>NC_058406.1:1637262-1696936 GCF_002201575.2 Neomonachus schauinslandi
GCCCAGTGTGAGAGGCAGGGCCCAGGCTAGCCCGATGTCAGAGGCAGACATTATATGCCTGTCAAATTGTGGGCAGCCGTCAGCTCCCCCCTGAACCACAGCCTGGTGGCGGCTACTGTAGATGGGCTCCAAAGTGCAGGGAAGGATGGGGAATGTTTGGGGGGGTGGCTGGGTGATGGGGTCAGGCCTGTGCACCCCCAACATGCCTAAACAGACAGCAGGCAGGACAAGGAAGGAGTTCTGGTACATTCCCCGGAGTGCTGAGAATTTTTGGAGTCGCGGGGGCATCTGGACTTCTGTGACTCTGCGGTCAAGCTGCTGTGTTCCAGGAAGTGCCAAACAGAAGTGGTGACTCTGTCCAGTCACCTCGGTCTGGGGAAAGCAGTGGTCGCCGTCCGTGTGGTCTGTGGCTGCTGGTGACCTAGAAACCCACGCCCGCGGGCTCAGGGCAGGGACTGGGCAGCTGCGGCAGGAGCGCTGGGAGGGAAGGCGGACTTGGGGCGCCAGGGCAGGAGCCGCTGGGGCGCAGGGGCAGGGGGGGGCAGCCGAAGCCCCCAGCCCACCTCTCCTCTCCCCGTGGCTTCTAAGCATCTCCAGGGAGGCGGGGACTTCTTAGAACACAGGGACACACACTCACATCTGGTCGATGGTGGGTGCCCCCTCCCAGGATTTGAACCGTGGGTCTAAGGGCAGTTTGGGCAAATGGGAGCGGCCCTGGCCAGGCCAGCAGCGCTTCTGAGCTCCTGGGAGGCTTAGTGTCAGGCTGGGGACCCTGCAGAGAGCGGCTACCACTTCCACTGGGCTCTGGGGAGAGGTGATGGAGAGCCGACTTCCACGCGGGTGGTGCTTCTTGGTTTAGTGGAGAACACGGGCGTCCCCCAAGCGTGGACATGGCCAGCTGAGGGTCCTTGCTGTCCTGCTGAAGTGAATGGGGACCCAGGGCCCTGCCCTGGTGGTGTCACCACGAAATGCTCCTGACCCCTGGGAGAATCCCGAGGGCCCGGAGGGGGTTGGGGGCTGAGTGTGTGCCAGGCTGGGGGCTTCCCTCCTGCCATTCCCCTCTGTGGTTGCTGCTGCAGAAGCCCCGGAGCCAGGCAGTCTGGCCCTGACCTCTTTTATGGCAGTAGGGGGGACTTTCGGTATGCGGCAAGAAGAGCCAGATGGGGGTGAGGTTGGGGGCCGCGGCCACTGGGACCCCTATGCTGCTCTAGGCCCCCTTGACGTCCCCACCCTGCAGCTCTGGCAGGGAAATGATGAGTGGGGTGCCAGGAGGGGCGCTGGAGGGTGGTCGGGGTCTCCTGCTGCCCTGGCTGCCTGCCCACAAGGGAAGCACAGCTGCTGAGGAAGGTGGGTCCCTCCCAGAAGAGGCCTCGGCTCACCCTCTGGGGTTTGGGAAGAAAGCAGAATAAGCTCGGTGGATTTGTAGTAGTTTGGGGTGTGGACATGGGTGCAGCTGAGGCTCACACCACCCTCTGTGCCTCAGTTTCCCCATCATTATCATAGGAATAATGCTGTCCCCTCACAGGGCTGGAGGGGGTTGGCCTTTCTCAGCTGGAGGATCCTGAGCAAGCACAGCCCCCCACCGTCGCTGAGGAGTGGGGGAAAGGGAGAGGCAGGAGGGTCCCAGAGTCTGGGGGACATGGAGGTTGGTTCTGGAAAATGGAGTGAGGCCCTGAGGCCAGGCAGTGAGCCGCAGGAGGTGAGGCCAGGGTTCCGGTCCTGCCTGGGGGGTCCTGCCTGGGGGGTCCTGGGTGCAGCTACCGCACTGGGTCACAGGCGAGGTTCTAGGTCAGCAGGTGGGTTGTGGACAACGCCTGGGTTTGGCTTCTTTGTCCACAGAGCTCTGGGGGGCCGTGTGCCATTCGAGACTTGGCTGGCCCTGCAGGATCGATGGGCTGCCCTGGGCTGGGGCTGAGGGGTGCAAGGGTCAGCATGGGGCAGCCCTGTAGGGTCAGGGGTGACGTGTAGGGGTGCTCAGGGCTGGCTCCGGGTGCCTGTGGGTTGGGGACCGCCCCATACCGTTTCCTGACTGTGCAGTTGGTCCCTGGTTTAGCATCGAAGGTCCATTTCATGCCAGCAGAGTGGGCTTGATGACAGGCCTTGGTGTCAGAGTGGACCCAGGTCAGGGGGACAGTCACCCTCCCTCCGACATGGACAGCCCGCGACCTCTGTCCTGGGGCGTCCCAGCCCCCGACAGCCCTCCCGCCCGGCCTGGGCTAGCGGGGGCTGCAAGCCATGCCCTGGTATCTGTGCACTGTAGGCGTGTGGCCGACCCCAGGCTTACAAGGCCCCAGACCCAGGGGAGGCCGCAGAGCGAAGAGCCTTCACCCCTCTGCCCCCTACACCCTCGGCCCCTGCCTCTCTTCCTCTGGCTCCACACGGGTCGGGGGTTCCCTCCTGCGGCTCCAGCCCCAGACCCCCAGGCCTCCTGGCCTTTCTCCTGCTCTGAGCCCCGATCGCCGTCCCTGCCCAACATGGGCCTCCAGTTGCGAAGGATTGAGGTCATGGGGGGGGTAGGTCACGTGCTTAGGAAGGAGAGGGTCTGTTTTTAGAGCCCACACCTCACAGCGGAGGCCAGAACCCCTTGCCGAGCGCACACTTCCCCTCCTGGCCTGGCTCTTCCTCTTTTGCCAGCACGGGCACCTTCCCTGCTGGCCGAAGCCTCCCTCAGTCCCACTGCTGCCTCAACTTTGGAGGCGTCGTGAGAGCTGGACGTCAGGGCCTCCCTCTCCTGCTCCGGGACAAGCAAGGAGGGCGGCGTGGGGCCCGGGGCTGGCACACCTGCGACGCTTCTGGAGAAGGCGGCTTTGCCTCTGAGCAGGGGCAGGGGGTGAGTAGGCTGTTCCTCCGCCAGGAGAGCGGAGAGCGCAGGGCGCAGGGCCCTGGGCTTCCTTGGTCCCCCGTGCCCGCCTGGCCTTGGCACAGCCAGGAGGGTCACCCACCGTCACCCCAAAAGGCGGCCACCGTCCTCGGCAGGACCGTCCTCGGCAGGACCTCGCCAGGCGTCTGCTGATTACTTGGTGCCGCACTAAGACGGCATTCTCTCCCCGCCGCCCCCCTCCTGCCCCCCGCCGCCCACCACCCCTGCGTGTTTTCCCTCGGGGAGACTCTGCCCCGCTGCCACCTCCAAGTGAGGCTCAGCCTGTGTGCCGCGGGCCTGCCCCTGGACACCTGCAGTGTGCGTGTCCCTGGGGACCATGAGGCTGGGCTGGGGTCGGAGGTGTCCCTGCCCGCTTCCCGGGTGAGGACCCAGCAGTTCAGAGAAGCTGCCTGTGTTGTGGTTGCTGGGGTCATGAGGAAGGTCAAGGGCAGTGTATGGAGCCTCTCGATGAGCCAAAGGACAAGTTTTGGCTCTATCGGAAAATCTTTGGATTCGGACGGGGGCTTCACTTTCCGTGGGGTCCCGGGGGGGCAAATTTCCTGCCCTCTTAGTGTCTGTGTCCTCATGGACAGGATGGGTGTGAGGACGTGAGGATGGCCTCGAGCGGCACTTCCCGTGTGCCTCGCGGTGCCCAGCATGCCACCTCTGGGGACCATTAGTAATAATCACGAGCCACCAGCCGGCTGTTCCTGCATCCCGGTATCTCCCCCGGAGTTTATGGCGCGGGCGTCACACCCCTCCCACCCACCCCCCAAATGCTCGGCTCCTGGCCGGTCTCCTGGTGCCACCATCCCTTCTCTGGCTGGGAGAATGTCCGGGGCTCCCGGGGGCCTGGCCACTGAGCCACGTTGCTCTGGCTTAGCCGTGGAGGGCAGGAGGGGACGGAGGCCTAGCTGGGAGGGCTTGAGAAGACTCATCCCACGGAGCCAGGGCTGCTGCCGAGCTGGCTGCTCTGGGCTCGCTCCTGTTCAGAGATGCCCGGGGCGGCCTGACACGGCGTGCGCGGGGCAGGAGGCCGGCGGGGGCACTGCAGAAGCCCAGGAGAAGGCCACCCCGGGGGCTGCACGGGGTGAGCGGACAGGCATGGGTGGTGAATGGGGTGGGGGTGGAGGGTGCCCGGCTGCCCATCACTGGGTCACGCAAGCAATGGTGTCCCCCTCCAGGCAGCACCACCCAGGACCCAGGTGCTCCGGCCAGGATCCGATCTGGTCCTCCCAGGAGCGGGGTCTGGGTAACGACCCCCACCCCCAGCCCTGGGCCTCCTTCATTGCCTGCACCCACCTGATGGGCAGGGAGGGGTCTTACTGAAACTCAGGGTCCTTCACAGTCTGTACAGTGCACCCAGCCCAGGGTGTGATCGCTCTGGGGGGGGGGTTATTCTGCCCTGAGTCACCCCAGCTTCCTCTATGGCCATAGAAGGAACAGCCCCTGAGCTCCCCACCAAACCCCCTTCAGGTGGGGAAGGAGAGATTTGCCAGGAGCCGGAGAGGAGTCAGGTGGTGGGGGCAGAGAACTTCCCCATGAGCCAAGACCACTCACAAGCTTTTCAATCAGCCATGACTTCACTCAGGATCAAACACCCAGGTCCTGGTCTAGCTCGCCGGTGGCTGCCAGGTGTGTGCTGAGCCACGGGGGGGCCCTGTCCCGAGCAGAAGCCAGCACCTGTGTCTACAGGGGGTGCTGCTGACCTGGAGGGACAAGGGAGCCTCCCAGGAAAGCAGCGGGGCAGAGGAGGGGCCCCGTGTGGATTCGTGCAGGAAGGATGATGGCCCCGACTGCAGAGAGGGGGGGCCCTGGGAGCTGCCAGAGGGACAGCAGGCCTGTGGGAGCTGGGGGCTCTCTGTCCTGGGGCGCACAGGGGCTGCTCCCAAAGCCTCTTCCTGCCCCCAGCCCTGGCAGACCCTGCCTGTCCAGAAAATCTGCCCCCACTGGCCGTGTGGCCCCGGAGGGCAGGGGCCACGTCCCGCGGGTGCTGATCTACCAGCTTCCCATTGGGGCCTGGCAAGTGGCGCTCAGCACATGCTTGAGTAACCAGAACGTGAGCAAGGGGGTGGCAAAGGGAGGCTGCGTCTTCCCCTCCTCCTGAGCCCCCAGACAGGCCGTGGGCACTGGGAACATAGAGGTGCCCCTGGCTGGCTGGGGGGAGGCATGGGACTTCAGTGACATCAGAACCCAATCTCAGCAGGGCCGGGACTGTTCCCAGTGCCCCCAGTGCAGACGCAGGCCCCCTGGAGCCCCGTTTGCTTGACCCCAGGCCACCAGGGCTGCAGGTGGGCTGAAGGGCTGGTTTGGGCATTAACCACAGGGGGGCCGAGGGGCTGCACATGGGTTCTAATCGCTGTTGCCCGTGTGGGCACCTTTGCTTGCACTTCTGCTGGTCCCTCTTCCCGTGGGGTCTTGGGGATGCTGGGAAGTATTCCCTGAGCATCACAGAGAGAGGTGCTCCCCAAACCCTGGGACTGCTAGAGCCCCGCGCATGTAGCTGGTGCACAGAGACCATCCTAAGAATTCGTCCAGAACTTGGGGGACACATTCGTGCCTGCATTCTGGGGTGAGCCCTGGGGCTCTGAGTGTAGCAGGCATGTCAGGAGATGGGCATCGGAGACTGTTTAAAAGGGAGACATGCCCACTGCCCCCCGAACACGAGGGAAGGCAGCCGGTAAGGTGTGAGCAGCTGATGGGGCCACCTTTCCCCACATCTCCTTCCAAGGCAGTGGCCAAGGAGCCCGAAGTTCCCCTGAAATCATGGCTCAGCGTAGGGGCTCCCCTTGGGCACAGAGTGCTTTCTCCCCTGGAGGCAGATCGAGTGATCATCGGTGGAAACCCATTGGCCACGGAGGCCACTGAGTCCCCAGGGAAGCTTGGGCTGAGTCTTGTGTCTGTCCTGTGTCTCCGACATTGGCCAGCGTCTTCCCCTGATGTCAGTGGGCAGGAGGAGGGTCACAGGGTCACTTTTCTTCCTTCTCTTCAAGACCCTGCTGTTTGGGGAGGGGGTCCAGTCTACGGGGCACCCCCCCCGCCACCATGAACCATCCCTGCAGGGACTCCAGGCATCTCTGTTTCCGGCTGGCTCCGTCGTCACCCCCGGTTACCCTGTCGGCTGCTCGGCGGCCATCCCCTGCCCTGGGACTGTGTCACCTTTTTTAAGGAGCATGGAGGGAGGCCTGGCACCGTGGGGGGTGTGCTGCACTCAGGACGGCCGGCTTCGCCCCCCACAGCCAGACACCCCATTTCCTCCCCTCGTCTGGATGAACCGAAAGTCATCCCCTCAGCCAGCACTTATGGGCTCACGTGGCTGGGGCTCACTGTGTGCTGGGCACGAGCCAGGGTGTCCCTGACCTGGACAGTGGACAAGAGGTGGGGACAGGCAAGACCCAGATGTCCACTTGAGGGGGCCAGGGACCCCCACGCCCTGGCTCAGAGGCACAGGAGGATGTTGGGGGTACAGCCGAGCGGTTCTGTAGGGTAGGCTGGCTGGGCGGGTGGCAAGCCTTGGGCACATTCACCGCCACCTCTTCTGCACAACAAAACGAGTCCTAACCAGGTCCCCATTGGTCATGATCAGTGCTTTCTTGATTCTGTAGCTTTAAGACATCTAACCTGACCAAAGAAGAAGCTCCCATGTCTCTAAAATCTACACTCACCAGACAAAGCTACTGCCCTTTGCAGGTCTGCTGTTTCTCGGTTTTCCATCTTAAACTCGAGACCCCCACGTGGCAGGTGCACGGGCAGGACGGCAGGGACGCGGTGCGGCCCTCCCGCTCCCGCCGGGTGATCCGTGTTGACTTCCCCTCTACGTTCCAGTGCAGGGGGTGGGGTCTGGGAGAGCGAGTCGGGCCAGCTCTCCTGGAGCCCCCCCATCCACTCGGTGTGCTTAGGTCCTTCGAGGGAGAGGGAAGCCTGGCCTGAGTCAGTGTGAGGGCCCCTTGGCCATTTCAGATGGGTGAGAGGCAGGGAGGGAGATCCTGGCCGGCTCTGTGCGTCTGAGGACCTGCCTGGGGGCTCGGGCTTTTGGGGGGTGGAAATCATAGATAAATGTGGTCCTCGTCCGCGGAGGGGGGCAGTTGGGAAGGGGAGATGTGACAAGTGCTCCGGACACCGGGCTGGGGCCCATCCAAGAGTGAGAGAGCCAGGCCGGGCCATCGGAAAGGAAGTAGCTCGCTCAAGGTGACCTCTGTCATGCTATCATGTGCTGACCTTCTGGTCCGAGCCTCCAGGAGGAGGAGGGGAAGCATCTGCCAAGGGGCCACTCGACAGGGCCGGACCTGGGCAGGTGCCCCGCTGGGGGGTGGACTGTGCCGTCCTTGGTGGATGGGGACGCTTGGGTGCGCGCCCACCTGGCCTCCTGGCGGTGCCCCTCCGGCGGGGCAGCGGAGATGGGCTTAACTTCCTTCCCCCTCCCCGGCCCCCGGCAGACGCGCAAACACTTTTCCTTGAGAGATAGTGGCCCGCATCCAGTGCACCTCGGCTAATCACCAGCCATCGTGGGAACAGCCCAAGACGAGGGCCGAGAGGCAGCTCATTGTCTGGGGGAGATTAAAGCCCCAGCGCTGCATTGTCTGGGCAGGGGATAAATCTTGGTGCTGTCACTCAGACGCTGAATTAAATCCCTCCTCGTTTCTGAAGGGGCTTATCTGTGCTGAATGGGCGGCCACACCGCAGCGTGAGCGGACGTGTTTGGGAGCGGCCGTCCTGGGCACCTTTGCGGCAGGAGCCAGCTGGGGAGGGGACGTTGAATGTGAGGGGTGGCACCTGTCGTGGCCGGGAGGTTGGGCTCCCCTGAGGAGCAGGGAACCCCGGGGGGATCCCCAGAAGAGTCACCCGAGGCAGGGGCCAGGTCCGAGGGTGAGCAAACGGCAGGAGACGAGCCGCGGGGAGTCCGCAGGGCCACTTGAGCCTGAGAAGGGAGTGACCTAAGCGATCCGGAACTTTCCAGAGAAGCCACCCCCTGCCTGTCCCCTCCAAGCCCCCACGGCCTGGTCAGATGCACTGGGGGAGGCCTGGGCTGGGCTGGGGTCCCGCCTGGCTGGGTGATCTCTGCAAAGCACAGCTGCCGTGGCTGCTGCCCCTCGGCTACCAGCACCCCTGGGCAGGGGGCAGGCTCCAGGGGCAGTTTTCCTGAACCTCACGCAGGACCTTAATTTATAAAACAGGCAGTTTGGGACCCCAGAGCACTTGGGGGCCTTGCTTCCTGCACCGACTGTACAAAGAACCAGAGAGCAGAGAGGGTGAGCAGGGCGTCCGGGCACCCGGCAGTCTTCCCTCGGGCCGGGCCGGGGGTCCGGGCGGGGGGGCTTGCTGGCACAGCCCGGGCTGCCCCAGGGAGTGTGGGCCCAGGCCGGCGCACGCAGATGTGGCCGGGGAATGAACACGTGGGGCAACAGGAAGCAGGTGGAGGGAAAGCTATCACTGGCGAGGCCACGGGGGCGCCGGGGCTGGGCGCCGGGTGCAGTGTTGGTTGGGAGTGTTGGCATTCCACCCTAGGGGCCCCGCCCCAGCTCTGACCGGCAGGTCGGGGAAGCTTGGGCGCCTCTCCCCGATGCACCTGCATTTCTGTCTTTGGACGTTTGAGGACGTGCTCCCCGGAGCTTTCGGTGCTTCGTGCGAAGTTTCCCTGGTTCGTGGGCGCTGACACTGCTTTGCAGAAATTCCTTCCCTCCCGTGGAAGGAAGACCCCAGCCACCGCTGAGCGAGCCCGCTTGCCCCATCACGACTTGCCTGAGCCGAACGTGAGCTGTGGTGCTATGGACAGGTAAGGCCTGGAGCCCACCCGCGAGGACCCCGCAGAGCCGCACCCGACGCGGCCTGGTCTAGAACCTGCAGCTTCCTGCCTGGTTTCTCCCCTTCCCCTTACTTCAGAGGTGCTTGTCCCCGGTGGGCCAGTGCGCTATTTTGGACGTCAGTAACAAACTCTCTTTCTGAGCATCACGGTCAAATAATAGTAACCCGGTGTGTGTGCGCGGAACGCGTGACTTCCTTCAGACCTTCCTGGGCTCAGACCCGACGCCATCCGTCGTGTCTGTACGGTGGGGACATGAAGCCAGGCTCATCCCCGTCTGGGCCCGAGCAGGTTCAACACATGCCCCCAACCCCTCCAGCTCGGGGCTGCAGTGGGGTCCTGGCAGGAATGGTGAGCGGCTCGGGCCCGTCGCTGTGAGGCTCAGGAGATGCCCGGGACCACTGCGGCAGAGGCCCACAGTCCTGGAGGCTGCAGGGCCAAGATCCAGGTGCTGCCAGGGCTGGTTCCTCCCGAGGCCTCTCTCCCTGGCGTGTGGACGGCTGTCCTCTCCCCACGTCCTCACACGATGGTCTCTCCGTGCATGTGTGTCCCCATCTCCCCTTCTTATAAGGACATTAGCCCTAAGGGACGAGGCCTCATCTCAGGGACCTCATTTTACCTCAGTCACCTCTGTAAATGTCCTGCTTCCAAATGCAGTCACACTCTGAGGTCCTGGGGGTCAGAACTGCAGCACACAAATTTTGAGGACATGCTTCACCCCGAAACAAAACCTTTGCCACCTGGAGCTGCACAATGATTTGCGATGATAATCCCACACCCGGTAGAAACCAGATTGTAGAGGGGCCCCAGTAACACCCAGGCCTTCAGGGGGCGAGGCAGAAACACCTCGTGTGGGGGCGTCCTGAGCCCGGGGCCGGAGGCTGGTGGGGTCCCAGGCGGCTCTGCCCACAGATGCACCAGGAGGGGCAGGAAGTCTGCAATTAGCCCAAGCTCTTTTCTGAAAAGCCAAATGAGCTTAAAAGAGGGGCCTTGAACCTGAGAACCGTCCGTGAAAATCAGGGCTTGACTGGAGAGGACAATTTTTCTCATTTTTGTGGGGTTGAGCCTTTTCAATAAGATTTCAAGAGAGTAAAATCAACAGGCCCCAGGAAATTTGCATACGGCTACTTAACATCAATTCTGTGTGTTTTTTTTAAAAAGAAGGAATAAACACCTCCTCAAAGTTCCCCATCCGCAGGGCGGGACTACCCTGGGAGTTAACGGTTCAAACCTTTACAATTTTTTAAAACCCAGCAGCTTTCCATAACAAAGGGCAAAATTCACAAACAAATTGCCTTCCTCCTCCCAGGTCTCTGCTCCTTGGCTGGGGGAAGGCGTGTTGACAACACACAGCTCCTTGGGTCACCGCTGAATGGCGGATCCCACGGAGACCAGGTCCCCCAGGGTCTCTTGAGAACAGCGTGGCTCGGGGGACCGGAGTGCAGGCTCTCCCCTTCCAGGCTTTTCAGAGCACCAGCTAACAAGCGGTGTGGTGGGGACCAGGGGGGCGGCCCCTGGAAGGCCTGTGCTTTCTGGAAGGCGCTGGAAAGCACGATCCTCAGTGCACTGGGACTTTGCAGTTCCGGAAGCATGTGAGCCGCCAGTGAATGAAGCCCACCCCAGGACCGGGAAGGGGTCCGATGGACGGCGCTGCAGGGGCTGGGACAGGCAGGAGCCCCTACTCGGGGGCCCGAGACGCAGCACCGAGGACAGCCCGGGAGAGCCGCCTTCTCTCCTGTGCTGGCCCACCTGTCCTGGGCTGCGCGCACCACTCGGGGGTCCGGGAGGGGAAGAGGGACCGGGCCGGGCAGGGGACAAGTGCCCCCGTGTGGCCTCCAGGGTCCCCGGAGCTGGTCCTGCGGTCCCTTCCTGCACGCTCAGGGCACAAGCCCACCATCCTTTGCCCAGAGCCCACTCTTGTCTCTGTCCCCGAGCTTGTGGTTGGTGCTCTTCTCTGGGGACACACGGGTCCTGCTCCCACGTGAGCCTGCCCAGGAACCCACGTTGCTCCCCTGTGGCAGCATCACTGGGACCCAGTGGTACTTTTCCTGCCAGCTCCCAGAAGCACCTGATATGCAGTAGGCACTCAATAAGTGTTCACAAAAGGCGTGGGTGAGAGATGGGGGTGAGTCCATCAGAAGGGAAGGCACCGATCATGGGGGACAGAGGGCCAGGGCAGCTCTCAAGTGGCGGGAATGCAGGGTGTGGCTCAGGAGTGGCCGGGGCGGGGTGGGGGAAAGCACAGGCAGGGCTGCCTCCCCCAGTGCCCACCCCCCTGCACAGAGTCAGGAAGGCCGTTGTGGGGGCCATCGGCTGTCCACCGACCAGTGGGGGCTTCTGTGGCCAGTGTCCTGGAGGCTCTGCCCTGGAGAAGGCCACGCTCCTGCCTGCCAGCCCCCCCAGCCCAGCCTCCAGGCCTGCCTGCCCTACCCCTGGGCGTCAACCCGCGTCCATGTGCCTCTGTGTGCCAAGGGCCCGTGTCCGTCCGTCGTGTCCTGTCCACCTGTCCGGGCTCTTGAGGCCGTCCTGCCTCCCCCATGGCCAGGCCCAGAGCAGGGTCCTGGCTGTTCACTTCTGGTCTAAACTATCCGTTCAAGGTGGACGGGAGCTCTGTGGGGTGGCGCATCATCCTAGGAGGCGGGTGCCCTCCAGGCCAGCGGCCATCAGGGGACACTTCCAGAGCGCAGTCGTGCACAGGATGCTTAGACCTGGCTCGGAGGGAGCGGGCCCTCCCACGGTCACCGGTCTGGACCCCAAAGGGTTAAGGAGTGAGTGCGGGGGCTTTGTTCAGGCGGCTCTCCCCAGCTAACCTGCAGAGCCCCCAATCCCTTCCTCATGACCATGATTAGCACCGTACTGCACCATGAATAGGCCAGGCCGATTCCTATGGTAACCTTCAAAATGCATTCCTCGGGCAGGCTGGCCCCCTCAGTAATTACATTCCTAGCTGGGCCCACAGACAGCATGCTAATTAGCCCCGAGAGAGGGGGCTCTAGTTCCTCCCTGAGAAAGGGGCCAGAGGAGGCGCCTTCTGTTTACAGCCCCCCCCCCCTCCTCAGACAGGACAGAAACTGGTGAGGTGCCCGGGGCAGCCACGCCGGCCACGGAAGGCCCAGGAGGGGAGAGAGGATAGGAGAAGAGGAGGCTCTGAAAGCCTCTCCCCTCTCCCTGGCGTGGGCCGTCCTCTGTGTCCCCTGGGGTCCACTTCTGCCCCTGTGCGGGGGGTGTGTCCTGCAAGGCTGGCCCAGCCCCAGGCCCTGGGAGCGGCCGTCCCCAGGTTCCCATTGGGTGGGGCTGGGATAGGACCGTGGCACCTGTGGATGGAGCCTTCCTGGGGCGGGCAGCCTCTGAGAGCCCACAGACAGGGACCCAGCCTGTGCTGAGAACTGGTACTTTTTCGTGAAACGGGACACCGAGTATGGAACCAGAAGGCCCGGAGAGTGAGGAAAGCCAACCAGGAGAGGGGACAGGGAACGCTCAGCCCTGAGGCTCCGTGCATTGGAGAAGCTGGACGCTGGCCATGGGGGTGTGAAAGGGACCAGAGAGTGAGGGCCAGCCCGGAGGCCGGCCTGTGGCCTGCATGAGGCCGGTGGGCTTTGCTCCCCGTGTGGCGGGCAGCCACCGAAGGGCTTTCAGCGGGACAGTCACCTGAGCCCCGTCCCATTTGTCAAAGGTCACCGCGCTCCAGAACAGAGTGTAGACTCAGGAGGAGCCTGAGCGGGTGCAGGTGAGGGGGTGGGGGCCGAGGCCAGGGGGCGCAGGAACATCAGAACAGGGAGCTGGCCACTCCTGCTGAAAGATCCCATGTGGGGCGCAGGAAAGGAGAGCACCCCAAGGTTTCCGTCCTCACCAGCTGGGCCTATGCGGCCACCCCGGCTGGCGCCACACGGAGAGGGGCAGATCCGAGCCAGCGGCCGCCGGCCTGCATGGGGCAGTGGGCAGCAGCTGGGCCGGGTCTGCGGGTCGGAGGTGGCTGGGCGCTGGCTCGGACTGGCGGTACACGTCTGCTGGGAACTTGTCCCCGGGCCCAGCACAGCCCTGCCGGCCCCAGCCGGTGCGGCGAGACCCCCTATCCCGGCCCTGGCAGGAGGCTGAGTGGTCACTGGCGGCAGGCCCGCGGGTCAGGTGGCTTGGGGTCAAGCCCGGTGGCATGGCTTTGGGTGGGCAGCTCAGACCTCATCAGAGCGGGGACAGTAGTGGCCACAGGGAGCCTCGGTGTGCACAGCTGCTCTGGCCTCGGGGGTGAAGGGCCCAGGAAGCAGGTCTGGTCATTTCTCAGGGCCATGGGGAAGGAGCCTGGAGTCTGTGCCTCGTGCCCAAGAACAAAGCTGCTCGGTGTCAGGGCAGGTGGTACTGCAGGGCTCCTGACCCCACCCTTGGGAGTGTCCCAGCTCTGCTGGTCTTGGTCGGGGGGCAAGGGGGCATCTGGGGGATTGCAGACTTCGCCCCCAGCCCTGCCAGCAGGGTCGAGGCAGAGGGCCGACCGGGAGCAGGCGGCCGGTGGGGCTGGAGGGCTGGCCCCTGGAGGAACTACCGAGCCTGATTCTGCACCCAGGTGGTTTAGGCTCACGGAGGGATTACCGGCCAGGGATTCGAAGCCAGCAGCTCCTTGGTGGCAGTCTGCTCAACTAATTCTAATGTAAATAGACCAATCCTTTAAGTATATACCATTTAATGCTCGACAGGGAGCCCGCAGATCTTCTTAACACCAGCCGGCTCAAAATACCTGCCAGGTAACTTCTGTGCTCTCAGCCCATTTCCCTGATGGGCTGTGCTGGTGGTAATCCCTGGTAGAGTATCACACTAATTACGGGAATCGGCCCAGGCATATTTTCACTCCCATTGTCCTCCCTGCTGGACAGACACACCTCAGAACCACCTTCTCTTGTAAGGGGCACACATGATCCCGGGGGCTCGGCTGGCCAAACCAGACACCTCCCCCAGGCACAGCCCCCTACCTAAGGTCCCCGCTCACCTTTTGCCCCCAACCATCAGCCAAGTGTCAGACCCCCATGGACAAGCTGTGTGGCCAGCCTGGGGCTGGGCGCTCTCGAGAGGTCCTAAGCAGAATGCACATGGCTCTTGCCTTCCCGGGGCTGCGAAGGGGGCAGGGGGTGGGGGAATGGGATCGCCAGGGAGAAGAATCCACAGAGGTGCCCACCCCACTGTGGTCCCATGCTAGGGAGCCTTGCCCCGCACTCGGCCCTGCCAAGCTCTCTCCTTGCTCGGGACCCACCAATCTCACAGCTTGGGAACATGCCCACTGCACAGAGTGCTTGCACTCCTCCATCTGTGGGTTGAGGGAGGCAGCACGGTGAGCTGGGAGTAATCAACGTTGCCTTTTCTGTCTGTGTTAATAAATCCTTCCCTGTCCCCAGGTCAGATTCTCCTCTACTTCCTTCTTGAAGTTTCTGAGTTTTGCTTTTCCATATTTAAATCCCTCCATCCTTCTAGTGGGAGTTGTCTACGGTGTGAGGTAGGGATCTAACGTTAGTTATGCCCCCCACCCCCCGGGAGCCGCTATCCCAGCCTGGCTGGGGGAGGGGCAGTGCTAGTCTCTGTGGCCTGTGATGCCACCAGATAACCAGTGGCATCACCCTGGGATGGGTCAGAGCTCCACACGCATGAGGGTGTTTCGGGGGGTCAGTTGGTCCATGCCCGGGCTGGTGCTTGGCACCTGACAACCACGGTGAAGGAATAGCAGGCACGTTGTGGCAGGAGTCTGTACGGTGCCAGGTGCCCACGCTGCCCCGAGGGCAGGGAGGGCGGGCGCGGTCCCACGGGACTCAAACCTGCACCTGTCTATACCTCCTCACTCTGCACTCACAGATCTAGAAGCCCCAGGGCCTCCATGCAGGTGTCTGCTGTGCCCCCCTCGTCGCTCCAAGATGGCCATGGATTGTTCCAAAAGGTGTCGTAAATTCTAAAGAAGAGCATAACAAAGTCACATATGTTAAAAATATAGGTGCGTGCTGTGTGTGCCCTCAGAAGGCCGCCCGCGGGGTTGGCTCTCTCCGCGTGTCGTGGGCTTTCCCTGTCCTGGGGCTCCAGGTGCTTGTGGGGGCCGGGGGCGCCGCCAGGTCCTGGCTGGGTCTGAGCCGGATGGACACGGACTTGTGTTTTTATTATTACTTATTGTTCTTACCATTATGCAAGAGAGGCACCGTCCGGGGAACGCTCACTGGCGTTCTCGGGGCCGGTGTGCGGAGGACTCCCCTGCGCTGTGCTCCCAGAGATCGAGTGTCTTTTAGTAACTGTCTGATAGTGAGCACTCCCGGGGGCCTGGTGAGGCATCACAAGCTGTTAGAACAGGTGCTTCAGCCGAGGACTGACTGTGCAGCGATTGGGGGATGGCTTCGTAGCAGGGCAGGGGACTAACGTCGTCAGCGAGCAGCATGGAGCCCTCCAGGGGAGCGGCCGGGGGACACTGTCCACCCGTATCTGTGTGTCCGGGCGAAGGTGAAACCCTGAAGCTCTGAGGTTACCTCGGGTCTCGGAAGCCAGACTTCCCCCAACCCTCCGAGGGGCAAACAGGTGTATTGATCAGTGACTGGTGTGATTTGGGGGGAGGCTTGGAAACTACCCAGCTCATGGTGGCGTCACCGCTTTGGGATGCAGGCGTCATCGCGCCCGGGCTGGTGTTTCTTGGGGCAGGGGGGCAGTGGTGAGGGCTGCAGGGCCGGCGACTGCTGTCCTTGGCTCCTTGCCCTCCATATGGACACATGATCCCGGGAGGGGGGTCACACCGGGACCCTCCCCTGCCGCGTCTACCCACCCCGCATCCACCACACGCGAGGTGCCGGAGCAGCTGGGGGAAGGCAGAGGCAGGTGTGAACGCGGTTTGTCCGGCTCTGGGGCCCCACGTCCAAGCTGGAGCCCACAGACGCTCCTGTGGACACCTTCTTCCATCTGGCCTCTTCCTCCCCACGGCCCTGCAGGCCGGGAAGACCTGGTGAGAGGAGAAGGAGCCAGGCGAGGAGGGAGGGGCCCGCACCCCCACATCTGCAGCTGCAACTGGTCCTGGAAACCGTGAGGTGAGCCCAGCCCAGTGCCCCTCACTGGGGCACTGGAAGGCCTGGGTGGCGACTGGCAGCCTCGGAGGGCAAGATGCATTTGCCCTTAAATCTGGTGCTTCCCTGACGAGCTCGTCCATTTGTCTGTCCATGCTGGGCAGAGAGGAGGCCACCTCCCTGGCCCTGCTTCCTGGTCCAGCTTCCCTGAGGGCGCCTGGGCCGGCTCCATGGGCAGCCCTGTGGCCTCTCAGGGGACGATCGGTGCGGGGTGCCAGGAGGTGGCCTCTTCAGGGACCCAGGCTCCACCTCCTCCGGGGACCCAGGCCACGCTGAGGGCGACTGGGGCCAGGGGCCTTCTGCCAGGAGCTCGTCTGTGTGTCTGACGTGGGGACCTTTCCCGACTCCCTAATCTACGTTAGTGGTTAAAGTCAGCCTTTTCTCAGCATGCCGTGGCGTCCACACCAATGGCCTATTTTGCTGTGGGCTCCTTTCCCTGTGTGGCGCGGCTGAGCTGCGGACCCCCTGCCGTCCTGGAGGGAAGGCTCCGAACACAGAAATGCTTCAGCGTCGCTTTGGCTGGGAGGTCTGGGCCCTGGGGCTGGGGACGGGGTGTCCTTGCCCTCCTGAGGCTCCCAGAGGGAGGCGTGCCACCATCCGAGTGGCCGGGGACAGGCCCTGAGCCGGCAGGGACCCAGGTCACCCCACCCCGCCTGCTGGCCCAGCTGGAGCCCTGGGCCCACGGCCGCGGCCCTCCCTGCCAGACCCCCAGGGACGGGCGGACAGAAGAGAAAGGGCCTTGCCCTTTGCCACCCTTCGTGGGGGCGGGTTTGCACAGGCCTCTGTGTGTTCTCTGAGCTGGGGGGGGGTGGACAAGATTCTCCCTCTTGGAGGGGGTGCTGCCAGGAGGAATCCGCACACACAGGCGGGATTCTTGTCAAAAGGGCTGTGAGCCAGACAGTGACCTGAGTGCAGGACCTGGGACCCGAGGGGCTTCTGTTGGGGGGAGGCCAGGGAGAGCGGGGGGGGAGGAGGGAGCGGGCGGAGGAAGGAGGGGTGGCGGAGGACGGGGAGGAGCGAGGTGGGGTGTGGGCGCTGCGTGGCCTGAGCACATGCAAAGCAGGCGGGTCGGGGGCGCACACACCCCCTCGGGGGACGGGGCGCGGGTCCGGCTTTCAGGTACCAGCCTTTTGTCTGCTGCCCTGAGCTCGCCTGTCAGCCCCGCCGTCAGAGGCCTAATCTTTTTTTCTTCGCGGGCTGAAAAGGCCCAGCATCACATCAGGCAACACACTGCTGCCTATTCTCCTTCCCCACGGAACCCAATCACTGGACAGCATCGCTATAATTCACTCCCCAGCCCGCCCTTTGAAAAGGTGGGCGCCTCGGCGCTGCTCACCCAGCAAGATAAATCATGTACTCGAAATTAACTTCCATTGAAAGGCAGGGCGGGAAGAAAGGCTGATGGCCGTCGCGGGCGGGAGCGGCGGACGGGCGTTGATAAATGTCAGCGCGGATAATTTGGGGGCTGTGATTAAGATCTTATCTAGGTGGGAAGTAAATAGAAACGACTTTAATAAAACTCCGGCCCCATCCGTGCTTCCAACTCGGGAAGTTCTTTCTTTCCCTCGTCCTCCCTGTATTTTTGGGTGGACGTACCCCATGCCGGGAAGATCTCAGTGAAGGGAAAAAGTTGGATCCAGGGCATCACTTGAATGGATGAAACAGGCCTCGGAGAAGCCAAGGCATTTCCCCTCTGGTGACAAAGGGCAGAGGAAGCAGAATGGGAGCTGCGCTGTCTCCAAACTCCCCGCTCGGGAGAGACGCTGAACGTTCGGGGGTGAGCGTCAGCACCATCCACGGGGATCGGCCCTCGGGCCCCCGAGCTTTGCTTTTCTTGGTCACAAATGTCATTTTGGTGCAGGACAAGCTTTCCTCAAATGAAGCAAAACCGAGCCCTGCAGGTAGGGGCTGGAGGTGTCTGCTCGCGGACACACACGGCGCTCTGGAGGTGCACATGGCCCTTACCGGCCCGTAGCCCACCGTGCCCTTGGGGTTTATGTTTGCCACTGGCGACTTTGGTAACCCAAAGCTCCAAGCCTGTGCTGCACGGCCTGGACTGATGACTGCCCACCGGCAGCCCCCGTGGCCACGTTCCCCGAGGCAGGGTCTTCCTGTGCCGCGGCCCCGGCCCCTGCATCTGGGCAGCGGCCCTGGGTGAGGAGGGGCTCCTGCTGGCCAAGGAGGAAGTCACACGTTACTGACAGGTCGATCTGAGGTCTGCGACGCCCGGGCTGGCGGCTCACAGACGGTGACCAGGATGGCCAGTGGGGTTTCCTGCGGGGGAGGTCAAACCTGTAAAGGGCTGAGTCCAGGACCCAGCGAGCTCTGGACTCAAACCATTACGAGGATCAGCATGCACCAAAAGTGCCAAGAGGGCCTTCCAGAGCCGGGGCAGCACCAGCGTTGGTCACGGGTACCTGGAGCCCGCCCCAGAACTGACTCAGTGCAGCTTGGACCCACTCCTACCCAAGGCCAGAGACCCCTGGAGGGGGTCTGGGTGTCTGGGCTCCACAGGAGGAAGGAGGGGAGGGCGTTCCTCTGAGTTCTGTCTTTCATGGCCCTGCTGTGTCAGGAGGAAGAGGGTGGTGCTGGAGAGCTGAGTGGAGGGCTGGGGGCAGGGCTGGGGGCCTGCGTTCCTGTCCACTCAGCCACCCTCTAACCCAGGTCCCAGCTGGAGAGAGACCCAGCTCACGGCTGGGGCTCAGTGAAGGTGTGCAGGATGCAAGGAAAGCAGGAGGGAGCGGGGAGGGTCCACGGGGTTGCCTCATGGACAAGGCAGGGAGTCTGGGGCGGGGCGGCAGCAGCCCAGGAGGGGCCGACAGACCGCAGGGCTCCCCAGCCACTGCACACTTTCTTCCTGACCCCTGCCTCCGAGAGCACCCGGTGGCGTCGGCTCCCGGTGATGTCTCCCGGCATTGCCGCCGGCTCAGGTGGGGAGGGGTCCGCCCGAGGTGCCGCAGCTCTGAGCCCCCACCCCGGAGCTCAGGACTTGTATTCGGACTTGAGAACAGCGCCGGCTTCTCCCTTTTATTCTGAACGCTTGGGGTGTAAAGGGGCAAATGCTGGAGCCATTTCTGTCTCCTGCCAACATTCTGTTTGATTTTGTTTTTAAGCCCACGGGTGTCGTGAGGAGGAGCTTCCACGGCAAATCACCAGCTTCTCAATTGTAGACTGGCGTTTGGATGTTCGTTTGAAGTGCCACCGCGTGTCCTGAGACAGCAGCATTCCCCTCAGCACGCACACTCACACACGTGCTCACACATGCTCTCACCCATGCTCACGGGGCCACGTGCTTGCTTGTGCACGCTAACACACGCACACATGCGATGACTTGTATGTAATGCTGACGCACCCACACACGATCACACTTGTACGTGCATGCTGACACCCACACATGCTCACACACTTGCACACACTGACACCTCTGTGCTCACACACTTGCATGCACACATGTGATCACATATTCACTCATTCATGCTCATGGTCCACACACTGGCTCGTACAGTCCACACACACACGATCATACACTTGTACATACATGCTAACAGGTGCTCACACACTTGCATGCACACGCTAACACACATGTTCACACATGCACTCACCCATGCTCATGCCACACACTTGCACACTCACGCTAATACTCACGTACTGATGACACACTTGCATGCACATGCTAACATACATTCTAACACACATGCTCACAGCTATCCCTTCATATGTGCTCACGTCGCTCACATGTGCTCACATATGCACATGCCTACTCACACATGTGTTCACACATGCACACTTGGAAAGCCAGCTGCCCCTGCTCCCAGGTGGCTGCAGGCACCCCAACAAGGACCCCATGACAGTTGTACCCCTTTGTATCCCCAAAGCTTCACCAACCAGGTGCCACTCCTGCTGGTGCATTAACCCCGGGATGGCCCTGGGGGGTGACCGGCAGAGCCCCAAATTGCCAGGGGTGGGGAGAGCAGGGGCTCCTGCAGAGGCCGAGATGCCCGCCGGACAGCGCCATCTCCGGTGTGAGGGCAGAGCCCCTTTCTGCGCGGCCGGCCCCCGCCCCGCACCAGCCCTGCTTGCTGATGGTGTCTCCTGTGACCGAGGATGCAGCCTTTGGCGTCCGCAGAAGTCGGTTCTGAACCTCAGCTGGGCCCTTGCTAGGCGTGTGGCCCTGAGCCCGGGGCGGCCCCTCTCTGGGCCTCACCATTGTCCTGGTGGTCGAGGGGGGTGATGGGCACGGGCCTCTTGGAGTGGCAGGGGAGACGCTTGCTGTGGGATGACATGGGCCGTGCTGGGTCAGTGCTAACAAGACCTGGCGTGAAGGTGTCCGGCCGCAGACAGCTGTCCCGGCGGTGGGGGCGGGGGCCTGTGGGAACAGGCCGGCTCCATAAATGCCTGTCAGGGAAGGAGTGCGGTGGGGAGGCTTGGAAAGTGGCAGATAGAGCAAATACCCCCGCTCCTAAACAAACCCAGCAGGACAGGGCAGATGACAAACGATGGGATCCTGTCAGCTTGAGAGCAGATTGGACTAATGGCTCGCTGGACTTTGCACTCCCAGGATCAATATTCCATCAGGCAGGCCTGGGAGCCAGGCTCCCGAGGACAAAAGGGGACCCGGCGACAGGCTTGCACACACGCTGCCCACAGTGCTGCCTTCACTGCGAGCCACGTGCAGGCAAGTGGGGGCAGGGCGTCCCCTGCATGAGCAAGGCCAGCGGCCCGAGGGCTGTACCTGGCCACCGAGGTGGTGTCACCCATGGTCGAGGGTTAGCATGCCAGAGGGCGCCCGGCAGCTGACGCCCAGTTCCAGGGGCTGGGAGCTCCACCTGGCCCTTCTCCGGCCTCCCCAGCAGCCGTGCTAGAATCTCGGCCATCGCAGGGCCAGCACCGTGGCCTTTCCACCATATGTCGGGCACCTGGGAGCTGCCGTCCCTGCCGCGGCCCCCGCCCTGCCGCGCCCCTGGAGGCTGAGTTCAGCGGCAAGCCCCACGTCCACAGGGGTGTGTGGCCACGTCCTTCTTGGGCCACCGAGGGACTGTCCCAGACCCCAGGGCACCGTGTCTTCTAGCGGGTTACTGGAGAGAGGCTTACCCCCTGCATCCATTCCCTGGTGTGTTCGCTCCATCCAGTGTGAGTGCCTACAGTGCACAAAAGCGTGAACTAAAGCCAAGGACAGAGTGTGCGGGTACAGGGTAGAGGTGCTGAGGGTGGTCCTATTCCATTTCCCTGCTTCTGTGGGAATTTTAAGGTGTCTGGGCCCAGATAGCACTGACCCTGCTCCCGGGAGGGCAGCGGCCCTGGTCTGCGCTTGGTCACTCGGGGACGCGGACCCTCCTCTTTCCCCAGCTGTGCAGCCCCACCAGGCCTCTGCCCGTGGGGCCCTGGGTCCGGTCACAGACACCATGGGACCCGCTTGCCCCAGGTCTGCCCAGCCGAGGCCAGGCATGGAGAGGGTCTCCGTGGCCAAGAGGCAGGTCAGAGCTGCTCCTTGCTGGCCCGGTCATCCGGGCCGAGGGACCCAGGTCAGCTCTGCCCGGTGGACCCAGCCCTGGTGGGCGACTCGGCCTGGGCTGTGGGCCTCCGAAAGCCTGCGCTCCTCAGCCCCGGGGGGGCCGCCGTTGCTCCCGAGGGGGTCTTACGCAGCAGCACCAGGCTTTCTGCCCTGCGCCTCGGAGCGGCGGAGCATGGCCAAGTGCCCTTCGCTGGGTGGCCCCCCACTGACACACGTGGTCTTGATGGCCTGCGAGTTTGCAAGGCTGAGGAGTCGCTGTCTTGCGAGGTCCGCCAAGGGTCGGGACCCCGTACAGGCCTGCGGCTCGGCCCAGGCAAGCTCCGTCCTCTGGGAGGAAGCCCCCTGCCCCCTCCCCCCCATGCTCTCCTGCCCCCGGGTTTCCAGCCACTGTTTCCTCTGTTCACATCCACTTGGAATAATTCAATCCTGGTTTTGCCATCTCCATACCCACCTCTGTGAGCGCTGCCCCAGGCCGGCCCAGGTTTAAGGGCATTTCAAATACAAATATGGGCTCGGCCTTCTTTAGAGGCAGGAAATCGGATTAGACCATGCGGAGTCCTGCCAATTGAAACCAGGGCTTCAGAGAGTGCGTGCGGGGACGGTTGGAAGCCCACTGGTGGGGTGAGGCTGCACACATGGCCCGCCTGCTCGGGTGCGGCCCGTCCTCCCAGGACAGGACCGGGAGCTTTGGGTCTGGGGAGGAGCCTGGAGGTGCGGGCGGGCGCGCATGCGGCTCCCACCGTGCACACCGGTCTCCTCTGCGTTCTTGGATGTTCCAGCCTCTCTTAGGTGGGGTGTGGAGTGGCCCAGGGCAGTAAAGGACGCTTATCCCTGGTGCGGCCCATCTCCAGCATGAGGAGCGGGGGCTGAGGGCTCCCGAACGTGCGTGCCATTTGGGGCCCGGTCTCGGCTGGCCTCGTGCTGACTGTGGGGACCTGGAGCCCCAGGTCCAGGTGGCCTGACTGAGTTCTTGCCCCTGGCATGGCTTTTGGCCCATGGGTGGCATTGGCCGAGGCCGCCAGTCGGGCAGCAAACGGGGTCCTGGGGCCCCCTCGGGGTCCACGTGAGCTCAGCCCAGAGTAGACTTCAAGGAGGGACGAGAGCATGGGGAAAACCAGGCGCACAGAGCAGGGCTCTAGGAGGGGTGCACACACATGTGCGTGCATGAATGAGTGTGCACATGGGGGGCACTAACAATGCCTCTGTGGCTGGGGGGGTGCTCTGGACGGCCACAGAAGAAAGCCCCAGAAGGACGCCTGGAAGAAAGGACCGCAGCCAGGCAGCCCGTCTGTGTGGTGGGGGCTCGGCTGCGTGCCTTGGTGGGTCCAGCAAGGTGGGGACAGCATGGGCCCAGGACGACCCTTAGCCACCCCGGCCCACCTCCACCCTCTGCTCCCGGTCCTTCTCTCAGGCCCAGGGCCTTAGTAGGCTAACACACTGTCCCTGTGACTTCCTCCCGGATGCCCTTCGATCCGCAGGGCTTGCGTGGATGCCACCTGCCTGGCAGAGCCCTGCTCTTCCCTTTCATGAGCCTCCGGGCGCCTCTCTGGGCTGTAGGGGGCTTCCTTCGGAGGTGCGGGTGGAGAAGAGTGAGCCGCCACCCACCTCTCAGCCACGCAGGAGTGCTGAGGCCAGGCCGGCTCGGCGGTGGCTCTTTGTATGACCAGGCGGGGTGACTCGACGCAGGCTCGGCCTCTGGGGTTCAGTTAATTACCTTTCTCTGGACCCCGGCATGGAAAGTCATTTTCCTGAAAGGGCATGGTGAGGGGGCTCTCAGGCGGGCCTCAGCGTCCCCTGCGGCCCGGGCCAGGCTGGGGACGTGGGCGAGTCTTCCCAGTGCCGCCTGGTGGCCCCAAGGCCTTGACTCCGGTGGCGGGGGTGGGGAGGGGTTAGAAGGGGGGCTGCTGGTTTCCTCTGGCTTCCTGGGAAGGGGAGGGCATGCTGCGGGTTCTCTGGGTCGGCTTGGGGGACTGGGCTGGGAAGCGTGTTGGGGAGAGGGCTCTAGAAGCCCGGGGCGGTGTAAGCAGGCTGGCAGGAAACCGAGGCCTGGGGCTCGGGAACGTGGGAGAGTGGCGGGGGTACGGCGTTTTTTGTGCCGGCACAATGAGATTTTGATGACTGATCCTTTTTCTTAATGTAAGCCATGGAGTTAAGTGTTTGAAAATTGTTCCAGAAGCTGAGAAAGGCCTGCCCTTCTGGTCACGCTGGATTGTCTCTTACTTAGCAGCTGACAGGCCCATCTGCAGAGCGCGGGGGAGGGCAGAGGCTGGGGGCAGGGCAGCACCCCGATCCCCAGCGACCCCAGAGCTGCGGGAAGGAAGGAGCCCCTGCCCCGCCTGGCAGGTCATAACTCCCATCCCATCTTGGAGGAAGGAGAGGGGGAGCCCACCTTCCCGACCTGCCCACCTGCTCTGAGCCCCACCAGGCAGTGGGTGCTGTCCGTCCCTCCCTGGGCCGAGGGATCCAGGGAGAGGCCAGGGCACGGCCCCTTGCTCGGGGAGGGTCACAGCCGTCCACTGCCTGTCCTTGGCCTGAGCCCACAGGTGGCCCCTGAGCCAGCGTGGGAGGCCTGGGACGGGCCAGCCCCTGCCGCCCAGCAGAGTTCTCAGTCCACAGCTTGAAATCCAAGTAATTAAGGGGACGGATTAAATCTGTAGGATGTCTCCTCCTGGCCCCGTATCATGTTGTTCCACACATATCATGTGTGCCGCACAGTCTGGCGCGGAAGGTTCCGGGGATGCGTCTCAGCCGGGTCCCCGCTGAGCCCGTCCACCCTAACCGCCAGAAGAAGGTCGGGGCTTCAAGGCAGCAGAGCAGTGCAAAGCCCCACAGCACACGAAGGGTACCCACGCTGCCCAGGGCGTGGCCGGAGGACAGGGACGTATAGGAGCTGAAGGGTGGCTTTGTTCACGAACTGGAGAGGGGGTAGCAAAGATCAACCCAACTGCATACCCAGTCTCTTATTTTTAATGGCCCCAAAGAGTCTGCCCCCACCCCCGAAGCCCGAGAGGGGAGCCGGCTGTCAGCTGGACATGGCATGCTGGATGGCCAGCGTGGACTCAGGAAGCCCCTGGCCACCAGCCCTTGCTCCTGGTGCCCTACAGACCTTGGGGGGAGGTCGTGGGGGGGCTCTCCCTCCGGTCCCAGGCTGGGGCTTCTGCAGCGTTCAGTGGTAAAAGCCGGGGTAGACACTGGGGGGGTCTGGGAGCGGTGGGCTGTTGGGAGGGGCCGTGGGCGGGTGGGACCAGGGGACGAGGGGTGGCGGCTGAGCCCAGGTCAGGGGCAAAGGGAGGCCGCCGGCCCCAGAGAGGACCGTTGGAGGCTGACTTCCCACTTCTGCGGAGAACTCGTTCTGTGTTTAGATTAGAAACAGGATATAATAAACTTGTTAACATGTCAGAATCTTGTGTTGGGACAACATAAGTGGGTGTTTTCTCCTCTTTTCTTTCTGTTGTGCAGGAAAATGCCTCAATTAGTGCCTGGCTCTTGAGGCAGGGCCGGGGAGGTGGTGGAGGCTGCAGAAGGCCGCCCGGCAGCGGTGAGCCTGGGGCCTGCTTCCCCGGAAGCCCACAGCCACAGGCCCAGCCCCGGCGCCCCGGGAGCCCTCCCTCCCTGCCACTCCCAGGGCCACGGTAGCTCTAGCACGAGCATCTGCCCACCAACACGACCCCGGGTAGGGGTCTGGGGGGCACATTGTTATTTGTTTTTCAAAAAAGGGCTTTTATTTTAAAAGCCTCATGTCCTGCAGGAAAGCAACATGGAGCTATTTTCAGGAATGGCCTCAAAAAAAGATCAGCTCTTAATTAAAACAGAACACAGTCAGATCAAGCCATAGCCCAGAGGCCCCGACCGGAACAAAACCGTTTCTGTCGAGGCCAGCAGGAGCCGGGCGGCCACTGCCCCGCAGGCCTGCTCGCCCGCCCGCCCGCTCGCTCGCCCACCCGCCATCAGGGCTGTGGGCCCCGGCCAGGATCAGGAGGTGCGGCGTGGGACGGAGGGCGGCCGTGAGAAATGGCCACGGCCTCCAAAGCCGGAGAAACAGATGTGAGTCTGGGACAGGACAGGGGAGGACAGGGCCCACGAGGGGACCCGGGGCCGGACCCATGGGCAGCCACCAGCCTCGGGGACAGGGCCGTGGGCCTACATGGCCAGCCTGGGCAGGCGTACCTGCAGCCCGCATCCCGGCCCTGCGGCGGCTGGAGACCCTGGAATGCGGGGGCTGGGGGGCGGCGGAGGGAGGGAGGGGCCGCGGCCACGTCAATAACCTCGGTGATGTAGTGAGTGAAACGTCGTGAAAAATGAAAGCAAATCCTGCCCTAATCTCCCCGAACAAAGGGCTTTCAGTTGGACCAGAGCAGTGCGGGCGGTGGGTATCGCCAGATCTTTTATATTAAATGTGCACCCGGCAGAATATGGATCCTATTAGGGGAGCCGTGCTCACCGCAAGCCCCTTTCCTGCACATGGTGTCTGAGGGGGTCAGAGGGACGCAATGCAGCCACACGGTGGCCAGCAGTGGGGCCCGGCCGGGACTACCCACCTGCCCGCCTGCCCGCCTGCCGGACGCTGGTCTGTGCCCTCCCGATCCGTGGGGGGCACACGAAACACGCCATCTCACTGCATCTAATTCCAGAGATAGCCCGGCCCGGACACTCTCTTTGCAGACAATCCTTTGTCTCGTTGTGCGGCCCCACAGCCCCCGGGCAGTCGAATGTGTCCGCTGGGGTGAGTGAGCCCCCATACGGACCGACCCCCGAAACCCAGCATCCGCGGGTTTCTTTGGAAGGCTCAGACGTCTGACCGGGGAGTCGTCCTGGCCTGTCACATTTGTCACAGACCCGAAGCCTTGTCTTTTCCAAGCTCTGCCCCCAAGGCCCGGGGCGGGGGAGCCTCTTGGAGGTGCAAGTCCCCCCAGGCCCCCCTGGTGGTTCTTAGCCGCCGTGTTGGGGGGGTTTCAAGTTTGGCAGAATAAACAGAACTCAGGTACCTGCAGGGGAAGAAAGGATCATTATAAGAGGGGAAGAAATGAACCTTCTGGACTCAACAAGACCACAGTCTTGCTCCTTCCCGAAGAATCAGCCCCCGCCTCCAAAATCTGCCCAGGAAAGGAAATCAAATTTAGGGGTTTCCCTTACTGACCGGGTCATTAATTCAATAAGGGGTGGAGAGATGCTGTTGTCCTGTCTTTCCTGTCTGTTTCGAGCAGGTTGCATCTTCCTGCAGGGCTCGGGGATGGCGGCTGCCAGGAATGGAAACCAGCCCCGGCCCCACAAATTCAAACCAGCCCCGCTGCCTCCCAGGCCGCGGGGGACCGTGGGGCCCACGGGAGGGAGGGCAGGGAAGCTAGCCCCCACCAAGCCAGACCTGGGGGCCAGAGTGGGGGGCATGCAGGGGGGCCCGGCGCTCCGGGCAGTGGGGTGCAGGGGGCCAAGACGGGCGGGGCAGACCCCAGGTTTCAGCAAGGATTTTGGGAAGGAGAACTCAATCCCTCCTCGCCGCCGTGTCCCTGGGGGTCCTGGTCGACACGCAGGCCTCGTGTGCTCCCATGTGGTGGTAACCTGCACCGTCAGGGCTCTCCTGGTCCTCGGAGCCTCCTTCCCTGCGACTGGAACCCCTCTTCGATCGCCCACCTCAGACCTGGGGCCTCTCCTCACAGGTGGGACCGGGCGCTGCTGGGTGTTGGGGAATGCGTCTGTCTCCGCCTGCAGAGGAGCTGGGAGGCTGGCGTGACTGGCCTTGGACACCATCGCGGACTGAGGGGTGAGAACAGCATTTCTCAAGGCTTCTGTCAACCCTGTAAACCCCCAAGCGAGGTGGGAGCTCACGGGGACTTCCTGGAGGAGGCGGGCGCTCCCATCCTCTTACTGTCTCTCGGGTCAGGGAGTAGAAGCCTGCGGGCAGGTGAAGGAGGCCTAGAGTGTTCCCAGGTGATGTGGGTGTGGCTAGACCTGGGGGCAGCCCAACCCAGCCCCTTGCCCGCACTCTTGTGGGTTGGAAGCCACGGTTCCCGTTGGGAACCCACGGGACATGAAGCCGGAACAGGCTCATTCTATTTGCTTCTCAGGTGGTCAGACATCCTACCTGGATTGTTGGTCTCTCTCCTCCTCTGGAAAGGAAACTCGTGTCGTCATGGGGATGGACGAGGTGGTGTGCTCGGGGCGGGGGAGGGGGTATGGGTCACAGCCACGGTGGTGGCAGGAGCCATTTCTGTCCTGAAGCAGGATGTGGGGGACACCTGCGGAGCCCCCACCCCAAGGGCAGGACTTCTGTCTCTCTGGGGACGGCAAGATGCTTGGGCCGGGGTCGTGGGCTGGCTGCGGGGCCTCAGGGAAGGTCCAATTTCTTCTGGGCCCTGCAGGCTTCTCTGCATTGCCGTTGGCCTGGCTGGGCTGGCCGCAGCCTTTACTGGGGGCCGTCTGCACCCTGACATGCCCTGTGACCTGCTGTCCAGGAACAGACAGTGGGCGGGGCAGGATGGAGGTGGCAACCTTTGGGCAAAGGCTGACCTCCTTATCTGGGGACGAGCCACCTGCTGTCCCCACAGCCACTGGCCCTGTCCTAGGCCCAGCCTGGCGTCTACACCATCCTGCCAGGCCCCCGGACAGGAAGGACAGTGAGGACGGAGAATTGGACCGACCCAGGCTTGTGACTCAGTTTGTGACCCTGCTCTGCCCGCGGCACTGATGTGTCCGCCTCAGGGGAGGCAGCGGCAATATGGAGACCTCTCCTCCCTGGCTGACGTGCTCCCGCCAAGAGCCCAGCAGTGTTAGGAATCTGCAGGTCCTGGCAGGGTCTTGGGGCCCTAGTAGGAGGCGGTGATGGGCCACCTGCACCTCACTGCTGCGAGTCCGGGCTCTGAGCGCACAGCCTGGGGGGGCTCGGTGCCCGAGAGGCCCCTGCACGGATCAGGAGGCCGGGAGGACAGGACAGTGACCGAGTGGGCCATAATCCACGTTACGCCTTCACCCCTCACGTCTCCCGTGACGCCCTGACGTAGGCACCGTCAGCACCAGGCCACGCAGGTAAACTGAGGCCCCAGAGCCCAGGCAGCTTGCTCCAGGCCGCCCGGCGCTCTGAAGGGCGCAGTGCCCGACTCAGCAGGTGCTCAATGGAAACTCGGGGGCAGCACTGACCGCGGCTGGTGGCTGGTGCTTGAAAAGGGCTCGGGGAGGTTGTGAGTTCTAGGTAGCGACCGCGCCAGGCAGGGTTTTTCTGAAAGGAAGAAAGAACAGCGTCTCCTGGCACCTCTCCTTTGCAGTCGGTCGGTCCTGGCGAGTTCCGGCGTTTGTAACGCATTTGGTTGGCGTGAGGGGCGCTGACCCCAGCGTGCCTGGCCCCCCGAGCGGCGAGGGCGCAGTGCGGGCTGATGGCGTCGGGGGTCCCAGCGCTGGCCGATTCATTACGGCCGCTCCTTTGTGGGCCCCGAGCCCCAGGCCCGGCGCTGTCAGGCGGGCTGTTACAGGCATAATGACGGGCATTAGAGCCCGGGAGCAATTAACAGGCTGCTTAATTAGCAAGAGGAATTAGCGTTTGAGTGGCTGATCTTCCGTGAAGACTTGTCGAGAGCGGGCAGTTATCTGATTAAGCATTGATCGCGGGGCTCGCCCCCTTAGGTCATCCCCTCCCCTCCTCGAGGTCTGTGAATATACAACTGTTTAAATATTCCGAACTGAACTGTCTCAATCAGCAAGGGTAGAAAGGGGCCCATTGTGGGTGCGGGCGCTGCCGGCCTCCCGTCCCGGCCCAGCTCCTCTGGCCGGGCGGGGGCGGCAGCTGGTCCCCAGGCCCTCACCCGGCCAGCCCGGCTGCGCCTGAGAACAATGTCCGTGGGGCCGGGCCCCAGCTGCCCATGGGCGTCCTCCTCCGCAGGCTGCCCCAGGTGCTGGCGGCCGGGTCCCTCCCTGCGTTGTGGGGGCCGGTCACAGGCACACCCATTGTACAGGTGGATACAGTGAGGCCTGAGGGCTCGGGGGCGGCTGCGTGGCAAGTTCCAGGCTTGGCTACCTGCGGGCAGTGTCTGGGTTCTCCCGCGCTTGTCAAGGGGGCGTTCTGACCGTCTATGCCCAGCCCCTTCAGAAACAAGCCGACTGGACAGCTGGTGTGGCTGCAAAATCCCCAGGCGTGCTCCGGAAGCCCTGGGGCGCTGGGCGATGCCAGGCAGCAGCCTCCTCCAGTTTGTGAGCTCGTTGGGAGATGGAGGCTGGCAGGGCTGGACCAGGGGCCCCCAGTGCAGGACTCCACAGGGAGAATGCTTCTGGAGGGAGGGGAAAGGGGCAAGGGTCCCAGCCCGGCCTGGACATAAGGGCGCACCTGGAGATGGAGAAAGGCTCCTGATTCTGTGTGACTGGTGCACGAGGTGAGGAGGGGCACGGACTCTCTCAGGTTAGGCCCTCACTTGCTCGGGGACCCCAGATGCCCTCCGCCGTGTGTTCTGGCAAACCGAGGAGGGTTGGGAGCTGGCTTCACCAGAGAGCCGGGAGGCAGCAGGGCTGGGCGCGCCTCGTCCCTGGAGCCGGCTGGACACTGAGTGCCCACGTGTGCTGGGGTCTGTCCTGACTCCTGGGCTCAGTCCCGCCTGGGCCTGGAGCTGGAGGCCGGCGGCGGTAGGAATTAGGCTGGGATGCTGGTTTTAAAACGAAAGGGAGAGGTCAGAGAGAGAAGATGGAGAGAGAGAGAGGCCCAGACGGCCTCTTGTTTTGCAAAACTCAAAATAGATTTCAGCACCGTGCTTTTTAAAGACAAATCTCTGCACTCTGCTGCGATCCTCGCTTGACCTCTCATGGTTTCTGGCAAAGGGAGCCTGTTACGATTTGGCATTGAGCGATTTAAAATGCACAACAGCGGTGCATAAACCTTGCCAAAAGCTGATCCGTGTTGGTTTCTTGAACTTTGCTTTTCTTGTTTGCTACATCAGATATCATCTTACCCAGACGATGCCCTCGCAAGATAGACCCCCACCCCTCAACTTTGGGGGTGCAGCCAGCGCATTGCATTTTGCTGCCCGCACTGTCTCCGTGCCTGGCTGGTTATGCGCGGCGTTCCTGGGCACTCGGGGAGTCTTTATCGAGCTCCAGTGATTAGACCTGGTTTCTGGTTTCATTTTGGAAGACTTGCCGCTAAACAGATCCATCCTGCCTGTAAAATGATGCAGACACTCCGGGCCACCGCGCTCCCTCTGCCCCTGAGACCCTGCCCCTTCTCCACAGGGCTGAGGACGGTAGGACCTGGGTCGGGGCCCACGGGGCGGAGGCCTGTTGCCTCTGTGAGTGGAAGCAGGGCAGCAGCGGGGAAGGAGGCCTGCCGCCAGCCCCTGGCCTGGGGAGGCCCGTCGGCAGGCCTGCCGCTCACCCAGGAGGAGCCCAGCTGCCTGGGGCGGTCACGGGGAGGGGTTCTGAGCCGAGCTCCGCACGGCAGGCCCTCCCTGGAAGGCTCCTGGCATCCAGGACACTTCCTGCCTGAATCGCTAATCCCCGAGAAAAGGGCCAACCTGTTTCCACTTCAGACCATGCTTGAAGGGAAGCCCCTGTCTGCCTGCTCAGCCCCGCTGCTGAGGGGTCAGCTCCACATTGCTACGGAGGAGTCCTTCTGAGTGCTCTAAATGGGGAGAAAGCCCGGGCTCTGCCTTCCATTTGAAGCCTCTGTCACGGTGGGAGAAATATTTTCAGAAAGAGGGAAGCGAGATGCGTCAGGTGTGACAGGCAGCAGTACGAGTCTCTGTTGACTACGCTTGACCTTGTCCCCGAGAACTCAGGGGCCCTCCAATCCGCGTGGACTCCTCTTTGATCCCAGGTAAAATGGACATTAGAATATCCTGGGGTGGCTGCCATATTCCTTTTTTCTGATCATGAAGTCACATGCACAGCTTGGGAAAATGAAAGCGCGTCGAGACATCGGAAAAGAACCCGTGGGCCCAGATGCGGGCGGCCCACCCTGGGGACCTCCTGTCCCTCAGACCCGTGCCTGGGGCAGTCCAGCCCAGGACACACAGGCATCGAATGCAGAGTGCGGGGCGAGCAAGCGGCCATGAGAGGAGGTGTCCTGGGAGGCAGAGGGGGTGCGTGTGTTTTGGCACACGTGGGTTAAACTCGAGGGTGGATGAAACGCCAGACATTGTGGTGCCCACGTGCATGTGTGTGTGCGTGCGTGTGAGTACCGTGCATGAAGCAGGCCCATGTGAGCACAGACAGGCTGAACCCCAGCGTCTCACGGCCTCCCTGGCCCACTGCAGAGGCTCGCCCCCGCCTGGCGCCTCTCCCCTGCTGGGCCTGCCTCATGGTGCAGGGCTGACTTCTCCCCACTGGGGCTCCGCCCTGAGTCCCTCACTGCCCAGCCCGTGCGTGGCTCCGGCGTCCAGAGTGGTCCCCACCCCAGCAGGAGACGTGGGCGGGGTCATTACCTGATTCTGAAGCTGAGGGTCCAAGATTGAGGGACGGCCTCGTGCTTCTGGTTCCTAAAGTGACAGTGGTCCCCTAGCCTGGCTGAGGATGGGTGACCCCAGGCCCGGCTGGGGTGTCCTCTCCCCTGCACACTTCCTTCCCACTGCGGCTGCCGGAACAGGAGGGCTGTCTGGGTGCCGCGGCCGGGCAGCCACGGGGGAACCCGGGCGAGTGAGTGCGTGTGTGTGCGTGTGCACCTGCATGTGGGTGTGCGTGAGCTGCTTCCCTGTGAGCGCAGGTAACCAATGCGTAAGTGCAGAGGGCAGCGTCCAGGCGGTTGGGAGCGCCCCTGCCCTCGAAACCCGTGCAGGCCCATCCCCGCGCTCACATGCAGGGCCAGGCTGGGCGGGAGCCCAGGGGCCTCTGTGGCAGGTTCCGTGGTCTCTTCCGTGGGAGAGCCCCTAGGGGTGTGGATGCCACGGGTGGGAGAGCAGACACTCCCGGACGACAAAACAGGACTCGGTGTAGACGTCTCCTGCCTCCGCCTGACCAGTCCTCCTTCTGGTTCTGCTCCTCTCTCTGTTCCGTGTACACACGTGTGTGCGCACACAGGTGGCCTGTAGCAGGTGGGTGTGTGTATAATTTATTCCAGACTGTACCACTTACTTAACAGAAGCTAACTTATATTGCCATTTCCGGTCATTTTCTCTCGGTGAGCGATGGAGCCTCCTTCCATAGAAAGCGGTAAGGGAGGGAAAAGAGGAAAGCTAGCGGGTGGAAGGAAGGAAGCCAGGGCCCCGGGAGCTGCGAGGAGCCCCCGCCCTGGCCTGGGAGGGTCACACCCGTTTGTATCTGCGAGCCAGACGTGGCCACAGAGCCTTGCGGGTGGTTGGCGGGCAGGGGTGTGCAAGGGAACTGCTCTGGCCCAGGCGTTCTTACAGAATGAGTTGAGGAAGGATTTAAGGCACCGAGACCCCGAGACATGCCAATTGGTCCCCTGGAAGGCCGGCGGTGTGCGCGGCCCCCAGGGTGTCAGGGGCCTGGGAGACGGGCCAGCGGACCCTTCCGTCCTGGGCAGGCAGCATGAGAGCTCTGGGCCCCGGGGGCCAGCACGGGAAGGGAAGTTTTCAGAGGCCCTGCTGGGGGCTGTGAGGATGCCCTGTCCTCTGGAGCACCCCATCCTGCCCATGGGCTCCCCACCTGCGCCTCGCCCCCAGGCTCCCGCTGCTCCAGTTTTGTCTCTACTGTCCTGCGCCATCCGCGAACATTTAAATCCACCAAGAAGCAAGGTCCCCCTTTGGTTCTCAGCGGTTCTTGTCCTGTCAACTTTAACTGGCCTTCTCCCCTTCGAGAAAAGGTCTGAGTCATTTTCTCACATTAAAAAAAAGATTCATTTTGCAACCATATTCCATCCTGAGGTTAAAGTTGGGGGCTGAAAGCTTCATGGGGTATTTTTCAGGCTTCCCACTTAGGAACGGCAGTGGTCTCTCCATTCGGTCAGGGTCTTTACCACAATGGTTTCCGCCAAACTTCCGTAGCTCTGTTCCTAGACTCCCCAGCATATTTGCTTTACCTCCGAGGATTCCTTTAGCATGAAAAAAAATTTCCAAGCAGGAATAATTCAGACTCTTAGAGCCCTTTCCTGCACCCAGTGCAGAAAATAAATGGGATAGGGACAGCTCCAGAAACAGCGAATCTTGGTGCACGGTCTGGAAGGTAGCGGTTTTCTGCTCTGTGGCGACGGGGGGGCCCTGATGTGAGCGCCGTGGGCTGTGGGTGCCCATGGGGCTCCCCGGTCAGCAAGGGACACAAGGTCGCCGTGGCCCTGAGCTCCATCCCAGAGCAGCTGGGCTTGCCCTGGGGTCCCTCTTCCCTCTCCCGGCGAGCGGGCGCGAGGCCCTTTCCTCCACTGGATGCCGCTCTGGAGAAGGCCCGTCTCCTCCCTCCCCGCCCTGCCCCCGTGGCCCGCGTCCTAGATAAGCCTGTTAAATTAGCCCCATAATACTTAAAATGCTAGTCCGTTTAATATGTAAACAATGACAATTTTTTTTCCCAAAGGGTTTAGGATTTAAATTAGTTTTTTAAAAACCCAATTACTGCCATTTAATTCGGAGGAGAGAGTTCTTTATGTGCTAATTATATAGCTGGGAAATGAGCAATCAAGGGCACAATGGGGCATTAAGGGCACTTTTTAAAGGTTTGAACTTATTTATCTGAGTTTGGGGTTGGGTCTCTGCAGTGTGAGCAGCCCGGATGGCGGGTGCCGCAGAGGGCAGATCGGGGGCCAGGATGAAGGGCAACGTGGCCGTGCGGTAGAAAACCATGTGGCCGTTATATCGTCTTATTATGTCGACAATGTTTACGAAGCGTTAGAACCTGGACCCGGGCCCTGCTCTCTGCCCGGATTACTCTGTGCCCAGCAGGCAAGGGAGAAGGGGCTGCCTGGGTGGAGGCTGGACAGGAAATCCGGGCCCGGTCAGAGCAGAGCCTTGGGCCCCTGAGGGTCCCATCCACATAGAACCGTCTAGAACTTTCCAGAACCTTCCAGAGGAGCACACATGCCCCAGGAGGCAGATAGGCCATAGCACACAAAGTTTACCGCCTCAAACCCTGGTGCTGGGTACATGTGGGAGGAAGCTTCTCCATCTGCCTCCATCACGCCCTCCCTCCTCCGACATGAGCCTGGAATGTTCTAGAATCATCCTGTCTCTACTCCTGCCTCCATGAGTCAACACTTCTGCTTCCTAAGAGAGAGAGGATGATTCATTTTACACAGGGCTTATCTTTGAAGCAGAGCGACCCTGATTTTGGACCAGTGTTCCCTGGGGAGTTGCCTGGAGGATCATCAAGCACATCTGGTTAGGAATGCTTTCCCTCCTGGAGGGGCCTTGGGGCGGGGGCTCGGAGACAAAGGCTCCAGGGCTGCCCAGCTAAGTACACACACCCGGGCCCCCTGCCCCTTGCAAACACAAATACTGAGCTTCTGCCCCCAGTTTATGGAAAAATAGGCTTGTAATTTACACCAAGCCATATTTAACACCCCGAGTGGTATTTACAAAAGACACCATGGCAAGCTTCAGAAAAGCTTCAACACTGGGCGCCTACACTGGCCATCAGAGGCCCTCATGCATCCAGCTGGGTGGCCACACCTGCCCCCTCTCGGCACAGACTGGAGGGACGGCCTTGACCGTGTGTTGGAGATGAAACCATTGGAATTCTTTGTGGGGCTGACCTTTAGTGGCTCCAGCAACTTGGCCCTCGGGTAAGAGCAGCTGGGTCTTCCGCAGAGGAAGGCTTTGCTGAAGTTGGACCCTGTGGTCACACAGGGCAGGACTCTCCGGAGCTGCTCTTCCCCGGGCCCTTCACTGGCTGGCCCTCAGCAAGACCCAGCCGTGGCTTGGCACCCTGTCCAACTTCGGCGAAAGCCCACGACATGGGGGTGGTCCGCCCATTTGCAGAGAGGCTAACGGCTCTCTGAGTAATCCAGGAAGCCAGAACCTTGGGCTCGCGTTGGGCTGGGTCAGTGCTGGGGACCAGAGATGAGTGTGTCCGAGGCCTGGCCCCTCAGAGTTGGCGGCCAAGGGGAAGGGAAGCCCTAAGTAACGGGGATTGTATGGACAGGGCCAGGGAGGCAGTGGCGGGTGCAGGGGCGTGGGAGTCCAAAAGGGTCCCTGGAACACAGCATGCGTCTTGACTCAAAGACAAGGAGTTGGCCAAAAAAAAAAAAAAAAAAAAAGACAGGGGGGCGGCTGGCCCCGGGCGTTGACGGCGGGGGAGGGACCGCCAGGCAGGGGGCACGGCCCGGGAGGCAGCTGGGAGGCCAGCAGATGGGTCCCCGTCAGGGCCAAGAGGGGCATCGCCGTGTGCGGCCAGCCGTCCCCTCCATGCGGCCTCGGTGACGTCAGCACCCGCGGCTGTGACCGCCCGCAAGGCCGTCTGGGGCCTGTGTAGCGGGCCGCCTCCCCGCATGGAGGGCTGGGGTCGGAAAAGGCCCGGGAACAGCAGGGGCCACGACCTAATTGGTCCAGGAAGGTCAGCGTCGGCACCCAGAGTGTTCAAAAACAGTGAAGATTAATCTTAAAGCGATTAGACAACTTATTTTCTTTTTCAAGACATTAGCTGGTCAAAAATGACAAAAATGTCCTTAAGCCGCGTCGAGGCAGAGGCAGTGAACAGGCTGCCTTTTGTTTGGCGGAGGGGCTGCCCGCGGAGCCTGCGTGGGGCACCCGGGAGCCCACCTCCCCGCACGCTGGCCGAGGGGACCAGCGCGCATTAGCTGGGATTAGCCGGCCGGGCTGCCGGGTGGCAGGGGGGCTGCTGGCCACCCACGGGCCGGGGCCTGGGGTCCCGTGTCCACACACGGGCCGCCTGCCGGGTCGGGGGCGGCCGAGGGCAGGTGTCTTCCTGGCCGAGCTGGGTCCCCCTTCCGTCTGAGGGGCTGAGGAGCACCCCAGCCACCAGGGAACGGAGGGGGGTGTGGGGGCAGGCGGGGCTCAGGGGCGCCTGTGGTCCTCCGCGTGGGTGTGGGTGGGAAGGGTGGGCCCAGCGAGCCCTTTCCCCTGCGCCTGGCTCTTCCTGTCCGGCAGACACCGTCCTTGGGCCCGACATTTTCTCAAGAAAAGAAAACATATGAGCCCACATTTCTTATCTGAGGGCAAACAATGAGATTGCCGCCGGCCCAGGAAGGGGCTTTCACAGCAAATCCAGCTGACTGGGGCCCCGGGCAGCCCCTGCCAAGGCAGCGGGCCCAGCCCGGCAGGCTCTGCGCTCCGTCGCGGTGCATGCCCTCCCCCTCCGAGGCGGCAGGTGACGCACCAGCTGTGAGTCCGGTAACTGGAACCGGCCTGACGCAATGCGTGGCAGTGACAATTGAAGGGTCTCTTCACCGGCTTCCTTCCGAGCAATTGCATTGTGGCCCTGAGTACCCCCCCAGGGCTTAGGCATAATTATAGGGTCGGGTTACCCCGAGAAACAGGTATTGGCATTGTTCAGTCCAGTGCTGGACCCCAGCCGCCCCTACCTGCCCTGCCTCTGGCCCCCAGGCCGGTCCCCAAGTGCCGTCCCCCGGGACCCCTCCTTGGTGCCCTTCACCCGCCCAGGGAGAGTGAGGCTGGGGCGGGGGCCGGGCCACCTCTTGGGGTGCCGGGTGGTGAGCTGGGAGACTGAGCATGGGGCGTCTCCTTTTCTCTTTCCAGTACTTTGAAATTAAACATCCAGATGCAGCAAGACTGTTTTGCTCGCCATTGTCCCGAGCCGCAGGACAGCGGGCGGGGGCCAGAGTGGGGCACGGGGTTCCAGCAAGGGGCCTGGGAGCTGATCCCCAGGCCCATGGGTGTCAGCCTTGCGCTGGGCCCAGCGCCCGGCTGCTGGTGGATCTGGGGCGCAGTGACGGGTGTGGGTGCCCTGAAAGCCGGAGCCCCCGTCACCCCAGCCCCCCCGCCCCAGGCGGTCCACGTCCTGCCTCCGGGAGCCCCCACCTCGAAGCCTCACCACGTGTCGGCAAGGTTGGCTCTGGTGTTGGCTCTTACAGGCGAGGAAAGGGGAAGCAGGGTCTCTTCTCCAAGGATGGCGGTCTCAGAAGTAGTGAGGCCAGGATTTGAACCCAGGCCTGGCCATGTCTGGGGCCCCCGCCCCCACTGTTTTAGTGTCCTTGTCTTGCTGAGTGGCAGAGCGGGGAGAAGCCAGTCCCTGGTTTTGGGGCACAGTGATCCCCAAATCCCTGTGTCCACAAGCCCCGGTGGGCCAGTTCTGAGGCCCCTGAGCTTTCTGAGGGACAGAGGCCAGTTTCTCTGGCCAGCAGCTCCCGGTGCAGGACACGAGATGGGCAGGGGAATGGGCTCATGGAATGGCCCCAGCACCCCGCCTCTGGGCTCTGGCAAAAACGGTGCTTGTAGGTGATTTGAGGCCTCCACTCCCAACACAGAACCCCCCGCCTTGGGGCAGCCTGCCCTCCGCGTGCCATCTTGCCCCGTGCTGGGAGCAGCCCCAGTGCTGGGCACGTCGGGGACTGGTTTACAGAGTTCGAGGGTATAAATGGTGGGCCGCAGCAGGGTCAGGACACACCGGCTCCCCCTGCCCTGGGGAGGGGTTGGGGCGGGGCTGCCGTGGAGGGCAGTCTCGGCCTTCGGGGCTCATCCCCAGGGTTGGGTCCTCAGACAAACGGGGTGGACAGGAGGGCCAGCGAAGGAGTCTTGTCCCATTTTACAGATGAGGAAACTGAGTCAGAGCAAGGCCACAGCTCAGGCCGGGGTCCAGCCCCAGCCCGGGATGTGCAGATCAGCCCCAGGACAGCACCCCGGCTTTCAGCCCTCTCCCCAACGTCCTGCTCCCAGCCCAGGCATCCGGGGACCAGGGATAGGCGGCTTCTGCAGCAGCACCCTCGGGCGGCCCCCAGCCCTCTCCCCCCTCTCTGACCTCACAGCTGCCAGCCTGAGAGCCAGCATGTGAGGCAGGTCACGCGGTGCAGATTTAGATGCGTTCCTGTCGCACGGGGAGCAAGGAATGCAAAGCTGCCCTCCTCCTTCCTGCAAAGCCCCATCATGTGTGAGAGATAAGTTCTGGGGACGGCGGTAGCTGCCAGGGGGACGCCACCAGGACTGTCCCAAGCCACCCAGGCAACGTCTGTAGGACGCTTCTCTCCAAGATCCCAGAACGTTCTGGGAGCAGCACCCCTCCCTGGAGTGCCCGGGTCCTGCTAGCAAGGGAGGTGCTGCAAGTTAGACTAGATGTGGCTGGGTTTGGAGGGGCCATCCTGGAGGACTCCCTGGAGGAGGTGTCTTTGTATGGATGGAGGAGAGTGGAGATTTCCCCATGATAAGCAAAGAAAGGCTTGAGAAGGCTTCCTTCTCGGGTGCATAAACCCCGAGCTGGCTTCTCATCCCCACTCAGCAGCTGGGAATCAGGTTTCCTACAAAGTGGGCTCATGGGAAGTATCCCTGACGCTAGAGGAAAACCCTGCTCCTGGGAGTGCTTCTCCAGTGTTCCTGCCAAAAAGGAGAGCCGCCCGCCCTGGGCACCACAGCCCTGGCTGCTTGGACCCCGTGTGTCCAGGACTGCCCGGCCGGCCCCTCCCCTGCAGGGTCCGTGGCCGCTGGTGGATCCAGTGCTAAGATGTCTCAGGACCTTGGGGGGCCTGGGCGCGGGCTGCAGCGACCGCCCCTGGGCCGGGTGGGTGGGCGTGAGGACCAGAGCCCAGCAGACCTTGGCTCCCTGATGCTGTTCACCTCGGGTTCAGGTTCTCGGGAAAGGGATTCCCAAATCCCTCTTCGAGTAACTGTGTGTGTCGGCCCACAACCTCTTCTGGGCAATGTTAGGAGCTGGAGGGGAAGGGGCATGGGGCTGCCTCCCTCCTGACCAAAGAGTGCAGCAGCGCTCGGGGCAGAAGCGAAGGGTGCGCTCCAGGTTCAACCACAGCTGACATCGGAGCTTCTCCGCGTCCGCCTCTTAGAGAGCTGAGAGCAAAACCCATCAGCCGGAGACAAGAGCACCTCGCCGGACCTGCCGTGGGGGGCTGGGTCTCAAGGTGCACTGTCCGTGTGCAGGTGGGTGCGGGCTGTGCCTGGGGCTGTCCACGCCCCGCCTCTCCTGGGCAGGCCCACGCGCCTGCGTCTGCATCCTGGAGCGCCACCGTCCCGTGTTCCCGCGTGGGCGTAAGGTGGGCACAGCGTCCTCTGCTTCCCCTTGAGGTGCCCCGATCCGAACCAGCCAACAAACCACACTCACTTCCGGGGCCTGATTTCCCTCCTGCTCTGTGGCCGGCCCCAGGAGTGGTGGGCAAAGTTCGCTTGGAAGGCAACCGCAAGGGCCTGCCCGCTTCTCACAGACTCTTCCTTTCAGAATATGGTGCTGGCTCATTAGGAGGTTTGAAAGCTGTGTCCCAGAAAGTTCTGGAAAGTTCTAGAAAGTTCTAGAAGGCTTCCCTGCTCTGGCCTAGCAGATGTCAGGGCACAGGCCTCCCAGCCATGTTGGGGAGGGGCGTGGCCTCACGGTCACTGCGCCGTCTCCGAGGACCTCGGGGAATGAGCCTCGTGCCCAGGCTTGGGGCTGGTGGATTCAAGATTTCTCTAGTTTGGTTGCTATTTTCATAATCCTTTGATAAGAAAGAGGAGGAACGAGGACAGTTGCCTGTGCCGCCCCATACCTCCCCCTCAGCCGGTTTTCCTGGGTGCCGTGGGTGGTCAACTCTGACCTTTGGGAGGAGAGAATGAGGCTTCTGTTCTCGGAGAGGCTCTGACCCCGGTGCTCAGAGCTCCCGTGGTCTCCGGGACTTACCCTCCCAGCAAATCGAAACACCAACACATTTGCACTTTTCTGCTCTCCCGTTTCGGAGGGGCCGGCCGGCTGACCCACACTCCCACCCCGCCTGGCCCCGTGGCTGCCCAAACTCTCCCTCCCCAGGGAATCCTCCCCGCACCCCGCCCCTGGCCGCACATCCAGCATTTTCAGGAATAGGACCAAGAGGAGAAGCAGGGCCGGGGCCGCCCTTGGTGACCTGGTGGGGGGGCTGGTGTTTAAATAATGGATCACGTGCCCCTTTGCCCAAAGTGGGAGCAGATTGATAGCAGAGAACCTATTTCCCGGATGCCAGCCACCCAGCCAGGGGAGCGAGGGGACCAGGCGCCTAGCGGGGAGGGCGGGGATCCCGCTGGGGACTCCCGCGGCACTGTGTCTTAGGGGCACGCAGGGGATGGCCAGCTCACTGTCGTCGATGCCAGCGCGAATAATCGTCAGCACCCTGGGCTGTGTCCCGCCGTGGTTGAGTTCTCTCTGCCTGGGCTGCCACGAGTTTGCTCACCGCTGAGAACAGAGGCCAGTCTCAGAATGCGAGGGGCCCGCCTTGGAAGCCGCGCACGTGCCCCCGGCCTGTTAACAAGAGAGCTCCTGTCACGGGCGGAAGAGCTCGGGGCTGAGAGTGATTTGGGGGCAGGGGTGGACGTAGGGACGCCGCCGCGGCCTCGGCAGGAAGCAAGCTGGGACGCCGGCCACCTCCCATTCCTCATCCCATCCCTAGCCTCAGAGCTGTCACCTCGCACCCTGACCTTGAGCCCCGACAGCCCACCTTTAATTGCCCCTGCCAGACGAGCTCGCCAGCTCTGCGTCCCCGGTCAGCAGTGGCCACGGCTCTCCCTCTGAGAGGGACTGTCGGCTTCTGCTTCTTGACAAAGTCATTAACGAGACCAGCGTTGGAGGGCAGTGCGTTAGAAAGGAGGCTCTGGGAGGTGATTATTCCTTTTATTTTAAACCCGACTGCGGCAGCACCCAGAGTGGGCTCTTACGGGGAGATGCAGTCTCCGGATGGCCGCACTGGCCATATATCTTTGTTTAGGAACCTGGTTTTTATTAAATTTAATTGCTTCCTTTTCTGGCCTTAAATCAAGGGTGGCCTCAAAGCAGGGACAGCATCAATTTAATTTAATTACTCTGCACTGCAGCCTTCCGAGGAGAAACGCGGCTACCGGGGGCTCACACGGGCCCCCGATTCGGGATGCGCCCAGCAGCCTCGGGAGGGCCCAGGCCGAGGGGCCGAGCTCGTCCCCGCCCTCCCCTGCCGACACTCATCTCTGCTGAGAACTGGGCCCCAGACCACGGCGCCCACGCACTCGCTGCGGTGCTTGTTTTCCATTTGCCGTTAAAAGCACGTGGGCTTCTCTAACTCAGGGGCGATTCATTAAGGGTCATTTGTCCTTTGCAGCGATATTTCCCCTCACTGCCCGGCTCAGGGCTGCAGACGCTCGTGGGCTCTGAAACAGCTCCTGGGCAGGGTCATGGGGGCGGGCACAGCCGAGCGGTCCCTCCCTGCACCCCAGAGCCCCCTGCAGCCCATCCAGGTCCTCGCCTCGGTCTCCAGAGCGTGTGTGTGGTGCACTGGACCTCCATCCCCGCAGAGGAGGGCGTGCGGCCGCACATGCTCCCGGCCAAACGGGCAGCCCCAGCCTGCAGCTCCGAGCCCCGGGCAGAGGCAGCCTCCGTGTCTCCGGCCTGCCCCACGAAACATCCCCGACGGCAGGAGGGCACGGCAGTCTGGGCTCCCGGAACTGCAAGCAAAACCACTGGAAATTATTAAGATGATTTGTTAAATAGTAGAAAATGTTTTTCATTTCCCAATTTCCAGCTCTTGGTAAAACCATCCTCCAGCTGCCTGCTTCTCATTCCTTAATATTTAGACGTATGGGCCAATTTGAGGGTATTTTCTCTTTCTGCCATGATTAATGCTTCTATGGAACAATGTCATCACAAGTCACCCACCTGCCCTGTCAGCTCGGCATCAATCTCGCTGGGCTGGGCGGTAATTTATGACTAGTGCCGGCAATTTGCAAACCTAATGGGGAGCAGGGGATGAGGAGCGGGCTCCCGGCTCTGTCTGCGCAGTCTGCGGCCTCGTCAGCCCCCCCACCCCCATTAGCAGAACAAATGATGCGGAGATCAGACATCATCTCCAAGGCTCGATAAATATTTTATCAGCCATAATGGAAATTGTCAAATTGATCTAATTGTACAATACGTTATCAGTGAGATATCAAAGCCGAGCCTGGCCTCTGCCGGGACCCTCCCGGCCGCCCCAGCTGCTGAGGGTGGGAGTCTGGGGTGCAGAGTGGGGCCCGGCACGGTGTAAATAATATGCTGGCCACGGCAGCCCGTTAAGGGGATGATAAATTTTGTGGAAATAAATGACCTTATTCTGTTGTGCTTTGCTAGTCCTGATTTTTGAGAACCACAGGGGAGCAGAGAGAAATAGGCAGAAAGACAGAGACGATGAACAGATTCAGAACTTTCTGAAACAGGGGATCCACTCCTACCCTCCTGGCTCTAGGAGTGGTGATAGCCCTTGGAAATGGGTCTCACAGACGCGGAGCAAAGACCCAGGAAGGCCCCAAGCGTCCTGTGATAGGAGTGTGTGCCACTGTGGAAGGGAATGTTTTCTCCTGACCCCCGGGAGCCCATCCTGCTTGGGCTCACCTGGGGCAGGAGCGTGCTTTATGCACGATGCTTCTTCAACATTCGGGGTCCCGTCGTGGACTTTCCACCCACGGGAGCAGACGCTGTGCATCGAGCCAAGCAAAAGCTTCAGCCTGCAGGAGCCGGGAGCATGTTCTAAAACTAAGCTCACGAGAAACCGAAAGCGGCCTGAGCGTCCCCTCCCCCAGGTGCATTCATCGGGGGTCCGGTCCTGCAGGAAGGGCTGGGGGAGGGACTCAGGGCGGTGATGGTCAGGCATCTTTCACAGCCAGGCAAGACCTTTTGATTTCTAGAACAAACAGTGATGTCTTAGGCCTGGAGCACATTTGCAAAACCGAGTGGAAACATCTGTGAACAAGCAAAGGACACGCTGCCTGGCTGAGCGTGGGGAGCCCTGCCCCGGGCGCGGGGGGGCGGGGGGCCAGGGGGGGGCAGGTTGGCCTTTGCAGCTCCGGCCAGAGCCCTGCATGTGCCCCCCGCCCCCGTGTCCTCAGGCCACTCCAGGGAAGGCTTCACCTCACTTTGAAACTTGCTGTGGGTCTCGCGGGGCCGGCACCCGTGTAGGGGACGTGCGGGAGTGAGGGGCTGTTCCCAGCTGGTGCGGACGCCCGAACACGTGCCCCTCCCGGGCGTCAGGCAGCCGCGGGCGTCAGGACACGGCCTCCACGGGTCGCACCCACCTGGGACTCCGGAGCCACACGCTGTCTGGAGAGTGGACGTTTGTTTACCTTGACGAGCACCATGGGGCAGGGGACGGGGCGCTTCCTCCATTGTCTGCCGCCGGCCGGGGCAAAAAGTTGTCGCTGTGGCCGGGCCCGGGCGTCCGCCCCGACGGTTAACCCAGGGCGTGGGCCGCGCGGCCGCGGGGACCCCAGCTCACTGGCTGGCTGGGCGGTGCCCCGAGGCGGGACGTGGACCCGTCGGTAGCTGCTTTCCGCGAGGGAGTCCTAACCATTTCCCCGGAAGCAGCCGCTGCTGTGTTTCTCATTAGATCACACGGGGCTGGGGCGCACACACGCGCAGAACCCCGCACTCCGCTGCCCTGGTCTCCCGTCATTTCCACTACAAATGAGAAGGGAGGGTGCCCTCCGAACCGGGAGCTGCGCGGGGCAGTGTCTAGTCTCCAGCCTCCTTCCCCCGCAGGGCCTGAGCTCCGGGTCCCTCCCCATGCCGTTCCCATGAGGTGCGTGGCGGCCGGGCCGCAGGACCCCCACGGGCTGCCTTCCGCCCTAAGCCTGTGTGAGCACGTCTTTCTGTTTCTCTCTTGCTCCCTTTCTTCTTATGGAAACAACGGCCGTGTCCCCTGCGTGACTGTAACCCAATATCAGTGCGGTGTCTGCAGCGTCCAGGGAGCTCACATGGGGTCTGGGCAGGGACGGGGGTGGGGGGGATTCGAGGACCTCGTGTCCCGGGAGCCCCCCCAACCCCGCCCAGTGTCCTCATGGCAGATGCTCCCCAGTGTATCTTCGGCGAAGGGGAAAGAAGGAGCTCCCCTGCCAGCCCTTGTTGACCCTTGCCCCTCAGCCCTCTGTGTCCCCTCCTGCTCTTTGGTTTCCTCTCCTGGCTCCCTGGGACCCCGCCCAGACCTCTGCAGACCCCAGTGCTGGGCAGATGGACCCTCCTCTCTGGGGAAGGCTCTGCCTTCATGTGACCTGCAGACGAAGGTGCTGGTGCCTTTAATGGGACCCCAGACCCAGCACGTGCATGGCTGGAGCCTCTGGGAGGGACTTAGAGGCACTGGCCTTCTCAGACACCCAGACGTCAGGGTGCCATCCGCATGGCCCCCAGAGCCCCCCGGCCACCGCTGAGTCAGGAGGATCAGCAAGGTGCCGGGGCGCTGGGGCGCTGGGTCCCACGGAAGCACAGCGGCTTGCTGGCGCTCTGGGGCGTCGTCCTGAGTAAGCCACGGCCCTGCTTCTCATGCACAAGCGGGGGGCCTGGGCCAGGCGCAGAAGCTGGATTTGAGGGCCCCCAGGTGGTGGGGGTGACCTGCTCCAGCCAGAACCTTGCAGAGTTCACTGTTTATGCATCGGGGTCACGTCTAAGGATTCCTCTGTTCAGAGGTGAATTCTGGGCTGCTGCCCTAAGGTTCTCTGATTCTGGGTTGATATCGACCCCATTCTGTGAACCCTGTTCTGTGAGCCCCACTCTTGCTCCCCTTCTGAGCAGCAGTTGGGGGACTGAGAGGAGAAGGCATCGATCGCTCTGGGCTTTGAGGGGCTTCTGTCCAGGCCCCCCTGCCTAGGGCTCACTGCTCCTGCAGCTGTGGGATGGTGGGAGGCTGTTGGCGTGTCAGGCAGGACGACTTCAGGGAGGGGGCCCCTGGCTGAGGGGCAAGCAGGAGCCCCCAGGGAAATTGGGGCATGCCCGATGGGAGCAGCCCAGGCACCAGACCCATCAGTCACAGACAGACGTCCTCACAGGTCCTGACTCTGGCAGGTGTCCCTCACCAGGAGCAGGGGCTGCAAGAAAGCTGGCCCCCCGGGCGCAGCACCGTCAGCCAGTGGCTGTCCTGCCTGTGGCCTGCCCTGGCCGAGCCAGTCCTACCCCAGGGCTCCCCCAGCCCTGTAGTTCAGAAGTCCTTCTCTGCCCCAAGTGTCCTTCTATGCGAACGGTTCAGTGACCCTGCTTCCCTTGGGACATGATGGGTGGTGGAGGGGTGGCCACCAGACAGGTGGACAGGTGCTCTCCACATGTGCCAGGGGTCCGGGTGGGACGAGCCCCCCACCCTGCCCTCTCTCTGTCCAGCCCGTGCCAGCCGATGCCAAGGAGCCCGCGGCCTCACCTACACCCCCTTGTCCTGAGGCTCCCCCGACTCGAGGGTTGCACAGGAAGCCCCCTGCATGAGGTCGAAGAGGCCCCCAGTCTCCGGGACCCCCAGAGAGTGCCCAGGCCTCCCCAGTGTACAGGGAGGTAAAGCCGACAGGGCAGGGAGCGCCCGGGGCAGTCTGCTCTTTGCTCTGTGGGGCGGGTTGCTGCTGTCTGCATTTCTGTCCAGCTTTCCAGGTCTGTTCAGGAGCTGTGGCCGGGCAGTGCCCAGACCCAGGGACCCTCCATCCGCATCGAGATGGCCACACAGGGGTGCCCCACGCTCGCCCACCTGCCGGAGGGTGCCCACGCCAGCTCAGAGGTGCGCTGCCGACTCCCACCCCGCCTGGGCTCTGCCCTCCTGCAGTCTGTGCCGGGCCGTCGCTCCCCCGTCCTCCAGGCCAGTGTCCTCAGATGTAAGGGGAGGGGATTGACTAAGGGCCTTGTAGGCTTTAGCTTCTGTGAAGGCCGAGGTAGTGCCTCTGAGGCCGTTCGTAAATGCTGGACCCTTCAGGATAGTTTTGGAAAGGTGCGTTCTATTGGTTTGAACTCAGGGAGCGTCCTCCCTCTGGTTGCTCATCTGACAAAGTTCCTGGGAGTCCGGTGTGCGCCGGGCAGTTCACGGGAAAAGCAGGACCCGTGAGGGTCCAGGGATGACTGTGGATGAGCCTGAATGTTCAGTTCCCCGGAGCGTGCCCGCGGCGGCCCCCCAGCTTCCAGAGGTGGCCGGGGCAGCTGAGGGCCAGAAGGGGCAGTGGCCTCTTCCCTGCCAGAGCAGCAGGGTCAACGTGTGGTCAGGGCCACTGAGTGCCATGACTTTGAGTGACCTTGAAAGGGCTGGGCGTCAGTGGGAAGGTCGTTCCGTCTAGGTCAAAGACATCACCCGTGAGATGGAATTTGCCAGGAGAATGTCGAGGGTGTCGTTCAGGGACAGCAGAGCAGGCTTCCAGAACGCGGTGGCCGAGGGTCCAGAGGGCGCCCAGGCGTGCCTGTTCCTTGCTCGGCCAAGCTTGGCCCTGCCCGGGGCTACACAACATGGCTTCCTGACCTTGGCTACCCCCTTCTCTAGATTCCTTCCTCCTCCAAACACAGTACCAACTCTGCAAAGTCCTGTTTCCAGTGAGACTGCAGCACCAAGTGGCTTTGAGGAAACTTGTGTTTAATGTCTGGTCTGTAAGACGATCCTGGAGCAGGGCCACTGGACCTTCCCGCTCTCCTGTGGCCACGCCTGGGGGACTTGCATCCGTGAATGGCTCTGGCTTTTGCAGCAGGAAGAGGTGACCCCTAACAGACGATCAGGGGTAGAAAGGGGGTCTCCACACCATTCCCCGGACGTGCGGCCACAAAGATGAGAAGTCAACGCCAGTTAGGGGTGAGCCACCAGGAGAAGTTGGTCTGCCCCACGTCTGAACACCTGAGCGCTATTGGCAGGTGCTCCTCCACTGGGAGTCAAGGGAGCCTGCAGGGTAGGGGGTGTTCTCCGGGGCCGGGCCTTGGTGGCCCCGGTGGCCCCCGTTCCCCTCAGTCTGCAGTCAGCACCCCTCGACCCCGCCTTGTGTATCGGAGTGGAAAGCACCTTGTCGCTGTGTTGTCCAGCACCACTGCTCGTTGGCACAGCAGAGTCTGGGGGTGTTCCCCGGGGCGCAGCCAGGACAGAGCTCCTGTGCCCTCCCAGCCTGGCAGTCCTCTACATCTGACCCTCCGTCCAGCTGACCTCATCCTGCGCTGGCGCACAGAGGCATCTGGGCCTGGGGGCCGGCTGCTCCCGCGGCCCCTGGCCCCCTGCCTTGCTTCCCTGAGACACCAGCCGCATCTCTGTGACACCTTCAAATCCATTCCTTTTATCTACCATCATCCAAAGGATTAGAAGCGACTCATTACTACCTCTTAATCAGTACAAGATGAAACACATGTTGGCTCAGGGGCCGGTAAGAAAGGACATCGATGGGAGCCCCACAGGCTCCGGAGGGTCCCATAAGCATCTGCCCCCGGTGCTCCTCCAGGCTGTTGGGGTATCAAGCACGGCTACCTGTAAGGCCCCATCCAGCCCAGGGCTCCCAGCGTTCGGCAGTTCTGGACCACTTGTCTGCGTCCGTGATTCTATGTTGCGGGGACAGTGGGAAGCCGGGAAGGCGAGGCCCGTGGTCTGGGGTTTGCTCTGACGGCCAAGCTGCTGCTCGTGGGGCCTCAAGAGGCCACCTGCCCACTGGCACAGAACACCATTTAATGCCAAGATCTTGCCGGATCTTCTTTCTTTTCTTTTTTTCCTTTTTAAGATTGTATTTATTTATTTAGACAGAGTGGGAAGGGAGGGGCAGAGGGAGAGGGAGAGAGAGAATCTCAAGCAGACTCCATGCTGAGCACAGAGCCCAACACAGGGACCCTGAGATCATGACATGAGCCGAAATCAAGAGTCGGATGCTCAACCGACTGAGCCCCCCAGGAGCCCCTGGATCTTATTTCACCAGAAAGAGAGAAACCGGCAAATTCCTTTTAACTTCTGCATTCAAATTAGTTGCTCAAAAGGGAGGGTCTGGCCCTGGGCAGCAGGGCTGACTATCCAGCTCCAGGGTGGAGAATTGTGTTTTCTGAGATATGCTCAGGCCCTTGGCCATCCTGGAAGTGAGTTCCAGTTCCCACTGGGCCAGGGACAGGCTCCCCCACGGGGACTGGCCGGTGGCAATCCTGGACACCAACATTCAGCACTGTAGGGAGCCGGAGTCCAGGTGTTCTCTTGGCTCAGCCACTGATAGACGGGAGACCCAGCTGAGTGCCCGCCATGGCTGGGATGTGTCCACTCTCAATGCTCAGTGCTGGAAGATCCCCAGCATGGTTCCGCCTCAAGGGTTGGGCAGCCCCTAAAAGGAGAAAACACATCCCAGACCACCAGGTTGGGAATAGATATCCCTCCCCAAATCTGCACAGTCCAGCATCTAAACACAAGTGCAAGGTCTACAAGCCTCAGGTGTCCACTAATTAGGGAAAGGTCTTTGGGCCATAAAACCTCGCCAAGCCTGTGAAATGAGGCTGTGGGTCTGGACACATAGCCCCAGGCAGTCTGTGAAGGGAGGCATTTACCCTCTGGCCCTGCACGGGCACCCCTTCTAGCCCATTGCGAGTGTGCCCTCTCTCAGAAGAGCATGTCTGCACATTTGCCCTCCCGTCCCAAGGAATCTGGGTGTTACCCCAACTCTGGACGTGACCCTCAAACAAATGGTAGAAAGAAAAGACTTTTGGGGGAGGCCAGTTCACAACCATGACATTTTAGCTGAGGCTGAACTTTGCCCTTTAACCCCTGGGGTGTGTGGGGATGTGGGCGATTGAGTGCAAAAGTCTCAGCTGGGCTGCCCTTGGGTGGGAATCAACCCCCAGCCTCATTCCCCTGTGCTACCATCCAGCAACACAGCTGCCTTTGTCCCTGGACACAGGTGTTATTACGCTGGCATGTGTGGGAAAGGTGAAGGGTCTCTGAGGACCCTTGAATCAGAATCAGCGGGGGGCAAGGCAACTTCAGGCCCCATTTGAAACTTAGCACATGAGGTCCCTGAACTATAGGCAGTGTTTATCCACCCATCCATCCCCCTACTCATCCATCTACTGATCTGTTCATCCATCCATCCACATATCCATCCACCCATCCATCCATCCACATATCCATCCATCCATCCATCCACATATTCATCCATCCATCCATCCATCCATCCATCCATCCATCCATCCATCTACCGATCTATTCATCCATCCATCCAACTACCCATCCATCTACTGATCCATTCATCCATCCACACATCTATTCATCCATCCATACACATATCCATCCATCCATCCATCCATCCATCCATCCATCCATCTATCCATTCATGCACCAATTCATCTACCCATCCGTTCATCCACTCACTCACCCATCTACCCACCCATCCACCCACCCATCCAGCCCCCCAATTACCCATCCACCCCCACCCAACCACCCAGATATCCATCCATCCATCCATCCATCCATCCACACATCCATCCATCCATACACATACACATATCCATCCATCCACCTATCCATCCATTCATCCACTGAGATGTACTGAGTGCCTTAACCTGCCGGGCGCTGTCTGTGCTCTGCCTTGTTCATCCTCTCAACAAGATGGGTCATCTCAGGCCATAAAGGCTTTGCCCAGAGGCTCAGGCCTGGCCTCCTCTGAGCCCCTTTTCCTGTGTGTCCTCTCTCACCTTGACTGAGCGCTGGGTGAAAAGATAGCAAGTAGGAAGTGCCCCCAGAAGAACACCGGAACACTGGCTGTTTCTAAAGGGCCCTTAGTCAGGATGTGTGCAGAAAATGCCAGGTCAGAGGAGTTAACCAGATGGCCTGAGACTGATGGCCAGTCCAGGCCAGACCTGGCTCCTGGGCAGTACTCATGCTCATGTCTGCTGCTCTCTTCTCTGAGTGGGAGATGGCCTTCACTGTGGGGTCTTCCTTGTCACCTTCTCTTTCCCCTCTCCAGATCTGCTCCGCAGCCTTTCTTCCAGCCTGCCCATCTCTGTGCTCCTGGGCAACAGCAGGGGGTGGGGCGGGGAGTGTGGAGGAGGGTGGACACTGTGGGTGGGCCGGTCAACGAGGGGTCCAGAAGGGAATTAGGAGCGTGGGTTGGGAGTGGGGCCAGAAACAGGGTGGGGACCTGGGTGAGGCCCACAGTGATTTGGGGGGTTGTGAGCTGTGTGTGCCCTTGTGGAAGCTTCCCTGTCTGTGCTGGGAACATGGCCTGAGTTCAGTGGACTAGAACGCACAGCTGTCACCCACCCCGTGGGCAGCCGGCTCTCCCGGATGCTAGGCGGTACCCTAGACCACCAGCAGGCTCATAGAGGGACGGTCAGCGGGCTGGACCAGAGCATAGCTCCTGTGGACACAACCCATGGTTCGCCATAGGAAAAACCGCGGCATGTCTCTGGAGGCCAATCCTCAACGCTGGCGACAGTTTCTCTCCCTGATATTGGGTTCCCGAGAGCCCCAGTTCACCCTTCCGGAAAAGGCAGTCCTGTTTGGATCAAAAAATAATTAGCAGGGCTTTAAGTGGGGGTTTCAAGTACACATTTAATTTACGCTGATTAACAGTCATATTCTAAGTAAACACCAGCTGAATATCAAACTCGCACCATTGAGAAGCAGGGAATGCACGGTTCTCCAGAGCCCTCCATAAACGTACCGTTTCGATAACCGGCAATTATATTAATAACACGCCACACTCTTAAAAATTCGAACGGATGTGTGCACATCTTCGCGGAGATCCACGCTCGGGAACTTCTGATTTGATGCATTGCCGGGGAGACTTTCTTGAGAGAGTCACAGCTTCCAAAGCCATTAGGCTGATGAACACAACATAAAGTCAAATCCACCTTGGGGTTTCTTGCCCCTGTAACCAGTCTCCTGATCCGTGCGCTCCTCCATGAGTTTCTGATTTTAGAGCCTCCGTGCCCCACTGGGTTCTGCAGCCGCCTTCCCGCCTGAGCCGCTGCGCTCTGTCACGGGGACCTGCCAGGCCCTCGCCTGTGATGAGTCATTAGGGTCTGCCACGGAGACCTACCACCGGCTCCCTAAATGGGCTGATGAGGGCTGTCACCGCAGGCCGGAGCACTCTCCTGGGCGGGGGGGAGCAGTTTCAGGAGGGGGACAGAGCTGTCTGTGCCGCCGCGGAGGCCTTTTCATTGTACGAGAACAGCTAAAAGCTTCGGGGAGAAGGATGCCGCCTGGGGCATTGTCAGGATGGGCCTGAGCCCCCCGTACCCCACCGTCCTCGGCGTGCAGCTTCAGGTGGCTTGCAGGGGCTTTGCCTCCCTTGCCACTTCTGTCTCCCCCACGGCCACAGCTGGGTCCCCGGGTTCTCAGTGCCCCCAGCAAGAGCACACCGGCTGCAGCCTCGTGCTGACTGCTGGGGCTCGTCTCCTGCCCACATGGGAAGATCTCCGCGTCCGTCGTGGCTGAGGAAGGCACGGAGCTCCGGCTAGGACCCCGCCTCCCTGCCGACCCCCAGGCCACCATCACCCCCTCACATCAGGAGCCCGGGTATCAAGCATAGGTGAGGCCAGGGGCACAGGGCCGGGGAGTAAGCAGCAAGTATGGAAACGGCTGGAAAAGCAGCCTAAGCAAAAAAAGAAACCCAAATTCCATAGTTAAAAATAGCCACATACACCACAAAAGAGTTGCTGTGGGTGAAGGGAGGGTCCACGTGGAGCGGCCCCTTCATCCCCACCCTGCTCCTTCCCCGTGTTGGAGCCCGTCCGAGCCCGGCTGGTGGCCTTCCTGACCTCCTGGCCCCCTGCCCCTCCCCCAGGGCCCCCCAGATCCAAGGGCTGCTGCCACCCCTGTGGGGACCCCACGCGGGCTCAGCGATGGGGGAGGCAGATCACCGGCCAGCGCGGCAGGTGGGGGGAGCAGGCACCCGCAGCTCCTTTCTTGGAGCATTTCAAAAGAAAATTAAAGTGGAAAGAAGGCGAGGCCACAGGGCTGGGCCGTGGCCGTGGGCCCGCTGCTCAGGAAGAGCCGATTCGGCCATGGGGCCTCATCTGCACTGCCTGAAACTGGACATTTCTGCAGGCTGCGTCTGCCCACTTTGCAAAGCGTGCTCAAGTTTGGGGGAACAAAGCTTTCGCCTTTTATTTTTAACAAAACCTCGGTGGTGGGAAGGCTGCGGGGGCTTGGTGAGCGCCCAGCCCGACCTCAGCTCAGGGACGGAGCTGGCTTTTTTCCTTCCTCTGACCCTCACGTGCCGAAGCCATTCCTCCCTTACCCTGTCTTCCTCTTCAGAGCTGTTTGGTGTAATGGACTTCCTTAAATTAATAATGCGTAGAAGGAGATTTACAACACATCGCTAAAATATTGTCTCTGCCTTTTATTCATGCGTTTGTCACTGTGGCCTCTAATCGAGGTGCTCGGGGAAGGGATAAATAATGAAGAGAGAAACGCTCTGTCATAATCCAGGACCATTTGCAAATTCATCACCGATATTCTGGGAGAAGGAAAGACAGAGGAGATGACAAATAACCCGCGGTGCTAATATATCTCGTTGATTCCCTCTCTGTTTATTCAGATAACCTACTTGGGCCGTGATAGAACGAGGAGCTCCGGCAGCCCCAGCAACAGATGGGGCCGCCGGCTGCTCGGGGCCCAGGCCACGCGCGGCAGCCCGGGCGCCTTGCGTAGGGGCTGGGTGCAAGATTCATTGTGATCGACTTGATCTGGGGTGATTTTCGGGGGAGCTCTTCTCGGAGGGAAGCAATGGGAGGTGATTTCTGCCACAAATCCTTGCAACTCTCTCTCCGTGGGAGGAAACGGAGCCGTTGCTCCTGGGTTTCATGAGGTCGATGACCAGTATTAAAAAGAAGAATTGGCCCACACTCAAATCAATACCCCCCAAAAGAGGCACAGAATGTTTTTCTGGTTCGGAGGGATTTTGTCTGCTGGTGTCGCCCTCCTCCGGTGAGGGCATGAGCCACGCGCTTGGAGGCTTTCCCTGGGGAGGGGTTTTAACCGACAGGAATCGGGGAACAGGGGAAGAGATCTGCTTCGGGAGATTTCTCTCAGCTCCAGGCAGGGTTGGACCCAGTCAGAGGAGCCTCTGTGCTTCCCCCCATTGGCAGGACCCCCCCCCCCCCCCCCCCCCCCGGCCCCTCCAGCCCAGGGGGAGCAGACAAGGGCTGCAGGTCAGAGCCCCAGGCCTGCTCCCTCCTGGGTGCCAGGGCAGTGTCCTCACAGGGTGGAAAGCAGAGGTGCAAAGTGCCTCCTCTGGGCACGCAGGGGTGGGGTCAGCTCGGAGGGCAGCCTCCAGCTGCCTCGGCGGGGGCTGTTGCTTCTCAGAGCGTCCGGAGAGGGACCCAGGAGACAGGGTCCACGGTGCTGGGCAGTTTTCCGGGCAGTAGGTGAGCGGGTCTTTGGGCAGTGACTGGTGGGCAGGAGGACAGCCCAGATCTCAGAGGCACGGCCATGACCACCTGGTCTCCCGGGCTGAGGTCCCAGGACAGGGGCTCAGCACCTACCTGGCCACCTGCTCGGCTCACAGGGCCAGAAGTGCAGAAGGGAGGTCCCTGGGCTCTGGCGGAGCCCAAGCAAACGTTCAGACCCACGGGGAGGGGAAATGGGGGACCCCCCCCATTAAACTGGAATTCTAATAGACGCCACGTCATCCTTTAGTGGAAGTACATCCCCAGTACAGCGTGTGTTTTATTGTATTCACTGTATTGTATTTTATTTGTTCTTTCCTGTGTTTTATCTGGCAGCCCTGTGCCACATCAAAAACAAACTCTGCTAGATCCGGTCGCTCGGTGGGGAGGAGGTCCACCTGTCAGGAGAGATGGTGGACTGCAGGGAAGGCGTGGCTCCTTGGTTGTGGCAAGACCCGTGGTTGGGGAGCATGGCCTGAACACACCTCTCCTGAGAAGCTGGCGGCTTGGATCGCGCTGGGGCGGGGGCGGGGGGCTGCCAGCACATACGTAAGTTCAGGCTGTGTGTGCATGGCTCAGATCTGGTGGCCGGACGAGGGGGCCCCCCAGAGGACACCCTGATGGCGACGCTGCCGGACTCCCCAGGCTCCCCGCGGGGCCCTGTGCCCTCCTGCTCAGCCCGCCCCGGGTAGGCCCGTCAGCCTCAGCATCCGGTACTCCTTTCCCACCTAAACCTTGCACATAAATTACAGCATTTATTATAAAACGTACGCAGTCACACAGACAACGCTTGCTCACTGTAGAAAATACAGAAACCCAGTTTTTAAACTGAAATCTCGTGCCCCATCACCCCGAGATAAGGACTGCCGTATGTTTTCGGTCCACTGTGTTTACCTTTTATGTATTGACGTGTGTATATAATTAGATGAAATATAAATTCATAATTCTACATGTAAGTTATTTTAAGTGCGTAGCATGTGAGATGTGAGATGGTGATTCTCCCAGACGTTGCCACCGACGCTTGGCCGTTTGCGTGAACAGCCGCCGCCAAGCAGGGTCCCCAAATCCTGGCAAAGTAAACACTCCTGTGTCACTCGAGTGTGCCACGATCACACTCGCCGCCTCCCGGGAGGTGCCCTGATGGTGCAGGAGGGACACGCGGGTCTTGTCCTCATGAGGGTTCCTTTCCAAAAATGGGAACGGGACTTTAAAACTTGTTTTCTGTCAAAAATGTGCTATGATTATTTAAGTGGGAGGCGTTTGCATTTTTTGTTTTTTTATTTTTTAAAGATTTTATTTATTTATTTGAAAGAGAGAGAGACAGCGAGAGAGGGAATATAAGCAGGGGGAGCGGGAGAGGGAGAAGCAGGCTTCCCGCCGAGCAGGGAGCCCGATGCGGGGCTCGATCCCAGGACCCTGGGATCATGACCTGAGCTGAAGGCAGACGCTTAACGACTGAGCCATCCAGGTGCCCCGGCGTTTGCATTTTTTTAAAAAACATTTTTTTAAACCTAGACCCTAAGCCACTGATATTTTGGGGTTTTTGCTGAGCCGGTTAAATTTTAAAACTGGTATTTTCTTTAAACGCTAAGAAGGCGCCTTCCCCTCTCCCGAGGCCTGGAGGAAGCTAGGACTTCACAATCTGATCATAACAGGCGCGACCAGCTTTTGTTGCGGGGGATGGTGCAGCGGAGGAGTCTGAGCTTAAGGGTTTGTTAAATATTTTTCTTTACAAAGTGCGGGAAGCTAGCCCCCCCGCCCCCCACCCCGGGTCTGCTGGAACAGGTTCCCAGGCACAGCCCAGGGCAAGCAGGTGAGCGAGAGGCTCTCACATGCAGCACAAACTTATACTCCAAATTCACCCGCCGTGTCTCTGAAACTGAGGACTGGCTGGGTGTCCTGTATTTGCATCTCCTATTCTGCGCACCCCAGGCTGGAGAGCTCACACTCGGCCAAGCGTGGCATGCACAGAGGCTGCTGGCTGGGGTCCTGTAGGGATCCGCCCTGGGGACCCCTGGATGAGGCTGCAGGCCCTGCCCTTAGCCGTCCGGGTGGGCTGAGAAGGTAGAGAGTGACCGAGCAGGACTTCAGGTCTGGATCCCCCAGTGCAGCCCGCCTCAAAATCTGCTGCAGACGTCCTGCTAGGAGCCCGGCAGGAATTGTCCGGGTCATTTCTCTCACAGCACTTCCGGATGGGATAGTGGGGGCTCAGAGAGGTCAAGTGCCCTCCCTGAGGCCACACAGCCACGAGGGGGCCGAGCCCACGTCTGAGCCCCTGCTCTGCATCTCAGGCAAAACTCCCCGTGGGTCTGTAGCTTTCCTTCTTTTCTTTTTCCCTCTCCCCGCGACGATGTGTTCCCTCTATTTTCCCGAGACCCTAAAAGGGGGACAAAATGCAGTGAGGTTGGCTCGCGGAAGCTTCTCCCCCATCCCTGACGATGTGGAGGGGGCACCCTGTCACCTCCCGGTGCTTTTCTGTCCCACGAAAGACCGGGGGTCCCTGGGAGCCGCCGACAGGTGAGGGAGGCCCCGCAGGAGGCAGGCCCACCAGGAATGTTCCAGAAGAGAAAGACGGTTTTCAAAGTTTCTCAAAAGATGGCAGAGGACGGCTTCAGACCTCCCCAGAAAACACACAGAGAAGCACGCTGGAAAGTGGTCAGGGGAAAGTTTATTGGAAACTTGGCCCCTGGAGCCGGGGAGGGTTCTTTGTTTGCCGGTCACACAGCCACACCAAGTACAAGGAGGTGCTTTCCCACATCTTGTCAAAGGACAGCATTTCCTCCCTCCTTTCTCCTCGGGCTGATTAGCGGGTCGGGCAGTGGCGTGAGGACATGTTGGGGGAAGGAAAATGGGGGTCATTTTGGAAAACCTCTTTGTGGATGGGTCGGGAATGGGGAGAAAATGAATAGTTATAAGCTCATTTCCATAGAAACTGTCTCATTATCATGCTGGCTGCCCGCTGGACGAGGCAGGGCTTCCTGCCAGCAATCGGGCTCCACAATTAAGTGTCCCCTGCTCGCCCGGCTGCCAGAGAAGCCGGTCAGGAGAGATGGCCCCCAACCCCAGCCAGCCCGCACAGAGGGACTGTCAAATCCGCCGTTTCCTTGAAACGGCAGACATCTGTGTGGGGATTTCGCTGGGCTCATGAAAAACCACAAGCTAGCCCCGCGTAATGATGAGGTGAGGGCCATCAGGAGGCGGCTCCCACTGCAAAATCCCGTGCCCAGCCCTCACTGCCGATTTTTTATTGGAAGCAGTACGGGCTAGTCTCCCAGGCACCCCCGAAGACGGGGAACAAAAGAAATTGGAACAATTGGGTTTAAAATCACTTCCTGGGCCGTGCCCTTTGTGTTCCGCGAGACACGGCCTGGTCCCCGCGCTCGCGCGGGAAGCACTTTGTCATCGAGCGGCTCGGGCGGGCGGATTTCCCCGGGGATGCTGGAGCCGCTCCGAGGCCCCACCAGCAGGCTCCCGCGGAGCCACCCCCCTCCCCGCTGTCTGCGCCCCCCAGTCTCCATGCTCCCGCGTGGCAGCCTGGCCCCGTCCCATGCGGAACCACGCAGGGCCGGCCTCGTGGCCGCCCACGAGGGTAGCTAGGTCTGGAAGAGGGGGCCACACATGTCAGAGAAGAAACAGGATTTCTTCCGAAGAAGATGCTCATGAGCAGCATGGAGGAGGCGGTGGCGCCCGGAGAACCTTCTCTCCGAGACCTGGCCGGCCTGCTTGCCTCATTTGTGGTAAAACAGATTCCAGGTAACATTTACCAGGCTGGCTCCGGGGCAGTGTGCAGTTCGGCGGCGTGAGACACATTCGTGTGCGGTATAGCCATCTCCGGGCTCTACCCCAAACTTTTTCATCCTCTCCAACAAAAACTCCATCCCCATTCAGCACCGAGCCCCCGTGCCCCCTCCCTCCCGCCCCTGGCAACCTCTTCTCTTTTCTGTCTTTCTGGATTTGCTGGCTTATCTTTTTAAGATGGAACAGCTTATCCCGGGGAAGGAAAGATTACCTAAGCTCCTCCAAGATCCGCAGCCCTCGGGAGCTGGTCTGGAGCGGCCTCTGCCTTGGCTGGGGCTGTCCTCTGTATGCATTTATTAATCGCCAGTTTACCCTGGTTCTGTAAGAGGCCTGTTGAGACAGAAATGACCCTGCCCTGGGACGTGAAGAATCGGGGGTTGGCAGCAGTGGGACGCATGCTTGCCGTGGAGGTACTGCGCCCTGATGGGCGTGGGGAAGGCCGGACTGCGTGTCGGGAAGGAAGGCGGTGGCAAGGGACACGCGGGGGTGTCAGGCGCGGGTCTGAGCTCTGCTGTCTTTAACCTTCAGAGTCTCGGACGAGGCAGGGACTGGATTGTCCCGATTTTACCGCCTCTGACTCCCCGGCAGCAGGAGGCCCAAGGTCAAGGGTCAGGGCAGCTGGTGTTCAAGAGCACAGCTTCGGGAACGCTTTAGGAGCGGGGCGAGCGGGGAAACCCCCAGCAGCTACCGCGGGGGCCGTTTCTCAGAAACGCAGCTCTGCTACGTGTCCAAACCGAGCGTCCGACCGAGGGAAGCAATGAGCTCCTTGTAACTGTCCGCGCACGGTGGGTGCTCAGTGGAAACCTGCAAAGTCTGTCAATTAAGGTAACGGACGACTTAGCCTCCTAGCACTGTCGTAAGTCCGCGACGGAGACCGGGGCTTCAACAGCAGGAGTGTAATCTCTCCCTGTTCCGGAGGCCGGCAGTCTGAGGTCAGTGTGTCCGTGGGCAGGTTGCTTCCTGCGGAGGCTGGCACAGAGTCGCCCCAGGCCCGCCCCACCCCTGCCTCGTCTTCACACCGCCTCAGCCCGTGTGCATCTGTGTCTGGTCTCCCCCTGTCACGAGGACACGGGTCATGCGGAATCGTGACCCACCTTAGAGACCTCATCTTAACTGGTTACATTCACAGTGGCCCTATTTCCAAATAAGGCCACATTCTGGGGTACCAGGGCTCAGGACTCCAGCACGTGAATTTGGGGGGACACGGTTCAACCCACAACAATGAATATTTGCCCACTTAATCCCACACGACACCATCTTTCCAAGAGGCCTCCGGGGGGATGTCTGGCTGCCCCGTCCTTGGGGCAGGGTGTGGGGACACGCCCCCCTCTCTGTCCGGCCAGCCTGGGCATGCCCTCTAAAACAATCACGGGGTGGAGATCATCTGTGGTTGTGAATGCTGGACCCCCACCCCGAAACCCGCGCCTGCCCGGATCCCAGAGGCCTCTGCCCCATGGATTCCTTGCCCCTCAGATGGCCAGCCCACAGCTGAAGTGGACTGCATGACACACACAGGAGATCACTCCCTTTTCATGGTTTTCTAAGGTTTGAAAAGTGATTTGGAATAATTTTAGGTTGTCCTGGGGTTGGCAGACAGTGTGATAGGCAATTCGAGAAGACAAAGTTTTTAAACAGAAGCATTTTGCTTCCTTGTTTCTAATTTCTGGAAACATGATCAGTGTCAGCGGGCGAGCTCTGGCGACAGGCTCCAGGAGCCGTTTGCTTGCACACGGCCGGCCCGGGGCCCTTGTGCGGAGCGAGAGTGGAGCCCGGCCCCCGCCCCCGCGAGCCGCCGCGCAAACCTGTCAGCAATCTGCTGACCAGACAGGAAACTTCGCTGTGTCCCGGGCTGCGCGTGTCTGGAAGGGCCGGGCGTGAAGTGTGAGGAATTGGTACCTAAGTGCCGGCGGTAGCCCGTGGCCTGCAAGGGGCGTGGGTAAGCGAGGCTACCTGCACCAGAATGAGGTCTCAGCTGGGTCGCAGGCGCCGACAGGCCTTGCCGTGTTGACGGGATAAGACACCGGGGTGGCAGTTCCGGGGAGGGGCTGTATTGGGGTCCCCTGGGAAACGGGTGTGTGTGGGCGTGGCCTCCCCGACAAACGCCTGGTCAGCCATGTCGGGAGCCCGGTGCGCCCCTTCTCCCACCCCCTGGTGTTTTGGGGCCCGTGCCTGTGCCCCAGCCGTTCAGGGCGGGGCTCCTGCCTTCCAGAGGCTTCCCACCACCCCGAGTTCAGACGTCTTTGATCGTTCGATGGGCCCTTGTGTCTGTGACCCCATGGGGGAGAGTTTGGGCCTCTGTGCCTGGTGGCCCAGTGCATGAGGAGACGCTCAGACGGGGCTCAAGGCCTGTGGGGCTGATGGCGGATGCTCCGGAGCCTGTCCTCTAGACGGTCCTTCCCAGAGGGGACCGCTGTCATGGGCCGCAGTCTCCCAGTGTGAGCTGCCACCCGGGTGCAGGGACCAGCCCACTCAGTCTCAGGGATGGGGGTTCCCCTGGGCTCAGGGACGGGGACCCACCTGGACACAGGAATAGGGGTTCACCGGGGCTCAGGGACGGGGACCCACCTGGACAC
>NC_058406.1:1696946-1766341 GCF_002201575.2 Neomonachus schauinslandi
GGGGACCCACCTGGACACAGGAATAGGGGTTCACCGGGGCTCAGGGATGGGGATGCAGCCTCCTTTCCCCATGGCTACACCCCCCACATTACTGAATGCTTAGCAAAATGTAAGTCGAGAAGGGCCTCAGAGAGGGGCTTTTGTGGGCATGGAAGGGGGTGTCGGGACGGCAGGGTAGAGCCCCCCGTAGCCCCTGGCCCTTCCTGCGTCTGGGTCTGAGGGCTACACTGGAACCTCACCTTGCTTTCCGTTTGGCTGAAATTCATTAACTGCCAGGAAATCATGGATTTCCAAGCCCAGCTTTTCCCATAGCCTTCCACTTAAGCAGAGAAAATCAAATTGATGCAAGTAAGTAACAAGAAACAGCTCCCAGAGAACTCTGCTAGGAAGCTGGGCGGCTGGCTCTCCTCGTGTGGCCAGTGGCGGACACCACGCCGAGGTTGCCACGGCGGGTGCCACGGGCCAGGTGTCTCCTGGTAGCGAGCACGCTCCGGAGTTGTGTAGGAACACCTTGGATAATTCTGAAAAGGAGAATGAGCCCCCATGGCAGGCCCGGTTCAATGTGTCACCAGGCACCTGACTTCCCTTGTAAGCCTCCCGTAGGTCAGCGCTCCCATTAAATGGGGCCTTTGCAGGGGTACAGCCCTGGGACAGCGTTTCACGAATGGCCCGTGGCCTTCTCAAGTGAGAAAGTGCTCTTGGAGAGAAGCTTCCTGTGCGTGGCTAGGAGCCGGTGGCCCCGCTCACAGCCAGGCCCTGGCCAGAGCCTCCTGGTGGTTGCGAGGAGGTGGGTGCCCGTGGGAGGTGCAGCTCGGGCTGTGTTCTTGGCCTCTGTGAGTGAACTCAGGCCTCAGCTGTGATGTGGGATGGTCACCAGGCCAAACGTTTTGGGTGCTAACTATGAGCCCAGGGTGCTTAGAAGCCCACCATGTGTGGGCTGTCTTCGTGCTCCTGGAAGCCCTACAAAGCAGGCGTCCTTGTCGCCTTCTATGCGGAGGTTGCCAGGAGGCCCAGAGACCTCAAGACACTCGCCTGAGAACACACAGCAACACACAGCCCGACGTTGTCCCGTAAGATTGAACACTGTCCTCTAAACCACCGCTCAGTCCTGCCTCCCTGGTCGGAAGGACTCCTGAGACTTAGAGCGAACTGCCGGCAGCCAGTGAGGGCTCCGTCAGTGTGGTCTATACCCCACTGCCACCACGACCAACAGCAAGCGTGAGAAGGGGATGTTCAAGGGCGTTATCAAGAGAAAAGGAAGGAGGAGGTGAAGGCCCCTGTCCCTGGTCCCCCATCTGCGTGAGAAGCTTTGATGTGAGAGGAACTTCTAAAATTGACCCCATCCAAAGCCAGCCCGCCAGTCGGCAATCAGCAGATCCAGAGTTCTCCCAGTTCTCTGGGACCTACGGGAGGCTTACAAGGGAAGTCAGGTGCCTGGCGACACATTCAGAGTTCAGTGCCTGGGCCGTGGATTGGGGCCGTGGATCGGGGCCATGGATCGGGGCCGTGGATCGGGGCCGTGGATCGGGGCCGTGGATCAGAGCTGTGGGCCGGTGTCAGGGAGCAGGTTTAGGGACAGGCCCTGGCTGGAGGCAGAAGTAGGTCAGTTCCCTGCTTGTCCCCAGGGGCACATGAAAGCTCAGGGGCGGCCGGGTGGACATTCTCCGCACCGCGATGGAGGCAGGGAGGGGGACCTGCTCTGCCCTCCCCCGCGCCCCCGCCCACCTGCTGCGGGCCATGGCAGCAGCCAGGCACAGTGAGCAAGTGGCCATTTCCAGTCCCGCCACCGCGCCAGAGCCGTGGAGCGGGAACAGGTGGGAAGATCGAAGACTTGTAAATTAGCTGCTAATGAGGAAGTTAGGAGATTTGCTGAGGCATAAACAATGAGAAGCCCCGAGAAAGAAGACAAATGGGTGCGGAGTTCTTCCCTCTCCTCCCCCACCCGCGTGCTTTCAAACTCTGGGTTAGACAGGGCTGCGATGCAGATCCTAAGGCCGGGTTAATGGGAAGAAATTGGTTGAAAATGTAGAGACAATTAATTGGACTAATATGCCAACGTGGTGAGGGTGGTGTCAGGGCACCGTGGGGACCCCGGTGGGGGGGCTGCCATGACTGGGCCACCTGCTGCCTGCCCTGCCCCGTGTCAAGTGCTCTGTGGACGTACCGACACTGGTCCCCACAAGAACCTGGTGGGGGCCCCATGGCTCCTGTCCACAGAGACGCTGCAGGAGCAGAGCCCGGGAAACCCTCCTGGTGAGCGAGCCCCCGGGGTTCCAGCCACGGCAATGAGACAGTCCGCGGGACGGCGAGGTGGCTGCCCGGGGCTCTCCGACCACAACGGATGAGCTGTTGCGCTAAGCCGGAGACCCCCAGAGCCGGCCTGCGGCGCCCCGCCCACCTGCAGTGAGTGTGGACACGGTGTCCACGCTACGCGGCGGGCCACTTCCCGCACTGCGTGCAGATTTTCCGCTCGCCCTTATCAACAAGACACACAGATCTGGGACTTCGGGAGAAGCTGGGCTTCACGACGTCAGACTCCCGAGATCTGCCCACGTAGGCCTCGCATTCTGAGTATGTGCAGCTAGAAAATATTCTCGTGAAGCTGGTCAAGAGCCAAAGGAAACACCCTGTTTACTTGACTGAAGCCGACTCACCAGCGGCTTTCTTGGGGACATCGGGGCCGGGAGACGTTTCCACGGGGCTCAGAGCCCAGAGCAGGGGCCTGGTAGACGGGATTCCAGGCCCAGCACTGTGCGTCGCCAGACTACCACCTGGGGCAGGCCAGGGCTTGGCTGTGCCTCAGTTTCCCGATCCTTGCAATGGGGGTATCCCGGGGCCTTGCCCCTAGGGTTATTGGTAAGACCACTGGCGCCTCCTTCCCGGCCGGCACATGGATGCTGTTCACTCCCTGGACCAGGAGAGTGACAACGAACCAGATAAGCAAGGAAGCAAACCTCGGGTCCCACCGTGCCCACCATGCCACCGTGTTGCTGTGCCAGCTCTTGGCGCCCTCCGGCCGGCGTCGGATCTTGGGGGGAAGGAAGGGAAGGAACCGGCGTCGGCTCCAGCCCCTGGCGCCTCTCGGAGCAGCGGGCCTCTCCTCTGGCTCCCGGTCCCGGGCCGGCCGCGCTCGGGTCAGCAGCAAGCTAACGCCTTTGTCAAGGTGATTAATAGTGCTGGGGATTGTCGTTAATTCACTGCCTAATGACTGTGGCCGGCGCGCTCCGAGTAATCGGGTGATGTATGTGGGGAGCGCCCACCTCATGGCAGAGGTGAAAATCATTTCGACAAGTCAAATATTGTCACAGGGAGCAAATGGCTCTCCCTGTTAATAAAAATTAATGAATTTTTTTCTTTCTTTCTTTCTTTCTTTCTTTTTCTCGCCACTGGCCTGCTAAATGAAGGTACAGAGTGGCTGAGCCGGGACGCGCTTGGCGGACTTCAGCACTTTATTTGATGGTTAAAACTAGAAATGTCTTTATTAGGGCAAAATGCAGCCGGAGGGCCAGGGTGGGTGCCGGCCACCGGTGGCGGCAGCTGGGGGCTGCTCTGGCCTGGGGGCCAGTGGGAGGCTCGCCCACGTCTGCAGGGGGTGAGGCTGCCCATTGCTTTCTGGCGTGGAGTGTGGGGGTCCCCCAGCTGATTGCTCATCCCTCCTGTCTGCAGCCCCGTGTCTAGGCAGCATCAGGGAGGGAGCCGAGGTGCCCGGTCAGCGCAGCTGGGAGGGTCCTCCCGGCCCCTCGAGAGCTGAGGCACAAGAAGGCACCACTCCCCTGGGGGGCAGCAGGTGGCTCTGACCCTCTTCCCAAACCTCGGGATCTGCCTCTGAGAGTCCCAGGCTGCGCAACCCCCGCGCTCCTGCTTTGCTGGGGACCACGGCAGCCCAGGGAGCCGAGGGGGCGCCGAGGGGGCCCCGAGGGAGGGGAAGGAGTGGGGAGGACCCACGCCCCCCTCTCGCATCTCCAGGGCTGGGGGCAAGTGGACGCGGCAGAGCCCTCTGCCACTGTGTGCCAACACTGGGTGTCATTCTGAGCGGCCACGGCTGTGGGGTGCAGACCTGCCCTGCTGGGGTGGAGGCCCAACGAGAAGGTGCTTCGCCTCCCAAAGCTCTGGCTGCTGGTGCCTCCAACAGGGCCCACCTCTCCCCCCCACCGCCCCTGCCCCGAGGGCACCCCACCCCTCACCCGGGCCCTCCCGGTGGAGGCAGGCGCCCCGAGCGGCTTTCTTCCTCTTGTGATTTTTATTTCAGGGCAACATTTGTTTACTTGCGGCGTGACTTGCTTCGGCCTGTGAATGGCAGCCACAGGCCCAGTTGGTAGGAACTGGAGAGATAAATATGTCTATAAATAGTTTGGTGGCGGTTGTTGGGGGTGTTTGCCCAGCGTTAACCCGTTCTTCCACAGTGGTGCCCGCACGGGGAGGGAAAGCAAAGCAGCGAACAGAAGGGGTAGAACATGTCCTCTCCCCGCGGCGTGCCCAGGGGACGTCCCCTGCAGGGGCAGCTCCTGGGCCCAGCCTGCAGAACCCCCCACGGGGACCTCAGCCGCGTACCCCCAAACCGTCCGCACCCCGCCCGCCTGCCACCAGCAGGTGCGGCCGTCCCCAGCTCGGCTCATTCCCTCGGCACCCTGTTAGGGCTTCTGGGTCTGCAAAATCCCAAGTGTTTGTGAGAGTCGGGAGTCCCGGGCTGAACTGACTCCTGGGCTCCTCCCCCTTTTCCTCTGTCTGGGGAATCCAGGACTCCTTGGGCCTGGGCCTCAGCGCCCCAGGCTGAGCACGGGAAGAGCCCCAGGCAGCTTCCAGGGGAGGGAGCGGCACTGGGTCCTGCTACTACCATAACCCTCAGAGCCCAGGCTGGCGGGGTGCTCGGTGAGGACGGAGCCCCAGGGGCGCTGAGGGTCGTGCTGGTGGCTGGTGCTGCCTGTGTTCGCTGCGCAGTGCGTCGTCGCCTTGAAACTCCCGACAGGCTGGGTGTAGCCCTCTTGTACAGGAGGGACCACGTCCAGACAGCCTCCGTGGGCCCGCAGAAGAGCCCGCCGTGTGTACAGGTCTGCAGAACCAGCTGGGACGAGGAGGGAGGGCGTGCCGGACCTGGCCGCGGGGCCGTCGATGGGGCCTCGCTCCCTTTGGGGGAAGAGGCCGGGGGGGGTTTCGCTGGTGCCGAATGCACACCTGCTCAGAGGCTTGCAGCGGTGTCATCCACGGGAGCCGAGACGGGGAAGCGGCCTGGGTGTCCAGCAGCACACGGCTGGGTGTGCAAGCGCGGTCCGTCCCCACGGTGGAATGTTCCTCAGCCTCCCGAAGGAAGGGGAAGCGGCACCTGCTGTGCCGCGGGGACCTCGAGAGCGTTCAGTGAAATAAACCGGAAAGAGAAGGACAAACCCTAGAGGATTAAAGAAGTCAGACTCGGGGACAGAAAGGAGAGGGTGGGCGCCAGGGGCTGGGGGCAGGGAGGGGGAGTGAGTGTTTCACGGGGACAGACTCTCTGTTTGGGAAGATGGGAGGGTTCTGGAGACAGATGGTGTGATGGTTGTGCAATGTGGACGTACTTAATGCCCCTGAACTGTGCACTTAAAATGGTAAAAACGGGGGCGCCTGGGTGGCTCAGTCGTTAAGCGCCTGCATTCTGCTCAGGTCAGATCCTGGGGTCCTGGGATCGAGCCCCGCATCGGGCTCCCTGCTCTGCGGGAAGCCTGCTTCTCCTTCTCCCACTCCCTCTGCTTGTGTTCCCTCTCTCGCTGTCTCTCTCTGTCAAATAAATAAATAAAATCTCTAAAAAAAAAAAATGGTAAAAACGGTAAATGTTACGTGTCCTTTACCACAATTTTTAAAAAGTACCCCTGCTGTAGCCAGATGTCAGGTTGCATAGGGAACTGGTGTCTGGGGCCAACCTCCCTGGGTGTCTGAGGGGGTCTTGCCGGCCGGGGTCCCCTCTGGGGCATCAGCTGTGCCGACGTGAGAACACCCCTGCTTGGGCGCTGGCTCACGCAGTGCTTAGCGCGGGTGACCGGGGAGACTTGGCTGTGATTTAGAAGAAAAACAGACAGATTTGAGCAATCCGTGGGCTACCTCGCTGCCCCCAGGGCTCGGGGAAGTGGTGTATTAACCAAGGAATAAAGGAGAGGAAGAAAAAAGGCCAAATCACATCTCTCTGAAACAAAGAGGCTTCGTACCGGGAACGAACCTTGATAGAAATTACAGTGCATCGCGAGCCATTCAGCGCCTGCCCGGGGCGATGGAGGCAGTGAGGAAAGAGGGGTGGGGGCTCGAAACGGGAGCAGCACGGTCCCTAGAGCATTGCACGGATAAATAATCGTCTTAGAATAATGCACTCGCCTTCAGCAAGGCCAGGTGGTCTGGGCTCGGGGGCTGGGGAGGGGCGTGGCAGGCAGTGGGCTCCCGGTGCTCTGTCTGGGCAGGCGGCCCCCGGGCACCCAGGCCTGGCTGCGGGCATGAGCTGAGGAGGGCCCGGGAGGGGGCAGGTGGTGCGGCGGGCGAAGCCCTTGCAGGACCCCGTCTGCTCCTGTGCATGGTGGGGCAGGAGGAGCCCCTTTGCTCCCCTTCTGGATCCACGAGGGCCTCTGGCAGCCACAGGCTGGGCCCTGCGGAGGATGGTCTGACCTGGAGCTTTGGCCGCAGCTTGGAGACCCGCTCGCAGGATACCCGGCGTCCCAGCTCTGAGGACCACTGCTCAGGCTCCATCTCCAGTGAAGGGCCTCGGCTGGGCCCTGTGTCCCCCTAGAGTGTCGGTTTCCTCACCTGAAGAATGGGCAGGCCGTACCCACTTCATGGAGCTGTGGCAGAGGAAGGACACAGGGGGCCTGGGAGCGGGGGATGGCGGCCCCCAGGCCACTCCCCGGGACTGTTGTAAAAAGTACCATAAACTGGGGGCCTCTGTGGTCCCACGGCCACCTCGCCCATGTGTCTCCTCTTTAAGGGCACCAGTCACGTTGGACGAGAACCACCCGGTGCCCTCATCCTAACCTGCACAGACCGCATCTCCAGACGAGGCCCCTTTCACGGGACCTGAGTTAGGACAAAACATGTCTTTGGGGAGACCCATTTCAACTCACACAGTCGGGAGCTGCCCCATCCTTGTGACATCCTGGGTGGGATGTGGGAGGCAGTGGAGACCACTGAGCTGTTCCGACCTCACTCCAAAGAGGAGGCAGCCCCGCGGGCCGTCCCTGGCTCACTTAGTGTTTGGGATGAAAGAAGAGTCTGCCAGAAGGTGGCCAGGTCAAGAGGTCGCCATGCCTCTGGACTGGGGAGACGAGGCAGGAAGCCCCCCCTTTGTGGGGAGGTTTCCGTGCAGGTGCGGCTTGCAGAGGGCCGTGAGCCAGGCGCCATCCCAGGCTCTCGCGGGCCCTAATGACAATTCTGCCATCCGCCCTGCAGCTGGGGCTCGTCGCCCTCCGGTCCCTGTGGGCAAGGTCCCGGGCGTGGGTTTGAGAATATAAATGACAATTGATTATTATTAATATTTAGCATGTTTGCAGAAACGTCTTTTCTCGGCGCTATTAATCTGCCGTGTTAGGAGCCATTGCACTCCCGCCCCCGCTCGGCAGCCGTGCGGCGAGGGGAATGCCAATGAGCCGCGGGCTTGAGGCGGCGGCCGCCGGAGGAGGCCGGGTTGGGAGGTGGCCCCCGGGGGGGCGGCGGCTCCTGGTGGGGGCATTCCTGGAGGCAGGGTCATCCCAACGCCGGGGCCCGGGGCTGCGGGGACAGCACAACGCTGGCCAGACAGAACCCTCGGCTCCCGCTTCCCTTCCCAGCAAACCGTTTCCGGAAGTGGGTCTGCAGTCCCAAGACCCCTTCCGCAGAGGACGGGGGTTCTCCCCAAATGGCTGCCCTCACAGAGACAAACCTGCACAGAAATCCTCCACTTAGACCAGCCTGACTGAGTGCACGCCTCTCCATCCCTCCTCCTTCCCCTTCCAGCAGTGGGCGGGATGGTGGGCCACCTGACAGGCTCTGAAACCCCAGGGGCACTTTCTGGGGTCTCTGAGGGGCCCGGGACACAGCACTCCTCCCTGCCTGGTCGGAGAAGTAAGAGTCAGAAGATGAGAGCTAAGCCTCACCTTAGTTCTCCAGAAAGGTTCAGGTGGACCGCGCCGCTGATTGTGAGGGCCAGGCAGGCTCGGAATGAATGGTCGCCCCACCGCCGGAATGCTAGACCAGGCAGGCGACTTCATGTGGGTGGAGGGAGGGCAGCCCTGAAGGAGCAATAGAGAAACTGGCCCCCTTCCCAAGGTGGGGGCTGGGTGGAGCAAACCGGGTGCTCATCCCAGATTAACTAATCAGTCAAGTGGGGGAAGAAGAGCCACAGAGCCATGTCAATGGGGTCCATCCTCAGGGAAGGAAGCAATGAGGATTCCTGCCTTCTACATTTCCTGTTAAGAATTGTCCTCAGGATGGTCCTCACATCCATCCACCCACCCATCCACCCCGTCCACCCATCCATCCATTGTCCATCTACCCATCCAACCATCCTTCCATCCATCCATCCATCCATCCATCCATCCACCCATTCACCCATCCATCCCCCCATCCACCTACTCATCCATCCACCCATTTATCCATGTACCCATCTGTCCATCCATCCATCCATCCATCCATCCATCCACCCTTCCACTCATCCATCCATCCACCCATCCATCCATCCACCCTTCCATTCATCCATCCATTATTCCAGACATCCATCCACCCATCCTCCTTCCACTCATCCATCCATCCAGACATCCAGACATCCATCCACTCATCCATCCATCCATCCAGACATCCATCCATCCACCCTTCCACTCATCCATCCATCCACCCATCCATCCATCCACCCTTCCATCCATCCATCCATCCTCCCTTCCACTCATCCATCCATCCATCCACCCTTCCACTCATCCATCCATCCACCCATCCATCTGACTATCCATCCACCAGCCCATCTGTCCATCCATCCGTCTGCCCACTCATCTTTCCACCCACCCACCCATTCATCCCTCCATCCAACAGTTTATCCATTCATTTCCTGTATATCTTCCAGGGGACATGAAGAAGGCCATCACTAAATGCCAGGACTCTTTTTCAGGTGTGTTCTCATGGGAGCTGGAACCTTGGGGTTGGGTAGTTGGGTGTCTGAGAGCTTTAGAATCAGGACTGGGCCCCGGCTGCCAGTGTGGCCAGAGAAAGTACTCACTCCCTGAACTTCCCTGCCCTGAGGTACGAAGTGGGAGACGTCTCAGTGCCACCTCCCCTAAATCAAGAGCAGTGCTGCTGCGTGCTCCCTGGGCCCAGTCAGCACCGAGCAGCCTGCGCGACCCCGAGGGGCAAACTGCCTCCGGTGCCCACGGCTGCCCAGAGGCTGCAGAACCAAGGAGAGGACAGGGCTCTGAGCAGGTGCCCCTGCAGCTCCCCGGTGCTTCCAGAGCCGGCCTGGACAGGGCTCTGCGGGGACGCGGGTGACTCTGTCAACTGCCACTTCTTCCTTAAGTGTGTCCGAGGGAAAAGCATGGGCACCGTATCTCTTCCCCTGGGACCAGACGGGTTACCAGAAGTGCGAGGACCCTCCCGAACTCACGTGGCAAATTTGTGGGCTTGTTGGAAGTGGGTCAGGGGTGAGTGAGTCAGGGCCGTGTGGACAGATACTGGTCCAGATTTCTGGAAACCTTCTGATGTTTTAAGGAGATGTGACCCCCCCCTCTCCGTGTTAAACCCTATCTGCCCACATATGCATTCCTATTGTTTCAGCCCTTCTGGGCTGACCCCCCACTCGCCGGAGCCACTGACCCCCTCGCCCACCTCGTTTCAGGTCTGCCCTTGCCTCCTAAATACACCTGGGCTTCTTCAGACCAGGGGCAAGATCTTAGACGGGTTTCCAGTTCATTGAAGTTCAATGTTAATCTGGTTCCTTTTGAGTCAAGTGTCCACTCAGCCCCGGGCCCCCCATGTCCTTGTGTCTGGCACCGTCAGACCCAGGGTCGTGCAGCTTTGCCAGGAGGCCCAGTTGGTCTGCCCACGAGAGACCATTGCTCCTCTGAGCGGGCAGCCACGAACCTCTGGGTCCAGACTTGCTGGGGGAGCGCTCCCGGCTGAGGGCCCGCCGCCATGCCTCACAGGGCTCTGGGAATGTTCGAGAGCACCTGGACCGAGCTGGCGCATCCAGCCAGGGAGGATGTCTGTCCCCATGTTTAGCCCCAAATGTGTTCTTGAAGAGGGATTTGGGCAGCCCAGAGCTCCGGAGAGCCGGCTGGGTCCAGGCCTGGACATCATACCACTCACCTCGAGCGCGGTGTCACCTGCTCAGGGAGGGCATGTTTATCCCACTGTACACCTCAGCCTGGGGGGCCGGCTGATGAGCGGAGGGGCTGCCCAGGCCAGGCCGTTGGGGTTCCTCCTCTGAGGATGAGCACAGGAGGAGGCTCCATCAGCTCTGAGGGCCGAGCAAGCAACGGGACCTCTGTAGGATGACCGGGACGGTTCCCTTCATGGGCTCTGTGGGCTCCATGAGCCGGCTGCAGAGCGCAGGGTGGACCCCACCCCAGGCGGCAGCCAGAGAGCAGGTGACACCCCAGGGCGAGGCTGGGCAGCGCCACCCACCCCAGATCTGCAGGGAAGATGACACGCTGACCCTGCAGGGCCTGGATGGGGTTCACCACAGGCCGCCCAGGCCATCAGAAGAGGTCAGCACACGAGGTCCGGTCCTGAGCCGCTCGGCTCCCGGGGGTCATGGCAACCTCTCCCCTCTCTCCCCGTGATCTCTTCTCCTCCACTGGGAGACATGGGTGCCCACGTGAGGGTCATCATCAGATCAGTGGAAGACACTTTGTTTTGACACAGACCCCGAGGTGATGCCCCACGGGTTCTCACTGGGTGGGGGTCTGTGGGCCGAGCTGCTGGTCCCCTGAGGCTGGGCCCACCAGGGGCCGCCAGCCGGCCTGTCATCACGTCAGACCCTCCTCAGGGCATTCTCCCATCTTCCAAAGTACAGCACGTTCACTTCTGTCTCTAACCCCAAGCGACAGGGATGAGAGGCAATGAAGCAGAAAAGAAACTGGACAAGGATGCGCTTCCCGTTAGACCCCAGGTCGCCCACCCGTTTTGTTTCTGAAAGACCCTTGTCTCTTCCTCCAGGGAGGAAAGGCGGCATCTCAGTGAGCGCGTTCGGGGGACGGAGGCTCTGTGCGGGGTTCTGGGCGAGGCCCGGCCAACATCAGCCGGTTGGAGCTCCCCCGCCAGGCCCGGCTTTGAAAGTAACCAGATAGTTTCCTGCACGCACATTCTCCCCTCTTCTGGGGTTTCTGCCCTGGTGGCTGTGGCGTGACCCGTAGCCCCAGTGCCCCCCAAACAGGGCTGGGATGGGTGTAGGAGCACAGCAGCTCGCGGCGTGGGCTTCAGCCTGCCTCACCTCTGTGTGCCTCTGTTTCCCCATCTGTAAAGTGGGCAGCTCTGCAGCGAGCAGGGCGTGCCCCCCTCCTCCCACCGCTGATGGGGCCGACAGGGCAGCCGAGCAGGCCCACCTCAGGGCACTGACAAATAGGGTCGGGGGGTGCAGGGGTCCCTTTTACGTTTCCCGAACTCTGCCCACGATCCCCTGTCCGTGCTACTGGCCTGCCCACTCCCCCGGGGCCCCTCTGGAGATGCCACAGGGCACTTCCATCAGAATTTCGGGGTCCAAGGAGTCCAACTGGAAGCCTCCCAGAAGCGCCCAGATTGGGGGTGGATCCAGGGACCGCCTTTAGCTCCCACTCACCAGCCGCGTCTGCCACCCCCTGGGGACCTCATGAAGGTGGGGTCAGTGCTCCTGACCTGAATGAGAATGGCGGTATCTCACGGGTTTGTAAGAATTAACATTTCCAAATCACCGTGGCACCGTGTTCTGATAAGGCCCAGTCTTCTGAGACACGCATGGTATCGAGTCCATCTCAACCCTGGGGAACAGGCGGACGGACATGCCGTTGGGCACGGTCTCCCGGTGGATCTGCCCCTGAGAGTTTATCAGGGGGGCATTAGGGCAGGAGGGTGTTGGGCCTGAAGGGGAGAAGGGGCAGATTTCAGGGGCTCACTCGCAGGGCCGGGCGCTGGGCACCTCGCGGGCATCCCCTGTCCCAGCCCCACCTGGCACCACTGTCCACACCAAGTGTGAAGATAATGGGGCTCCCCAGTCCTGGGCAATCGGCACCACCTTTTCTGCTTTCTTCCGAAGCCCAGAGAGTTAAGGGCAAGGGGGGGAGCCAGGGGCCAGGCTGCTGGGCGGTCCACACCCGCCTCCCTGCTCTCGGCCTAGCTCGTCTCGGGGACCCTCCCTGTGGTTTGGTTGACATGCTGCCACCAGGCCCGTTCGTGCCCTTGTGAGCAAGAGGTCCCTGGTGTTTCTCGAGTTCACTGGGGACACCAGTTGTCAGCCTCAGAGGCTGGTTTTGTGGTTTGAAAGCCCCCCCTCAGGGGGGCAGACAGAAGAGAGTAATTAAACGTGTTCTCATGGAAACTGCCAGAGCCAAAGGAACTGTCACTGCGCACATGGGTGCAATAAAGAATGGGTATTTTTCAAAGTAGGTGCTCTTTTAATAGAGATTGTAACTGAAATCACTGTAGATTCACACACAGTTGTAAGAACAAACACAGAGAAGGGCAGCCCTGCGGCCCCGACACGCACACGGGGTAGGGTCCCGACACAGTGCACCCCTCAGGTGCAGGCAGCCCCACAGCCTCGATGCAGGGCCGCGGGCGCCCCGGCCCCTAAAGGTGCCTCCCTCGCCTGGTCCTCCGATAACCTCCCGCCTCCCCACTCCACCCATGAGCACCCATCTATAACGGGCTCTGGGGTCACCCTCAATATGCAGTCCTCTCTTCAGGAGTTCTCGCTCATCTTCCTTCTCCTCGACCCCGCAGTTTCCAGGAGCGAACTCGTGGAAGTGGCCGGAAGCAGCCGGCACCCGGTGCCCACTCGGTGTGCCTCCCTGTGTCCCAGGAGCCGGCGTGCCTGGCGGGTGGGCCACAGAGCTGGGCCGGTGGCTCTCTGGGCACAAGGGACGGGGGCTTGGGGCCCCGGGGCCCGGTGTCCAGTAGTGGTGTGAGCGGCCCCGAGGGCTGAGGCAGGTCACGTCAGGCGTCCAGAGGCAGAAAGCCCTGGGGCAAAGAAGGGGTGTTCTGGAGGGCAGTGAGCCCAAGGAGAGCGGTCCAGGGCCTGGACAGGGCGCGTGGGCAGGGCTTTCTGTCATCCCTCGCCGGGCGGGTGGGCAGTATCACCATTCCCAAGGTCACAGTGACGTCGCAGGCCAGCATCAGGATGCCCCTGTGAGGTTCTTTCGGGACCGCGGTGGGGGCAGCCCGGGGCCGGAGCACCGTCCTTCTGCCTTGTGGGAGGAAGAGGAAGGCGGCCTCAGTTCCTGGGCTCCGGAGCCACACACGGAGGCTTTCGCTTCTCAGGGGTGTCCATGCAGAGGGCAGCCGAGCCCTCCCACCCAGAGGTGCCTCCCTGGCGCAGCCCACACACGCACACTCACCCCCCAGCCTCGGCCCCGCCGAACCCCACACGGCACAGCGACCCTGCCAGAGGCGCCGGCAGGTTTCCGGCTCCTCACGGCACACAGGAGGCAGGACTGGAGCAAACCACGCATGGACCCAGAGGAATTCCCTCCCGCCCCCAGCCAAGGGCAGGGCTCCAGTCCGCCCACTCCTCCGTGTAAGACCCGGGGGAGCTGCAGGTTCGGGGGCCGGTGGTCTTCACCCTGCTGATCACCGTCCTCCAGGTGCTGCTTCTGCCGCCAGGGCAGGGGACAGCCTAGGAGGGACTGGCAGGCTGGGCACGGTCCTGACTGGGGGCTGTCTCTCTCGTCTCTCTCTCTCCAGACCCCGACATCCTGGCTGCTGGTTTGATGTTTAGATGGGGTGGGGGGGCTTCCGATCAGAGGTAATTTGCTACCAGTAGGGCAGGGGGCGCACAAGGCTCCCACTGTGGGGCTGGAAGAGACCGAGCCCTAAACTCAGGGTTTGGGTGGGACCCAGGGCAGGTTGGGACCGAGGATGTAGTGGCTCCCAGCTGGTGTGGTCCAGACCCAGGGAGCAGCTAGGTTTCTTCACTTCTCTGACCCGTTTTCTGAGACCGAATGTCCGTTGTTCATACATCGAGCAGCATGTGACAGGCCTCCAAACGGGGTTTCAGCACAAAGTTCCCAAGAGCTCAGGGACCCGGCGGGGCCGCTGACCTGCAGCAGGTGCCCCGTGGCCACGGCTCAGGATGGCTCCGCTGGCTCACCAGCTCCAGGCTCCCTCTCCTCTCCTCCCTGCTCTTATGATTTCTTAGTAAGTCTCCCAAAAGAATTTTTAGGAACGATGGACTCAGTCATGAACCCTTAGCCTGAAATTACCACAAAACCCAAATAAAGGACCTCAGCTCTCCCTACAAGTAAACAACACACGATTGCACAGCCTATATTTCCAAAGTCATAAAAAGCTCCTGTTCTTGGCTCTGCATCCTGACTTTCGAGAGAGTGCCGGCTGGAATGTGCCGGCGGTCCTGGGGGCCTGGGGAAAATGATGCCCACTCCCTGTACATGCCCACCTCGCCCAGGGCAAGAGGGGCTCCTGGCTGGAGCGCAGGGCTGAGGAAGGATGCTCTTCTGATCCCGCCTCTCTGGTTGCTCGGGGACCCTGGGGAGCTGGGCAAGTTGTGCGGGTCTGCCTGGAAGGCTCCAGCGGCCCCAAGCAGTTTGCGGCTTTCTCCAGGGCCTCGGGCTGTTTGCGGCACCTCATTTTCTCCAAATGTCTCCCACACACTGATGAGGTCTCCTCACCCCACCGGTGAAAGAAGAGCTCCCCCCCGCAACAGCGGGGGCCGCGGAATGGAGACCCGGCTTCTCCCGGTGGCTTTAGGCAATCACTTAACCCCTGTGCCCGCCGGGGGTGGGAGGCCAGCCGCGCACTGCCTGCCTTTAATCAGCAGGAAACACCACCTTTCTCTCCTAAACTGTTTGCTTGGCCAGTAAATTAAACATGCCCTTAAAGCCTTGGTTTTCCTCCAGTAGCTGAGGAGTTTTGGGAAGTAGAATTCAAACAGGAAAAAAAAAAAAAGCCCCCAAAGAGCCCTGAGATGAATATGCACAGGATGGGGACCCCTCCCCGCTTTCTGCACTAGCAGATCCTAATTGTCCTGGAAGGCAAAGGCATCGCACCCCGAAGCGCATGGGGAGGGGGCTCCCAACCTGATTCTGTGTGTGAGCCTCGTGCATTTACCAGTTCCAGATAATGAGGCGGCATGTTAATTACCCCCCCTTCCAATTTACCTTTATGCTGTGCACGGTCGCCGGGAAGGTTTATGGGGGTGTTCTTTCAAACCTAACGACTTGGATCTTTCTGGCCAAGAGAACCATAGCTGCCCTTCTGTTGTCGCATTTTTGAAAGGAGCCTACGAGTCAATTAGAAGGGAACCGTTGGCCACGTAAAACATAATAATTACTTCTCTGAATGCTGCTAAATTAAATAAGTGTTATCCCCATGATTTTTTTTTTTCAAGACTTTGGTTTCTTTTGAAAGAAAACATTTTGTTACTTCTCAGCAGATCTGTTTGCACTGGCGTGAGGACTCTGAAGTCATTTCTCCTGTGCTCGAGCGTCCCCAGGCCCCACGCCGGGGCAGAGGGGGGCAGGGAGGGGCCCGGGGGCAGGGTCCCTGTCCCCGCTTTCAGGCCAGTGCATAAGGGACTTGGGCAGAAAGGTCCAGGTCGGAGGTCGGTGGGCGCCCTTCGCTGACCTCCCCGTTTCCGCGCCGCACGATCCACGGTCGTGTAACGTACAAGTTCAGCTTTCGAACGGGACAGCTCATTTGGCACCTTCACGCAGCTGTGCGACCAACACCTCCCTCTCCGTCCGGAACATTTCCTTCCCTAGAGGACACCCATGCCCGATGCTCAGTCACTCCCGGGGCCCCTCCCTCCCAGGCCCCAGCAGCCACGGCATGAGTTCCGTCTCTTGGCCTTGCTTTTCTGGACACTTCCCGTGTACCGAGCGTGCCGCGTGGGCCTCTGTGCCGGTGCCCTTCTCCGAGCATCCAGGTGCTTCTGCGCCACAGCGAGGTGAGGGGGTGTCCACGCTGAGTAACAGTCCGCTGTGTGGACCGACGCATCTGTTTATCTGTCTGTGGATGGACAAGGGGTCGTCGTGCCCTTGGGGACTCCCAGCTGTCTGGGTGCCCGCTTCCCGTTCCTCTGGGCAGAGCTGCTTTCCTGGCTGACCAGCTACTCCTTGCCCCCCCCATTCCTCCCTCGGCCCACATCTCTCGGCCTCCCCTGTGCCTCAGGCCTGGCGCACGTCCAGGTAGCCGTATCTTGGCACCAACCGTCTCCGAGGATGGACCCCAAAGAGAGGCCCGCACCAGACCTCAGACCCAGTGACCTGCATCCCCGCGAACCCCACATTTGTGACCTCAGCAAACCTCTGTCTTAACTGGCCCTTAGGTCATCAGGAGCTCAGGAACCTGTCCCCCTGGCCCCCACCAAGACGCCCAGGGCTGCCCAGGTGTTGGAGCAGATTTCATACTAATCCAAATTCTGAGTCCTCCCAAGAATCTGAGACATGTCCCCCCTAATTTCCAACGCCAGACACAAACCGGAATGGTTCTGGAGAGACTATTTCACTACCGGCCCTGAGTAGGGTGCCCTCTCCGACGGCTCTCCCCACTGTTCCCAAACTCATGGAGCGTGGGCATCTCCTGTCCTTGCTTTCCTAAAGCAGAAGGGGCCAACAGGTCCTTAGGGGGCCACGTGGGGCCTCGCGGAGCCACACAACCCTGTGGAGGTTCTGAACCCCGCTTCCCCACGTCCCTGGAATATGGAGCAAAGGGCATGTCTCCCGGGCAGGGGGTGGCGGTCGGCGCCCTCGGTCCCCATTCTGCCCCATGTCCCAGGTGGTCCCCACGTGTCATGCACAGGGGAGGGCGAGCCACAGAAGCTTGACGCTGCCTTGTCTCCTTCAGGTGACGGCGACATTGTAAATAACATGCATGAGCCCGACCCGGACCTGCTGGCTGGTGAGAGCGCGGAGTACGAGACAGAGGACAGCGTCGTATCCCCCATCCCCATGGGGCCGCCGTCCCCCTTCCCCACCAGCGAGGACTTCACCCCCAAGGAGGGCTCGCCGTACGAAGCCCCCGTCTACATTCCTGAGGACATTCCCATCCCACCAGACTTTGAGCTCCGAGAGTCCTCCATCCCAGGGGCAGGCCTGGGGATCTGGGCCAAGAAGAGGATGGAAATCGGGGCGAGGTTTGGCCCTTACATGGGGGCACCCCGGGCCACGTGGAAGGAGGCAGACTTTGGATGGGAGGTGAGCATTCCCGTGTGAGCGTGATTGATCACGGCCATTTATCTTGTGTTCAATCTATTTATAAAGCCGGGCTGAGCAGCGCTGCCCGAGGCGGGAGGCTCGGTCGGAGAGAGCGCTCGAATGTCACATTTCCCAGGCTTATTTGGTCCTGCAGCTTGCATGACGCGACTCAGCAAACATCAGCGGTCCTCGTGGGCGCCTGTCAGCCCCCATAGGCTAGGCCTGCTCTCTTCCCGGAAATGTGTCTTTAATGAGCTCATGTCTTAAAACACCCGTGCTCCCCGTCTGGGTCTTAGGTGCTAAGGCTGCAGTCTCTGCAGAACCGTGCAGATTAATGGAATGTCCCGGAACAGGAGTCTCTACTCTGGGGAACACTCCTGCAGATGGGGGCCTACCTCCTGTAATGGGGGTGGGGCATCTCGTAAAACATGCCTGGTGACCTTGCTGCCCCCAGACGCCCCCTGCACGTGCATGCCAGAGCCCCCCGCCCACCGTGCCCTGGCCAGCCGGCTCTCTAAGAGGAGCCCCCACTTCTCATCCTGCCAGGGAGGGGCATCCTGCGGCTTAGATTTCCCTAACAACCTGGGCCTGGCTGACGGTTCTGGAGCCCCTCTCTGTGGTCAGGAGGGGGGGCCCGCTAGCTGAGGGGTGCCACTGTCCCCGAGCACCCATCAAGTGTTTGGAGGTCTTGAGAGGTGGTCTTCGTGGGGACCACAAGCCCCATGGAAGTGTTCTCGCCGCTGCCCTGGCTGTTCTTCCAGCCTCATACAGCCAATGCTTGGTGGTATTTTTGGCAGAGACCCTGCCTGGGCAGAAAATGCAGATGCAAACCCAGATTCCTTCTGGGCGTTTCACAACTTCCAAAAGTGCTTGCTGGAGGTCAGCTCTAGGAAGGGGCGAAGTGTCCAAGGAGGGAAGAGGGCCCTGTGTGGCGAGGGGATGTGGCCCATGGTGGCATGTGGGGTGTGGACGCCGGGGACATGGGGCGCCAGCTGAAAGCCCAGGGCTTTGAGGGTTTAGGCGAGAGGTGGGCTGACCAGATGGATGAAGGGACGGGAAGGCCAGAACCCCTGTGGTGGGAGCCAGTGTGTCCCCTGCTGTCTGGAGGTGGCCGACGGGTGTGTGCCGCTCCAGGTCAGGGTCACCCTCAGAGCAGAGCAGCCAGGGGCCTGGGAGCAGGGTGCGGTGGGTAGCAAAGGAGTTTGAAATCCCCGTGGCTCTGTGGGCACGTGGCTCTTTCGTGGCTCATGGGGTCGCCCCTCAGGGGACCAAGGAGAGCCTTTTGCAGACTCGGCCTGTCCTGTCCCCCCACCCGGCTGTTCGAGAGAGGGGTTTAAGGGTGTTTGTCGACACGCTCGGAGAGATGTGCACTGTGTAATTAGCAGGCGGCCTGCAGAGGGCAGAGGGTATGCGAACCCCACAGGTAACGCTTTGGATGACCTTGAGGCAACTTTGTGCTTGTCTGACCCGATAAAAGTTTCTGTTTGCTCTTTTTCTCAAGAAATGGTCCGTATCGCTTCGGCTCGCTCGGTGCCAGGGCTGGTTCCGGCTGTCACTAGGATCTGCCCGGTGCCTGTTGACTTTGCACATTGTTTATTCTCTGCATACGTGAGGGAACGTTCTCCTCCACGGCGCGCCTCCCATGTCTGCAGCGGCCTTTGTTCCGTGGTCGTGACCTCACAGCTGCCTTTCATGCCAGCACTTAGGAATATTTGCTCACAACCCAACGTCCTCAGTGTTCCAGACGCACCCCGACATTATCTCGGCTGACTTTGCTTTCCTCGTGAGCTCGGGCACCGGGGACCTGCCTCTGTGACCCACCTTTGGGCTTTGTGGCCTTCCGTCACACGGGGTCTGAGCCGCTGTGGTGCTGTCCTTGCGACCGAGGACCGATGCCGAATTGGGCTGGAAGCCTCCGCCTCCCCCGAATGCAGGAGAGAAGGGAGGAGGCGGGCACCCTGAAAACTCAGGGCAGACTCACTTTTGCCTAAAATAAATAAGGTCTAGGCATTTTTTTTCTGGCTCCCCGGACCTCAGTTTCGGCCTTTGGGGCAGGAAAACCAAACGTCGTCCCTTGTAAGTGAGCGCCTTGCTGGATTTCCCATGTGTCCCCGCAGACAGATGATTGCGGGTTCCCATTTTTTTGTGCCTTCCTCTGGCAGGACCGGCGGCTCGGCTGCCCCTTCACAGTTAGGCCCTGTCCTTGCCTTTGCAAACAGGGCCCGAGCCTGGGGGGGATCCCGGGTCTTTCTGTGATTCTGGACAGGAGAGGGGCCTCTGGGGAGCCCCCGAGTCATGAATGCTAATAAGGCCTTGAACCACGGCAGACCCCAGGGCCGCGGTCCTGTGAGGATGCCCTCTGTGGGTTGGCAGAGCACTCGTGAGACACTGGGATGCAGAGATCGTCAGCGCTGGAGGGTCGCGTCCGCAGGGGACGCCGGCCAGACCCGGGATGGTCAGAGGCAGGGCCCAGGGACAGCGCAGGGGTGCGTATCATCTTGGGACGCGCCGAGTTTCGGATGTGTAATTGCTCGCGCTCACACTGGCAATTAAGTATTATAAATCAGGGCAATTTGATTTCACTGCAATTGACCCACTATTCCTTTCCTGAGGAAGAAGCAGTGATGACATGTTAGCAAAGATGACAAAGGAGATCCACGGAGGATCCAGGACGGTCTGCACCCCGAGGGCGGACAGCAGCAGGTCTGTGGCCAGTCCGTACTCGGGAGCCTGGCTTCTCCTGGAGGGCTGAGTCTGGGGGCCAGACACTGGTTTAAAATCAAGGTCAAATAGGTTATTCTTACTGTCATTTGGGGACACCATGGAAACCATTCTCTTTCTACCCTGAGAGCATAATTCTTGTTCTGGACCATTCCAGAAAATGGTCCTGTTTTCTCTTCTCTTTTTGTAGTGTAGTTTGCTCATTATGCATCCTTCCCACCGTCCCCACGCGGCTCCTCCCTCCCACATGTGCGTCAGACAGTCGGTGACTCTGAACCTCCTTCTCCTCGCTGCTTTGGGGAACACCAGGAAGAGACTCCCACGTCAGGCGGGTCCCCGGCACCCCGGACCTGGCCAGCCTGGTGGCAAGACGGGAGGGTGGGCTGCGTGGACACGGCCCCCCAGGATCCATCTCAGAGGGTGGCGGTCTGTCCCCCTGTCTGGGAAGATACCCAAACTCCCGGGCCCCCTCTGCCCAGACGCAGCCCGCCGGCTGACGCAGCCACCACTCACTCTGCCCAGAATAAATCACCCCGTGATTGCATTTGATTGCCTGGGGGTCTGAAAAAACAATGATTTTGATCATTTGTTGAGTAAATCATGACATTTATCATCGTGCTACTTATTTTGCTAATTAAGAGCTGGCTGTGAGGGACAGCCCAGAGGGAGTGGGCTCCTTGGAAGTGCCACCTGCCCCGGATTCCGGGCCTGCAGTGGGTGGGGAGCATCGTGCGGGGCCCCGGAGGGAGGCGGCAGGAGCAGGTTTCACCCTGACAGTGCCCACGCTCGGTTTGCTTCCTCCTCGAGGGCGCGTCTCCCCCAGAGAGCCCGCTGAGGGCAGCTTCTCCGGCACCCAGCGCCTCGCCCGGCCTGTAACGGGCGCTCCAACATCAGCTGTTGAATGAATGTGTCTGCCTCTGTTTGAGAAGCTGGTGGAAAATGTTAACGTGAACTGAGGGGGTTTCATTTATCTGCAGAATTCACTCAAGTGGATTACCTCATCCCTTGGCTTTAGTTTCTGAATAGTAATGTGTGTGATCATTTGTTCAATCAACAAACAAGCTGTGTCTGGGCCGGGCTATATGGGAAGCTCTGGGGTCACAGGGGAGAGCAGCTCCGAGGCCTCAGGCTGCCGGGCCTGCCACTGTCCCATCTCACGGCCCCCAAGCCCCCTCCTCCGAGCTCCCCGGGGGCCCTGCTGCAAGGCTTTGCTGAGGGCCAGGACCCCCCCCCCCCCCCCCTTGCGGACCACACGCTCCCGGGACACCCAGAGTCGCCAGGCTAGGCGAAGGCTCCCACCCAGCCCCGCACTCTCGGATGCTGAGAAATTTCTGTAAATTTAAGAGTATGTTACGATCCAGAACACACACCCCTGGAGAAAGGCCTGGGGTTCAGAGGAAGCTACGTCTCTACGTGTCCAGGCTTGCCCACCTACATGTATTTTAGAAAAGCAATGCTTTCTTTTCCGAGGTAGCTGCTGAGCATCCTTAGCATGAGAAGAAGTTTGGAGGTCTAATTTTGGTCCAGAGTATGAGCTGGCCATGAAGCCCAGTGGGTCCCGGGCTGTCCACTGTGGTGGCTGTCCAGCCTCTCACATCGCCAGGACGGAGTCTCCCAGAGGGCTTTCTGAGGCGCTGGGACACACACACACAAGAGCCGAGAACTAGCTTCTCCAACTACCGGGAAGCCTTCCTCGGCCCACAGGCTGGAGGCCACGCGTCCTGGGGTCAGTGGCCTTGCACCCTGGCTTCTCACTGGCCAGGCCGTGCGTGGCCAGGGAGTCACACAGACACCCCAGGGCTGCAACCATGTGGCCCCTGGCCTGAGGCCTCCATCTCCCCCTCAGATCCAGGTTCTCTGCAAGAACCTCTTTTCCTTCTTCTGCTCTGGCATTCACCCTCGCCTCAAACACCTTCGCCTCGTTCCTCCACATCCAGCTGCTAACCAGACCACGTGCTCACACACGCACACGTGCTCCCGCATATGCACGCATGCACACAGACACACATGTGCACACAGACGCGTATACACCTGCATGTGCACACAGACGTGCACACACACGTGCATATGCACACACGCACACACACGTGCACATGCACGTACGCACACGCACACACGTGCACGCACGCGCACACACGCGTGTGCATATGCGCATGTGCACACACGCATGCACACGTGCATATGCACACACGCCACCCACAGACGCGTGCACACGCACCTTTGGATTTTGCTGAAAGTCCTAGCCTGGGTTCCCGGCCTCCGAGGGCAGGAGGCACCCTGTCCACCCTGCCTGGAGTTGGCAGCTCTGGCAGGCAGAGGGTCTCCAAAAACTGCCACCCTGTTGCCCAGGGTGCTCAGTCCACGGGGGGTCCAGAGAGGCATGGGAGGGGCCGCTGGGGATGGGTCGCCAGGAGCATGTGGGTACTGAGCAGACGCTGCTTGCTGCTGTTCCCAAGGCCAGCTCTCCCCGGGGGCCACCCCCCGCCCACCGGGGGAGGTGCCCACGCACACCTGCTCACACACACCCCCGTGCGGGGGCCATGCCTGAGCCTCCTCCGTGAGGCTCTCACGCTGGAGCAGACGCCGATGCGTGCCCCGCTGGGGTGGCTCTTAAGACGGTCTCACTGTGTGTTACTCTCGGCATTCCAGCCATGGCCGTGGGGTAAGAGGTGTGGCCACGTGGGCGCCGGGAGGGGGGCAGCGGCCCACACTGTTCAGGCCCCGCTCCGTGGCCCCCTGCCTCTCTGAGAGCCTCACGGGTTAAGTGTTCGAATGCAGTATTTTCGGCCCAAGTCTCGGCCGTCCTTTCTCTGTGCGCACTGGGCACCGTCGGGCACAGCATCCCACCCCCCCGGCCCCAGGAGTCTCAGAACCTCCCTGCTTTGCTGTCTCCTGCCTGGCACTGACTCACCCCTGATGCTTTCCACTCTCTGTCTGGGCGGCCTGGGGTTTTATTTTAGGCTGATATACATGGCAGGTATTTCTCCCCCAGTGACTTTCTGAATGTGTTAGGAGGCACAGCGTACATTCTGGAAGTCATAAGCACATGGCTCAGTGGATGCTCACACTGCTCGGAAACACCTGGACAGTCATGCATTTGGGGCCTGTCCCTGGGCTGGCCGATGGCATCTGGATCCGAGAGGCCGCGTCCCGTGGGAACAGGGCATGGCCTCAGTGTGCATGCCCAGAACCCCACTCGTGGACTCCTCGCTCTCCAGGAGCCACTCGGCACACACCCCATGCCATCATCCCCGAGCACCGTGACATCGGGTCCAGACGTTTCCAGCCCAAGAATGCCATGGGATTCTGCACTATCTTAGGCCCGGCTCTGAGGCGCGGGTATATAAGGAATTTCAGAAAAAAGGGGAGAGAATGACTAAGAATACCTCCCTGATAGTGTTCTCTTTTATTTCCTTAAGGGGTAATAACTCAGCCACAATCCAGCAGAGGGTACTTTCTTTAAATAGAGCATTCTGATTCACAAGCGAAAAAGGAAATAAATATTTTCTTTTCATATTCGAGAGACGTCCCCGAATACCAACTTCTTAAATGGTATTTTGCCCTGTGCATCTCTCTCTCTCTCACACACACACACCAGCGACAACCAAGCCCACCCCTGCTCTGGAAAGGCTTGCTTGGGAAGCAGCACCGTGGAAAATCCTGACGGGTTGTCAGAAGGAAGAGGGCGGGAGACAGGGTAGAGGGGAGGCCGGCTTCCCCTCTGCTCTGCTCGGCAGCCCGTTCCCATGGGGCTCTGGCTCAGCCCTTCCTGCTGTCTCCAAAGGCCACGACCGGAGAGCCGAGTGCTCTGTCACCTCCCTCCCGTCTCTCTCTCTCTCCTCCGGGAAAATAGGGGATGGTACACGGAGGGAAGGTGACAAAGGCCCTCTGTGGTGGGCAGGACTGGTGAGGCTGGGGCGGGCTGACCTGGCCGCTGCTGTGTGGCTGGGCGTCCAGACCAGGGGGAGGGCCCGTGGTCACTGGGTACCCACTGTGTGCCGCACGCTGGCCACACAATGCTCTTTCTACGCCCAGCCCTCCTTCTGCCGTCTGTAAAGGGATCCCACCTCCCAGCCCCGTGGGCGGCAGGGGGCCTGGCACGGTGTTATAACCACCACCCCTCAGGGGGCCCTGCTGCTTATGTGGAATTCTCCAGACCCCAGACAGAGCCTTGGGGTCAGGATTCGGCCGTTGCCCCTGAGCGCCCGGGGCCCGGCTGGGGCTGAGATGCGTCCAGGCGGGAGCCTCGCGGCAGGACCCACCCAGCCGGTCGGCCTCTGAGGCACGGTCTGGATCACCCTTTGCACACAAGGTTTTGTTTTAGCCCTGAACGAGGCCAGGGAGGGACACATGCCCCACCCTGCTCACCTCGGGCTTGGGTCCAAGCTGTTGTGCTGAGCATCCTCCAGGGCACTTTCAAAATGCAGATTCGGCGGTCCCTGGGAATATGCACCCTAACTAGCCATGGGAGCCGGGGCACTTGGAGGAGTCCCTTCTGGACCCAAGTCCTGGGGAAGGAGGGGCTTACTTTGAATTTGCTGCCCCTGCCTCCAGGTGCCTCCCTCCCCTGACCCCTGGGACTCTAGAGAAACATTTTCCTGCAGGTGTGAGGACAGGTAGCAACAGAGCCTTTCTTGACCACAGAGCTTGTCAAGGCCCTGTACAAAGAGTGGGGGTGGGGTAACCAAGGGGGCTGTCCCCATGAGCAGGGGACAGAGGGGAGCCTGGCTGGCCCAGCGTCACCAGCTTGAGCTCAGGGTGGCAGGTGAGGCTGGGCAAGGGGCTCCCGGGGGCTCTCACCCCCGTATAGTGGGTCCCTCCCGTGGCTGTGGCTGGGACAGCCACTGCTTCATGCCTGGAAAGCCCTCGGGGCACCACCGTTCTTGCTCTCACGGTGCAGGTGGGAGCCCGAAGCCCTGGGTGGCGGGGGGAGGTCACGCAGGGTCTCACAGTAGGTTGGCATAGGGGTCTGTGATCAGATTCGGTGCCCTGCTGAGTGCCCCCGTGGTTCATGTAGCCTGCTTATGCCAGGGCAGGGACTCAGCCGACCCCTTCCCCCATGCCCCCAGCCCACGTGGACACCCCATGCCCCTGCCATGCCTGGTGGGTGATGGCCCGGCTACGGCTCCCCCATCCAAGGGGGTTCAAGCTCCTTTGTCTGCTCCCCTACGGCAGAACTCAGGCTCCGCAGGTGGTGCTGGTGGCCCCCTCTGGGCTGACCCTGCCTGCCCGAGGCAGTGGTGGGGACCCACCTGCCAGGACAAACCATCTGCACCATCGTCATTTATACAGAAATCTTTCTATTTTGGAGACTCCCCAGCAGCAGACCTCCCAGGGAGTAGAGTGGGCAGCCCTGGCCGGGGGTCCCTGGGAAACCCCAGCATGGCCTTGGCCGTCCTAGGTCTGGCCGCTCCGCAGGCCTCCTCTCGCTGGGTGGGATGAGAGTCCCAGGCGTTGCAGGCCATAAAAGGTCTCCCTGGGTCATGGGACAAGGGCGTGAACCTCCCAGCCAGGCCTGGCCTGCTTATCAGAGCTTCTCTCCAGTTGAGAATTTCTGTGACCGGTCACCCCTGGGTTAGGAATGTGTTCTCAGCATGTCACGGGCCACCTTGGCCTCAGCCAAAACTGAGGGTGACACAGCGGGTCACACCGCCGAGGGAGCCCTGCAGGTGCCCGCCCTGCTCGGCTCAGGGCTGGCGCAGGGCACAGTGCGTTCCGTCCATCCTGCTGGGTGCCGGGCGCTACGACGCGGCTGGTTTTGCCCCGATCAAGGGTCCGATCAGCCCAGGGCGGCCTCTCTGTGGGGGAGCGGTTAGCGTGGGCGCAGGACCGGCTGGGGTGGGGGGTTATGGCTACAATCCATGGAGGGTATGCTCCACGCGGCGCCCATCGTGCCTTTCACACCATTTAGAACCCAGTGAATAAAACAGCCTAAAAGGGACTTTTAAAGTCAGTCCTCAGGATTCACACTGCTGTATCTGGGGGTGTCTCTTCCTCCGAGAAGAAAAATGTTGAGAGTAGAGTGTCCAGGTGGCACCCTCCGGGGCGCCGGGGCCCCGACACCTGTCACACGTGTGGCCATTTCCCAGGGAAGCATTCAGTGGCAACGCCCGGGGGCCCTCGCGGTCCAGCCTGCGTGTCCTTCTCCGCGGGGGCCACCTGAGTCTGGCTCGCGGACGGCACATCCCCCATCTGGGCTAATGCCCAGTCTAATTGCACACCCCATTGTGTCCTCTCTGTTCGGTCGTGTCCCAGATACCCACATCACTCCTGGCCCATTTAGATCTTTCTAAAGTCCGTCTGGCTTATCAGCACACTCATTTCATGAGGAGCTAAGATTTCTGCCATTTAGGCCTGCGGCATTGTCTGTCCCTGCGGCAGCTGAGATAAACCCTCACCCAGAACAAAGTCGCCGTGACCTTTTACAAGTAGGAGCGGCCTTGTTTCCCTCTAGACTAATTTATCAGCCTGCCTCTCAGCCAGGCCCTCAGCGGAGGCCCCGAGGCTGCTGCCAGGAGGGGACAGGGATTAGGATGCCTGGCGGGTCCTCGTTTTCCATGGGCAACTTGGGGTCCGGGCCAAAGCAGGAAACGGCCGTGGGAAGCGCAGGGACTGGCCCGGGAGACACAGCCAGGTGTTTCCCAAAGAGGGCAGGGCCTGTGGGTGGCCGAGCCCCCTCCCCTGGCCGCCTTCTGGGCCAAAGGTGATCCAGACAACAAGTAACAATAAGGATACAAAATGGCCTACAGGTCCCGGTCCCCCCAGGATTAGCCACTGAGGTCCAGGAGGATGGCTATGGCTCTGTCCTCCCTCCTGCAGGGGCCAGACCTCACACGAGCCAGCACGGGCAGCGCTTTGGCCTGAGGGCCTTCCCAAGAGCCCATTTCTAGAAGGTTCCTGCTGCTCTGGCGAGTGGTGTTTGGTTCACACTGGGGCATCCCCCCGAGTGAGCTTGTAATAAGCCTCGTGTGTGAAGAATCGCCTGAGGCTCCCCACCCAGCTGTGCACTTCTTGCAGCCAGGTGAATGGGCTGAGCCCCGGAGCTCCCCGGGCATGGCATGCCGACCTCCAGGGCTTGCCAACTGGGGGGGAGCCAGAGGACGCACCGCTGTGGGCCTGACCGCTGCCCAGGCTGCCGCCGCCCTGCACAGCCCTGGGGGGCCCCAGGTGACTCTTTCTCAAATCTGAACTTTCCAAGGTGACTCTGACCCCCGGAGGGCTCAGGGTTGCAGCCCCACCTTCTGTCTGCCTCTTCTTCTGTCCCCGGGGAATTGGGAAGTCTCAGGCCTCCACCTCCTGGGCACACACAGCAGGCTGTGATGCCAGACTGCCCGCCGAGCTGACGATGGAGCCTGTCTCTTCACGGACGCTGAGGGCTCACCTCCGTCCTTCCAGCTGGGAGAGCCCACGGTGGCGACTGCCCAGGCTCCCAGGGGCCCCTCTGTTGCTCAGCTGCACAACTGGACATCCCCGGTGAGGGCTGGCTTCAGGGAAGGTGAGCCTCAGCCAGCTTTTTACAGCACTGAGGTCTGGTCTGCGGTGGGACACCGCCGTGGATGTGGCCCTTTGCCCGTGGCTTCCTTTAGACTCAAACACAGTAGGAGACCTCAGAGCCGTTGGCGGGACCTGAAGCCGGAGCTTGGGGCTCCTAAACATGCAGTGGGAATTAGAGGTGCTTGCCTTGTCCTTGGCCTGCCTGGTCAGGGGCTCCAGGACGAAAATCCTGCAGGACATGCCGCCGAGCCTCCATTTCCCTGAAAGTCCTCCCGGGAGGGGCCGCCACCATGTTTGGCACCAACCTCCAGCCCCACACCAGGAGACGGTGGGGTCGGGACTAAAAGTAGATCCAGGTCACATCCAAGCCTGGGTGAGGACCCCTGGGAAGGCAGATTCCCTCAGTGACTGATGTCCCTCTGTGGACGGGGCCCTGGAGCTCTGTGCCCTCACGTGGACTGGAGGGGATGGAGGGGGGTCTGTTCTGCATTTTGGTAAACACCCCCCAACTCCATTAATATTATCGTAGGAGCTGCCACGCAGAAGAAGACACGTTCCCTTGTCTGTGCGTTTGGCATTGTCGTGGGGGGTTACCCTGGAATCCCATCCAGGGACACCGTGGCCGAGAGGGGCATCTCCACCGACCTCGGGCCCAGCCTGTCTCCCGGCCCTCTGGGCATCTCAGCGCCTCCTCCCCTCCCGGGAGTCACGTGGCTCGGGGGACACAGTCCCTGACGAGGTCCGCACTCCACCGCTCACGACCAGGGCATCCACGCCAACAGTGAGGACGCGGGCTGGCTGGCCGTTGGGAGCAGTGGGCTCAAGGCGCCTTGCAGAACCCGAGGGTGGTGGTCTCTGCTCTTAACCCCCACCCCCGCCGCAGGCCCCAGCCCCCGGACGTCAGCCGAGCGTGCATCCCTCCAACGGACCTCCAGCCAGACCGTGAGCCGAAGCCCACAGCCAGGGCTTGTCTGGAGATCCCCGAAACCAGGCCGCGTACAGCCTGAGACGTGAAGCCAGAACTCCCGACTCCTTAGGGTCTGTCTGTCTTGGATTGACTCCCTCATTTACTGGATTGAAAATGCATTAACAATTGGGAGGCCCAAAGCAGCAGGCCCATTCAGGCCCAGGTGGTCTTGGTGGCACCAGGCTCCAGCTCCCCAGCCCGAGGCTGTACATTTGTTGTGGCCCCCGGGGTGGGTCATCTGTGCCAGGACCACGGCACTGGGGCCCACAAGGGCGGGGTCTCCCACCCTCCCTGTCCGGCAAGCGGACCTGCCCGCTGCAGAGGACTGGCCTCCTCCGTGGGCCGTCACAGGCACCCCAGCCCCTCTGGCCTCCTTGCTTGAGCGGTGCCCATTCATCAGTGCAGATGGCACATGTCCAGCCGTGCCCTGTGCCCTCCGGGGCTGAGGTCAAGGAGGACAGCACTTCCTGGGGCAGTCACCCTGCTCTACCTGCTCGAGGGCGTTCCTCACGTTCCCCGGGGTCCAGGCTGGGCCCCCTCTTCGGGTGTGGCTGTCTGCTTACACCCCCTTCTGAGGGTCCCGGGCTGCACAGCTCAGTGGTCCTCACTGATCTCGGGGTGCACTGCCCGGGAGGTGGCTCCCTGGGAGGTGTCATCCTGCCCCCCACCTTACCTCCAGGTGGGTCTTCATCCTTTCCATTACAAAAGGGAAAACTGAGTCTCAGGAAGGGTAACCGATGCTGTCAACAGAGTAGGTAAACTGGGGCATCCAGTCCAGCCGAAACCTGGTCCGTTCACTTCGCTTCACCCATTTCCAGTAACGGGGAACCCCTCACTCTGGGACACGCGGGAATACGGAGAAGTCTGCACGGCAGGGGTCAGGGCCCAGTGCTGCACACCTGTTCTAAGAGCAAGAAGGCCCAGCCCGTCCGCCTCTCGCGTGGGGATCACCTGGCCTGCGTCATGCCCTCTAGTACTCAGCAGGCGAGGGACACGACGACCATTTCAAGACTCTGTTTGTCCGCTATAAGCATCAGACAGTTTGTGGGGTTTTCCGAGATGGTGTGGGAGACAGAGGAAGGTGGCTCAGACCCCAGATGCTGCTGAGACTCAAGCCATCCCCCACTGGCCTCAGTTTCCCCACATGTTAAGCAAGAGAATGGACACCAGTCGTCCCAAAGGCGCCTCCCATCTGCAGCCTGTCACCTGAATGTGCTGATCTTCGCGAGACGGGGGTGACAGAACAGCCGGGGAGAGTTTTCTCTAACAGAATGTGGCCATGAGGGCAGCGCACCCCCGAGCTCAGGGCCGCGGTTCTCTCCGCATGGGCATTTTGTCCCCAGTGAGCCCTCTGACCCCGAGGTTCCCGTGGACCTCCTCCCGGGCTCCCTGGAACCGAGCGCCTGGCTCCTTCCTTCGTTTCTCTGGGCCCTTGTGCAGAAGGGGGCTCGCAGCAGTCGTCAGAAGTGACCCCCAGACAGTTCCATGCACCCCCGCCCGGCGCTGGACTAAGTCAACCATGAGACACCTCAGAAGAAAATGACCTTGGTGCCCAAACAGTCTTGGCCAGCCTTCCTTCTACAGCGCTTTCCGAACAGAACACCTGAGGGGAGAGGAGCCGAACGGATGACAGAAAGTTCTGGAACCCGGAGCACCTGACAGCGAGGCGGGTGGCTGCCGCCCCCAGTGAGGGGCCTGCGCTGTCCCCGGCCGCCTCTCCATGGGACCTGCCCCACGTCGTCCCCAGAATGTGGCGGCCAGCTAGAACTCCGTGGCATGTAGACACATCGCCCCAGGACCTCCGGCTTCATCTGCACTGTGGGGTGCAGGTGTTCCTTCTCTAGGGGCACCTGTCACGTTAGACGCGAGCCGCCCCACCCCGGTGTGATCTCATCTCTACTAATCACATCTGCAATGACCCTATTTCCACATCAGGCCCCGTTCTGAGGTCCCTGGGGTTAGGACTTTGACATGTGAATTTGGGGGGACAGAATTCACCCCATACAGACCCCTTAGAGATTAAACACCTGGGCCGGGTCACACTCAGGTAGCACCGGGAACGGGAAGTGGTGCTGGGGGCCCCTGTACGTGATGCTGGTGCCCGAGACCCCCGGCCCGGGTGTGGAGCATGCCTGACGGGCCGTCTCTGACGCAGAGCGTGGCGCCTAGAGACCCAGGAGCGGTTTGGTGAATCACAGCACAGATCATGACAGTAACATACTTTTTTAGGGTTAGCGTTTTTAGCCAATCCCGACATTTTCCATGTGGGGGTAACAGCAGGGGAATCATGTGGGAGCTGGCAGACCGGGCCCCTCACCCCGGTCTGTGCTTGTGCTCTGGCCAGCCTGCAACGCTCCCTGCAGGGCTCCGGAAACGTGTTCCTCAAGCAGGAGACGCTGATCTGGGGGGCAAAGAGATGCAGCGTCAGCACCTGAGAGGGGAGTGCTCGTCGGGACAAGAGCAGCGCGAGACCCCCACCCGCCGGGGAGACAGGCCCCCCAGAACCAGCCGGCGGGGGCACCTGGACCCCCTCGACACCGCCCATCCCGAGGACTCGCCCGGCTCCTCTCGGAACCAGCGCCGGGCGAGGTTGGGGGTCAAAGGCGCGGCTGTTTGTGTTTTCAGGTTTCCCGCCAAGGCCACGCAGGCCCCGGGAGGGGGTGCGGACCAGCCTCGGAGAGGCCGTGCGGGCGCGTGTCTGCGCTCTGCCGGACCCCAGGGCTGCTGACCCCGGCACTGGGGGTGCGCGCCCCCGAAGGCCCTCGGGAGTCCCGTTCAAAAAGAAATGGTTAAAAGTGGGCGGGCGACAGGAGAGCGTGGAGACGGACAGAGGCCCAGCGGTTGGCTAATTGGAGAGCGGGACCAGCGCGGGGGGGAAGGCCGCGCACCCGGACAATGTCCTCCGGAGCCGGGGGCTGGGAAGGCCCGGAGGGATTGTTATCGAATTAGTTGAAGTCAGAGCCCCCCTGAATGAGGCAAAGCAGGAAAGGGGAAATGAAGGCCCGGGTATAATGCGGCCTAAATGAGGGGCCCCATTCACTGCTCATGAAAAGGCTCCGGCTTCTTTTCTTGGGGAAAGGGGCGGCGAGCTCACTTTTGTTTGGCTGGGGGCGGGGGCTGCTCCTGGAGGATATACTTACCTACAGCCAGTGACAGGCAGAGGGCGGGAAAAGGGGGCATTGAGAGTAATCCCAGCGCCCGGGAGGAATGACAGCGGACACAATCACACACACACATCAAGGGCGCTCCAAAGAGCTCCTTCTCCTCTCGCTGCACATGTCCCGGGAGGCCGTGGGCCGGGTCGCGCATGTCAGCCGAGCTCACCCGCCAAGGACGCCTAACCCCCAGCCCGCCATCCTCTCCAAGGATGGAGATTTAATACGCGCTCACGTGGCAGGTTTGCGTCTCACGAGTTGAGTCAGGGAATGAAGCTTCGGGAAGTTGCCCCCAAACCCACAGACAGAGTCGGGGCGGGGGGGCACGGGCTACACGAACACTAAATACCTGACAAAGTGCTATGCTCAGTAAATATTTGTTGAATTCACACATTAATTAATTTTCCAGATGAGATTTTCCTAATCCGTTTTTTAAAGAAAATAAGGATTAAGCGCAAGTCTGGCCGTGAGGCCGGCCTGGTGGAGGTGAGAAGCAGCGCGGTGCTCGGGCGTGCTGGCTGGGCGTGCGGCGGGCGGGACGGCCTTTCCTGCATCCTCAGAGAAGCTGATTTGCTGTTGGAAGCCCACCCAAGCGGGGGGCCGGCACCTCTTGGCCCACTTGTGCCCCTGACCGTGTGCAGCACATGCCAGTCTTAACTGCCGGCACGTCCGCATCCCCCGAGCCACCATCTCGTGGGGATCTGGGCGTCACAGGGATCCAGAGGGCCCCAACTCTAGAACTTGGCACAGAGCGGCCGCAAGGCACACCCCCGAACCCCAGCGGGACCCGCTCGCCCCAGCCAGCGGCTTCCTCAGTGTTCATTGGAGCTGTGGACCCGTTGACCTCCCCACCTCGCTCCCCTTTGCCAAGGGCCCCAAGAAGCACCCTTGTCCTGGTTTGCTTAGCAAGGCCCTTATCCGGGGTCACAGAGCTGGTTTGGGGTGGCCTTCTAGGGCCCGCTGCCCCACACTGACCTGGGCCTGGCCTTCCCTCTGCTGCACGCGGTGTCAGGAGGTGCAAATGTCAAACCTCCCAGTGAGTGAACGTCCGGAACGGGCTTTATTGGCACTGCGGCTCTGCTTCTGGGGTCGCTGGGGAGCCCGGCTCTGCCGTGCTTGCTGGGGGCTGCATGCCCCTCTTGCCCACGGGGGCCAGGGCCCAGGCAGGAGCAAAGCCCACATAGTGGCAGGTCCTGGGCCCTGGCGAGATGTGCTGGGGCTGAGGGCCACCGTCCCTATTCAGAAACCTTCGTGAACTCCTCACCTCCGTAAGGTGGCGGAGCTCCCAGGATTTTCGATGGTATCTGATTTTCCTGGATAGATGTACTCAGGTGTTGGAGGAAGAGAACAGCCGTGTGTGCCCCAGGCTGGGTGGGCATGGGTCTGAGTTTTTGGGGATGAGCAAATACACATTTATTTGCAACAAGGAGTCCCTTCCGAGCCCCCGGGTGTCCCCAGGGATGACATGGCAGACGGCGGGCTTCGGGAGCCCTCAGGGCGGAGACCCGGATGTTTTATGAAATGGCAGGTGTACGTTTTACTCTTTCTGCAGAGCATAAATGTTTCCTGAGCAGCAGTGAAGAAATTGCTCGCAGGGAAGTGAAGTGATGGGTGTCACAGCCGAGGTCCTGGTGCCCAGTCAGAGGGGCATGCCTTTGCAAAGGTCTGAGGGAGCTTATGAGGGAGTCCGAGACACGCGCCGGCCTCACACACACACCCTGGTCACCGGGGAGGAGGGAGAAGGCAACAGCCCACACGGGACATGCAGAGGAGGTCCGTGCATCCCGCGATCCCCACTGTGTGCCAGCTTCCAGGGAGGTGGAGGTGGCCCCTGGGACGCAGAGGAGAGGAACCGGCCGGAGACTGGAGCCAGACCTTGGGGGACGGTCTCGGGGTGGGGGGCTCCCAGGCAGGCGGACGTGTCCCCGGGGGGGGGGGGGCACACCAGCTCGGCAACCTTGGTCTCCAAGATAATGTCCAAGAAAGAGTTCTAGCTCAACACTGTTTATCCCTTTTTTATGATTTGGAAAGAAATTCGCAAGGTCATTTAATTACACCTCTTATGGCTCCCCACCCCGCACGCTCCCCGGCTGCGCGGGCCGACCAGGTCCCTTCCTAACAGTGGATTTTACAACCTCAGTGCCTTTGGCATCCATGCGCAGCGAAGATACGTGAGGTTCTGCTTCCCGGGGAGACCAGAGCATTGCCAAGGGGCAGTTTGGAAGCAGCCAAGTGCCAGCCAGAGCTGATGCAGGAGAGGGCTTTGCTCTCAGGGTTATTTTTAAGTTACGCTTGTGGGTGGCGGCAGCTGGAAGTCCCTTTGCCCAGTTTTGTGGCCTAGGGCAGGGTGGTCCCGAGACCCGTTGCAACTGCCCAGATTTGGATCACGGGTCTGCTGGCCGTTACGGTGGTGGCCCTCCCCGTGGGGCCTCAGTGTGCCTGCCTGGAAAGTGGTCCCAGGCTCTCCGGCTATGGGGATGGGGGGACTGTCCAGTGCGTTCTGCATTCAGACAGCAGGTCCATGTGCAGCCTGTGAGCATGCCAGGCCCACGAGGGGCCCCAGAGTCACCCCCGGGGCGTGACAGGAGGGCAAGTGGAGTGACCCGCACAGAGGCAGGTTTCTCCCACTGCCTCTCCTGACTTGCGGGCCTGGGCGTCTCGGCTTCAGGCGCTGTCCCGAGTACTCCGGGTACTGAGCACCCCCCTTGCCAGCAGCAGCCCCCACCCGATGTCCTGACGACCAGACTGTGTCCGGACACTCCAGATGTCCTCTGGGCAGCAGAACCGCCCTCGGCCAAGACCCGGGAGGCTAAGGAGGCGTCGATCCTGGGATTTTCCTGCTTCCTCCTTTGGAGCTGTTTCCTCTCAGGCCTGCGGGTGCTTTTGCCATCTGCCAGGACCAGGTGCCCATAGGGAACCTGCAGGCGCCCATGTGCCGAGAGGACAGCAATGTCCAGTTGTCCCCCGACCGTGTCCTGTGCTTGGCCCTCTGCCGCTGCCTGTGCCCCTTGCGACCACTGGGCTCGGGACCAGGCTGCCCGTCTCACCACATGGCTTCCGGCCCCGGCACCGCTCGTTCCTTTCCGGAAGATCTGGCCTGAGCCCTGAGTTGGGCCCCTCCCCAGGCTTAGAGAAGGTGGGTTCTTCTTCCTTGTGCCTGAAGCAGCCATGCCAGTGTGCACGAGACCCCAGGGGGACCAGGAGAGAACAGACGGACAGTCCTTCTGTCCAGCCCTGAGCAGGGACGAGCATGGCACCCACCCGCAGGATGGCAGCCCTGGCAGACCCTTACAACGAGCCGGGGGGTGGGACAAGGCCAGCGAGTGGAGCAGAGGGCTCAGATCGCATGGGGCGCCACAGACCTGGGTCGGCCAAACCCCCCTGTGGCTCCCCGCCGGCCCCCACACAGAGGCGGTGAGGCTTGCTGAGCAGAGATGTCCTGGTTTCTGGTATTCGTCACTTATTTAAAGCGAGGGTCATCCACATCTCCACGGTCGGCGTGGAGACTTACTCCTGCTCAGGGGTAGGCACTGGTGGTGGACGGGCCTGTCCGGGAGCTCACACCGACAAGGCAGTCTGGGCAATTCCCAGCGAGCTCAGCAGGGAACGCTCCGTGCTGCCCTTGCGGGGTGGGGTAGGCCAATGTCAGGCAGCCTTTGAACGTCTTTGTCAAAAATATGGGAAAATTCTGGTTCCAGTGACGAGAAAAATTAATCATTGATCTGGTAAAGGTTCATGCCTGAGCAGGAAAGCAACAAGATAAGGACATGAAATCAATCTCAGACTGGGATTTACCAAACACGGTCACACTTGAGATCCATGGGAGTCCAGAACAATGTCCCGAGTTAGGGAGCAGAGGATACCAGCTCCGCAGGTGCCCAGTCCTGACCTCAGACACACCAGAGCCGGCCGGGCTCCCGTTTCCTGCTGAGGTCTGTGAAGGTCACTTGCATGCCCGTGCTTCCCTCAAAGAGCCCGGCTGGCGGCCAGAGCTGGGTGGCCTCCGCCCGCCTCCGGCACCGTCCAGCTGGAAGCAATGCAGGTGCGCATTGGGGGTGGGGCACCCACGCGGAATGTCCTGGAACCCCAAGGTGGGAGCCGTTTGGAGACTGACTTAGTACAGACGTGCCCCTGCTTCGGGACGAGCCTCAGCAGCACCATCACCACCCACCCTGGCCGGGGAACTCCCTGAGTTCTGGGCCTTGTCTCATGATCTCCTGGGCACTGCCGCCAAGGACTGTCTCCAGAATTTTCCAAACTGGCGGAATAAGAGGACCTGGCTGAGGCTGACATTCTGGAAAGTCATCGTGAACCGGCTGTATTCTGGTCCCCCACGGTTGAGGGGGGCTTTCCAGGAGGCGCGCTCCCATTTGTTCTCGTGCACGTCCATTCACGGGATCCTCATTCAACATGGGAGGCCCCGCCGTACTCTCTAGAGACAGTTGCAAGAAGATGTTCGACCCTGTGAGCCACGTTTCTTTCTCAGCCTCAGAAAATCAGTTTATCCTCAGACTATCAATTTATCCTCGTTTTGAGAAGTAACCCAGGTATGAATGTCTGGGACATGAATATATTGAATAAATCACCTGTGTTTAAAATTTCTCTATGGGAAAATACTTTTCTAGATGCTGGATATGTTCCCATGGTGACATTTCAGTCGTGGGCTCCTGAGGCGTCCAGACCTCGGCAAGGGCCGCACTGGCTTCTGAGTGGTTCCTCGAGGTTTCCGGCACCGTCCACGTGACCCGTCCGGCTCTGAGCCATTGTGGTGAGGACTGTTTTTCCAGCGACAAACGGGGAAACCGAGGCCCAGGAAGGTGATAACGTCCTGCAGACTCGGGAAAGGGCCTGGGCGGGCTCAGCATCCAGGCCCCCGCCAGAGCGCGGACCAGGTCACAGGTACACGCGAGCCTGGTGCTCCAGTTCCAGTTCCAATAGCTCAGGTCACACATCCGGGCTGACGGAACACTTTCCAAGACATCCTCTCAAGAGGATGGGATCCATACTCTACACGGAAGGGATCGAAACTAAAGAGAGTCTGCGGCCCTGATTCGCAGGGCTGGAGAGGGCTCCTTCTTAAACTCCAGATATGTATTTATTCACTGGATCATTAGCTATTTACGTATTTATGTGCTCGCTAGAGACTTACTCCTTAGGTGTGTGTTTGTTTATTTCCTCATTAGATACAGATTTCCTTATTCGCTTACTAGATGCTCATTTACTCACTCCTGAGACATGCGTACCGTCCAGAGCCTGCAGTCCGCCGGTGACCCGGCGGTCGCTCCTGAGCCATGGGGGCCCAGCAGCCTCGGGTGCCCCCTCCCTTTTCCAAGCAGACCAGTCGGAACCCCGTGAGTCGCGTCTTCGGATGTCTTCCATCTCAAGTCTGAGATGAGTAAGGGACGGACTCCATCGTTGTGTCTGCCCCGAAGCGGTGGCCTGGACCAATTTCAAAGGGAGCAGGGGGCCGGCTCTAGGAAAAGATGGTTTGGCGTAAAATGAAGGCTCTTTGGTTGAATTGGGGACTCCAGTGGATTCACATCTTGGAAACAAGCTGGACTCCGCTCGTCCTCCTTCCTCTCCGTGATTGTGGGGACTTTGTCCACGGGCTTCGGGGAGCCCCGTGAGGCCACCCCGCTCCACCCCACACGGCCTCTGAATGCGGGGTCTCACCCCCAGCCAGCTTGGGCTCTTGGAGAATAATAAGTGTGCAGGAAACAAAACGGGGCGCCTCTGTGGTGCGTGGGCGGGCGTGAGCGCGTGGACGTGCGCGTGCTCACCACGCTTGGCAGCCGGGGCCTGCGTGTGAGCATGGGCGCGGGACGGCATGTGTGTCTGGCGCTCCGTCGCTGCGGAGAGCCTCACGGCAGTGGGCACCATGGACGCACATGAAAGGAGGGACAATAAATAGTTTCCTACCTTGCTCTGATAATGGGCGCGTTCTTTACATTGATTAATCCTCACGTGGCCTTTGGACGTCAGTTTGGGAGTGACAGTAACAAGCCTCCTGAGGGCTCCGCTAATTTGCACTCCATTCACCCTCCCGTGAAAACCCGTCAGAGCCGTGGAGGACCTGCGCAGCGCCCGGCCTCATTCAATGGGGGCGCGATTCGGTGGGAAAGGGGCCAGTTTCCACAATGCCCAAAAGAGCAAATTGGCGGAAGCTTTGTTCCTCCTTTTTCCCTTCCCCTTTTATGTGGTCCTGTACTAGTTAAGCTCCTCATTTGTCCCCGCCAGGGGCTCGGGGCTCGGGTCACCCTCGGGGCTGCCTTTCAGGTGATCTTGTTGCCCCCGGCCCGGCCCGGGGGAGGGGGTGCACAGGGCGGCCCGAGGCGGGGCCCCCACAGGCACTCGGGGCGTCCCCGCCTGCATGGGAGCCCCCAGAGGTGGCCTGAGGCTCACCCCTGCATCTGCCCCCGGGGCCCGAGGCCTCTCTGAGGTCCTGGCTGGAGATCCCCGTGCTTCCGGAGCCTGAAGGCTGCCGTGGAAGTCCCAGCCTGTCGTCTGCCGCCCCGCCTCACTGCTGCCTTACTTGCCACAGTAGATGGGCGCACCACAAATTAAAATTAACGAGGCAGTGTCCCTTTGGCTCCCACCCAACATTTGCTGGCTCTGTTCCCCCCACCCACCCCCCGCAATCTGTCCTCTCCCTGAAGCTCAGTATCAAAGGAACACAGTTTTGGAGTCTCCCGCCTGGTAAGGAATCCTCTTCCTCCTTCCCGAGTTGGGGTCCCTGGGCATTTTCTTTATTTTGATTCCTGGGGAGCCTTCCGCCCCAAGCGCTATTTTAAAAGCCCCCTCCCATCACGGCTGTGTGCAGGGAGCGTCCCAGCAACAGGACGCGTGTCACCTGAGGAAGAAGGATGCTCCCCTCCTTCGCTGGCCACCTGCTTCCTTGGAAGGCCTCCGTGTTCGAAGCCACTGCACATCACATCCGGGCGCTGGCAGCCCCTTCGCTTGCCAGAAAGGAGCCGCCGTCCCCACCAGCACAACACACAGACCCTCAGATCCCCAAATGAGCCAACAAGCACCACTCATTCAGTGGGGTGGTGGGGGGGAGGGAGAAAGAAACTCACCTTCCCAAATCTTTATGAATTAAAGATGCACGGTCCATGGGGTTTCTGCCTACTTGGCTGACACAGACAGCCCACCTGCTTTGCTGGGGAGAGGGTGGTGCGGGGCAGGATGATGGACCCCAGTTCCCCGCTCGGCCATTGTAATTATAAAATTGTCGTTTGCCACTCAGGCTTGCCACTGGCCGGGGAGCCGCAAGTATTGTGTGGGGCGGGGTGGCCTGCCTTGCAACTTTGGGGGGTTCGTTGTGTGTGTTCTGTTCCAGGGAGTCTGTCTTACTCCCTCGGGGCACAGGCATGCGAACGTGGTCGGCCGAGGTGCGTGTCCTCTGAGGAAGGGCCTGTGCTGTCCAAGCATGACGTGATAGATCCTGGTGTCCCCCAGACGCCAGGAGGCTGAGCAGCACCTCGGAGGTCCTGCCCTCTCCGGGTGAGGAAGCAGGTTTCCGGACACCGCGTCCGCCTGGGGTCACCCACAGACAAGGTCACAGGCAGGGCTGGAACCGAAAACGGGCAAGGCCACGGGGGTGCCCTCCACGAGGCCTCGCTGCCCCCCATTAATTCTGCCATTCCAGATCCTTATCCAGGCTGCTCAGCCTGGTACATTAATTCGGAAGCACGCAGGGCAGAGGGAGCGGCCAGTGAACCGAACGGAACGGCCAGGCGAGCTGCCTGGACGCATGTCCTCGTCTCATGGGCCCTCCGGCCAGACTCATCTGGAACCCCTGGTTCTCACCTGTCACCCCCTTCCCTGGAGGGCGCACGGCCGGTGGACGGCATTCAACACGGCCGGGTGAAAATGTGTTTCTCCATAAACAGTTTATTACAAAAGGGGGAAATTTAAGAAAGAGGGATCACGGTCTCCCTGTTCAGATGAGTGCCTTTTCACTCCATTCTCCTGTTGGACACAAACCAGAAACTTCTGGTTCTTGACAAACCTGCCAACTTCCAACCCCACCTCTCCTTCTGAGCAAAAATAGTGCCTTTTCCATCCACACGGCCCGGGGAGCCTAGAGCAATGGCAGCTTCAAGGACCTGATTTCCAAAGTGAGGGTGCTGGTCAGACCCACTGGTCCTGGAGCCCCAGGCCCGGGGCAGGAGCACAACCCCCCCGGGGACTAGCAGTGCCTCCTGAGGGGGCCGCCAGCACCCCCCTGAGCTGGCAGCGTCCACATCACACAAGATATACCCTCAGACGGGGGAGACAACCTTGACCTTGACCAAGGAGGCCATGGCGCTAGCGTGCACACGCGCGCTCTCTCAGGGCAGGACCTGGGAGCCGGGGGGGGGTGTGCACCAGGCGTCCATCCCCCCAACCTTCTCTCGGGAGCCCTCTGAACTTGGGGTCTGCAGCAGCAGGACCGACACGGGCAGGCTGGGTAGGTGAATTCTGCAGTCAGCTGTAGAGGGCATTCACTTCCCCCGGCCGGCTGTCCTCACGGGGCTGTTGGAAGACGCCACCCCATCTGCTCACCCGTCACTGATCCGCCCTGATGGTCAGGCATGAGCCCTGGGTTGAGAATTCACTCGCAACCAAAGGAATGTCCAAAGGTGTTCTCTCCTGCTACTAAAAATAAGTGAGTAGGTGTGTAAGCGGAGTGGAATGGGGCGGGATAGAGGAGAGTAGGATGGCGTGGGATGGTCAGGACCCTTCTCTGGGTTGGCAGGTAATGTCCGGCCACAAGAGGAGGAAAGGGTCTATCCACAGACGCGGAGCAGAGCCCCAGTGATAGGCAGGGTCTGCCCTGCTCCCTTCGGACAGTCATCCTGGGCCAGCCCCCGAGGGACGGGTGACCCCGAGAGTTTGGGAGGGTAGGAGTGGGCAGGTGGGCCCCCAGCAGAGTGGTTGCAGCTCGCTGTCCCTCCGCTGAGCAGGCCGGGGGACCTGGACCCCCACCCGGTGCCCTGTTCTCCGAGGACCTGTCGGCGGCCTGTCCCTCCACGCCCGTGGGTGGGTCCAGCGCCTTGCATCCCCCCCTCTGCCCTTTCCCACTGGGCGTGGAAGGCTGGCTGTGGCCTTCTCCCTGCCATCCCCTGCCCTCCGCCTCGGGGTGCCCTCAGGCCCTCTGATTTCCCCTTGGCTCTCACAGATTCTGCCCGTGTCTGCTCCCTCATTAATCAATGTCAAGCACGGCATCAGCAACAAGGACCGCATTCTTCCGCGGCCCCTCAGCCTCATACATCCCATTGTTCCGGGCCGATTCAGATGGCAAGAAAACAGCCCATGCAGCACATAAAAGAGATGAGACAAAAATGAAAAGAATCGAGGAGAAAAAAGAGGAGGCATTTTTCCCCCTGAAACACTCGAATAAATACTCGGCAATGATAATTTAAATTATTCATACATTTATGAAAACAGCCATTGAAAAGTGAAGTGTATGATGCTCTTTGTCTATTTTTCTTGTCTGTTGTTTGGGATTAATCTTTACTGTAATCCGGGCTGGCCGTGCCCCCCTCACAAAGGCCACACTCTCTTTCCATGGGAAAAATGTTTCCGCAGATCCCAGTGAAAAGTTGGGGGGGTCGGTATTTGTGCTGATGTGGCAGTTGCCGGGCCCTCAAGACGCTGGACGGGCTGCGTCCAAATAGTGTCCGATGAACAAAAAGCACACAGTGGTTCTCACATCAGTGCCAGGGGGCAGGGACGCCGGAGGGCCGCGCCGAGCATGCGTGAGGCCCAGGCAGCGCCGGCCCCCTCTGCCGTCCACGCGACAGCCCTCCGGGGAGGGCCATGCATGGGCGCGCTCTGTCCCCCGACCCCACCCCGGGGCTCCTGGGTGGCTGTCGCCCGCTGGACCCCGGCAGGATGGGCAGCCCTCCAGACCCGGAGGAGGAGCTTCAAGCCACACTGTCCTGAGGCCCCGTCCGACCCCATGAAGTGAAGGCCCAGGCCCAAACCTGAGGTCAGAGACCTTTAAATCATTCTGGATATCGCTGAGGGCGGGGCCGCGGCCAGCGCGGTGGGCTGCCTGCTGGAGGCCAAGGGCGGCTCGCCGGCAGTCCCAGGGCACGTGCCCTCCCACTCGCGGGCCCCACCACCACCCCCCCTGCCCCAGCTCGAAGCCGCCGCCGGGATCCTGCGCGCGCTTCCGGGTGATCCGCTCAGGGTCCAGCTCTGTTCCAGGCCCGCAATGTTGCGAGAACAGAGGCCGAGGAGGCGCCCAGCCCCGAGCCAGAGACGGCGCGTTTATGCAACACCCTCCCTCCCGTGCTTCCTGATCCAAGTTTTGGTGTTTTCAAAGCTCATTCCAAAACGGGGTAAAGAGGCCCAAAGCGGAATTCGGCCCCACGCGGGATTTCACTAGGAAGCTGTGGTTTTCGGTGTGTGTGAGTTGTCCGGCCGCGATTTCTGTTTCACTGGGAGGGACCCAGAATCGCCTCGGCACAGGCCCTTGAATTGGAGATTTGGTGCAGGTGGCAATGGTGAGACCTCCGCGGCTCAGAGACCCTCTTGGGTTGACGGCTGGACCAAGGCGTCAGGCTCCCCGCGCCCGCGTGCGGCTCCGGCAGGTGATCGCAGGTCTGGAGTGGGGGCCGGGCGCCTGGGAACAGCCCCCCTGCCTGGGTTTGTGGCCCCTCTGGTCTGGGCTGGGTCAGGGACCCAGAGGACACCGCTCCTTTCTGCACCTGACTCGGGAAGGTGACGAATCCCAGGACTGGCCAGGAGCAGAAACCAGCCCCTGGGGAGCTTGGCAAGGACGAGGATGGTTAGCACCCTCTGGGGGGGACTCGGGGCCTCCTGGCGCCACAACTTCCGAGAGCAAACAGTTGTCATCTGCCCCCCCCATCCCCGTGCAGCCCATCCTGGTTCTTCCTTTGTTGTTGGTTTTCAAACCTGGGGGATGCTCTCGAGGGGCTCAGCCCGGTTCCTCAAGTTCCCCACAAGTCCCAGCTCGGCCTGGCTGCCGAGCCCCGTATTCTGCCTGCGCACTGCCCTTCCCCCACCGCCGTCCCCCCAAACAAGGGGGCCGGGCCCCCCCGGGACGCCGCCCCGCCCCCCCCCCCACTGGTTCCCTCCCTCCTCGGCCACCGATGTTAGGGTCTGGGAAGGTGGCCAAATGCCACCGAGGACACTGGAGCAATAAATCATCCCTGGTCCAACATCTGCAGGGCCCGGGGGCTAGCCCCTTGCTGCTGCCGATCCCCCCCACCCCGGCCCCCTCTGACAAAACACCTATTGTCGTGGGGAGTGAAGAAGACTCGTTTCCACTTACAAAGGGCCTCTGAAGCCAAGTTGTGGACGCCAAAGGAGATGCCTGGATCTCGGCAGGGAGCCTACAGCACACTCTTTCTTCCTCCCTGGTTCATACTTTTCCTCTCTCGTGGGGGTCCCCCAAAGCCTTTCATTCCGGCTTCATATTCACATAAAGACATCAAGAAAAAAACCCAGCAGAAAGAATTATTAGGCAGGGCTGTCAAATGCTTTATCAGAAAAACAGGGAGGGGGAGCAGGGTAACCCTTTCCGTGCTGGCCCGACGGGCCTGATTCCCGAGAGACCCCAGGCGTCCCGAGGGGGAGCCGAGGCCACCGAGGAGCTGCCGGTCAACACCACACACTCGTGCACGCGCCCGCCCAGACGCTTGCACGCACACACGGGGGCGCAGGCAGGCCTGCGCATGTGCGTGCACAGGTGGGTGTGCGTGGGTCTATTTATAAGCAGATTTCCAAATCACCGCGCTCCATCTAAAGGTCCTGGCCCACTTTCCTCGGGGAGGGATGCTCTGGGCCCTCCACGTGGTTCTTTCTTTGTTCCAATCAGCAGAAGACGCCTCATTCCCTTCCCCGCCCCGGCAGGGACCTCTACCCCCCCCCACCCCGCTACCCGGGCGCTGGGGTCTTTCCCACCCTCGGAACTGAGGTTTGGCTGAAACCAGAAGCCTCCTCAAGGCCGGAGGATGTCCCTCCTGGGTCGCGCGCGTGGGGACGAGGGTGGGCGATCCTCAGCATGCAGATTCAGGCATCAGATAACCCAGCTGGCTTTTTCCGAGAGTGTTCTGTGCTTAGGAGAGGTGTGGGCTGCCCCCGGCCATTAACCCTTGATTTTCTGCTTCTCTCCTCCTGGCAAAGGGCCCTCTCACCGGCTCACCCCAGACAGCTTTGCCACCTAACCCCTCCTCGTGGTCTTCTGAGGGCTCTGGGGTCCCGGGACCCAAGGGCGGCCCAGGTCCCAGGTGAGCCGCAGGGGAGGGGTGTGCCCGGCACACCACCACCAGGAAGCCCCTTAGGATTTGTGGCGAGGGGCACCCCAGGGTGGGCAGCACCTCCAGACACATTTTCAACGCAGCCTCCCGGTGCACAGAAACCGAAAACCGCATGCCGACAAACGGCTCCCTCGGCAAACATTTTTATTTCCAATTAGCAAAAGAAAAATTGCTAATTTGCTGCAGTTGGGCCAGGCTGATGTCTCAATCTGTGGAGTGTCAGGGCAGTGAAAGAGAATGTTTCACACTGTGCCGGCGAGAGCGAGCCTCTCTAAAGAGGGTCAGGGCAGCGGGCCCAGAAACCAGATTGACTGGCCACAGCGCTAAATTACTCACACAAGACACACATTGTCTGCCGTGCCAGCTCCCGGAGGACCTGCTTTCTCTTTCTTTCCCCGCGGAGCTGGGGCGGGGGAAGGGGTCTGAGCGTGGGAGGAGAAGGCAGTGTTGGCGTGCCTTTGGAAGGGGCAGGATCATCTTCGGGAACGGAGAGAGGCAGGAGTTGGGTTAATTATTACCCAGGGCTGTCTGCGGTGTTCAGGAACAGGACGATAAAATTCTCCCAGAGCCCGGCCGCCGCTGTGCACCCAGCAGATTCGGTGCGAGATAATGTCCTACGGGAGTTAATGACTGAACAGGCCCGGGAGAGGGGTCGGCTCTGACCCGGCTCTCCGAGGTAACCATCACCAACTGCCGTCTCCCGTTATGGGACCGCACCCCCGGGCAGCTGATGTGTGTGTGCGTGCACATGTGTGTGTGTGTGTGTGTGCGTGTGCCGGGGGGGCGGGTGGGCAACGTCTCCCCGCCACCCTCGAGCCTTCGGTGGGTCTCCCAGGAAAGCCAGATCTCCTCTGGGCTTAAGGACTTCGGGATGCACAGCGTCAGGGTAGACACAGGATCCAGCTGATGGGGGCTCCTTGGGGGAATAAGGAGGCAGTCATGCTGGCCACAGATGTTCGGCGCTGAGGTAATAATGAACCTCCCCTGAAAGCCATTGACCACGTAACCTCAGACAATAAAAGCCTCCGGGTAGCTCTTGGAGGACAGGTTTGCCTACATCTCCAGACATGAGCCTCATTTTGAACAGACATTCATTACGTGCCCACAGGAACTGGGGATGCAAGCACGCTGTTCCCTGAGCTCAGCCCACACCGGCTCTCCATCTGCAGGGCCTTCCTCCATGTGTCTCTGTGGTTCTGGGTCCTGCCCATCCTCCCAGCCCGTTCAGATGGGACCTCTCCCAAGAAGTGTCCCCAGTGTCATGGCACCATAGCAATCGTCTGGGTCTGACATAGCTCAGATGCACCTGCAGGCCACGTCCAGAAGGTACCTGCACGCGTCCTCTGTGTCCTCTGCCTCTGGTCAGCTCAACGGGCATTAGACCAGCTCATGCACGGCCTGGAACAGCTCAGGGAGCAGCAGTGGGGCTGAGCAAGCTGGGACCAGCTGTGGGTACCAGGGCGCAGGCCTCAGGAGCCCCTGGCGCCACCGTGCTCGGGTCCTGCTGCCCACCTGGCTGGTTCTCTGCCGCCTGAGAGTCAAGGGCGACCTCTGCGATGGTCTGGAAGGGCCCAGCCTCAGAAGCAGTTCCTGTCGGTGCCGGGTGAAGAGGCTTCTCAGGCCTCTGGCGGCTCCCCGGGTGTCCAAGACCGAGGGAGCTCTGCAAGGCTGGCGATGGGTAGAGCTCCGGGGAGGCCAGGCACAGCCCGCCGAGACAGAAGGGCTGTGGAGGCACAGAGGCCAACCCCCCACCTGCGTGGGGAAGAGCCTTCCCGTCATCTCCAAGAGACAGTCTGCCTGGGCAGGAAAGGGCAGCCAGCTTGGGGTGACCACCAGCATCCAGCAAAGCCAGCAGCGGTCAGCGCTCAGTGCCAGGACGCTTGAAGGCTTGATCCCGTCTGGGGAGTAGGCCACATGTCCCAACCGCGTGGGACCAGTTAGGTGAAGGACTGTGGTCAGTGGGCCGGGCCCAGCCCTGGAATCCAGCTGGCTGCTGCTGACGTCTGCATTAGGCCCACCGTGTGCCACTCTGGAGTGGGAGGAGACATCGGAGAAAGGTCTGGCCCCACCGCCTCTATCACGTTCTGAGCTGTAGGCAAACAGCCCCGAGACTCGGGAAAGAGAGGCCTGGACTTGGATCCTCTGTGCCCTGGTGCACCGTGGCCTCAGACAAGTCACTCAACCTCTCTGATCGTCTGCCTCCAAGCGTCAGGGAGATGATCAGCCTGGATAATGTATGTGGGACTTTTTGTGCAAGATGTGACGCGCTGCCTGGATGCGTGGTCTCTGTGCAAATAAGGGAAGAATGCTGAGCCTGCATCATGGGGAACCCTTTGTCCCAAGTGGACCCGGTCTAGGAACACTGTATTTTCTTCAGTAAAAATAAAGAGTTACTGCTAGGCCATCAATCATGGAAAAGTCTGGCCTCGGACCTACAGCGCTCCCAGCGCTGTTCCCAAGGCACGGAGGCAAGACAGGTGCTTGGCATTGGTCCCCTTCCTGCTCGGCCCTGACTTGTGCAGAGCCTGAGCACCGTGCGACCCATGCACGTGTGCACACACACATGCCAGCTGGGACGTAGGCGTGTGTGCACACAGAATGCATTTGCCTGCATGCACACATAAATTCACTCTCCTCTCATTCCGAGTCCCAGGACCTGGGATCCCCTCTCAGAGTCGGCCTGGGGTGGAGAAGCATGGGCAGGAAATGCCTAACAGGACAGAACGTGGCGCAGGAAATCTCCGGAAGTTGGCTTGCCACACTTGGGTTCCCGGGACCTCAGGACCCCCGCTGCTCCCTGACGGAGGCCTGCAGATGCAGGACCGGCACCGAAGAAGGGGAAAGAAGGGTTGTCACAGGTGCAGCCCCAGGGCTGGGCATCGGCGGCAGGTACCAGGACCTTGAGCTCGGGTCCCGTCGGGCCCACCCCCCCACAGAGCAGACAGCCCAGAGGAAGAGACCTGCCTGCCTGCCTGCCTGCCGGAGGCTCCACGTAGGCCCAGGTGCTGGATTCCTCTTTTCCCTGCGGAAAGCTTCACCCACCCGCCCCATGAGGGTTGAGGTTCTCGGCCCCATGTCAGCAGTCCCTCCGTCCTTGGGGGGCTTCAGGGGGTGGGGGCTGCTGGGTCCTGCCTGCGTACAGGTAGTGCTGTTGCTCCCGGCTACCGTGCAGGGCAGGGTCTGCTCTCTGCCCTGGCCGACCTCCAGGGTCACTCGGAGATGTCATCCACGTTGAAGCTGGGGCCCAAATCCATGGCGGGTGTGGGGCCTGGACATCGACGGTGTTTCCCGTGTGTAGCCAGAGCAGGGGACGGAACCCAGAATTCCCACCCCCAGCACTGTGGCCACACTCCGTCCTCTGCCTTTTCTGCACCTGCCGGCAATCGCTTGGCTGACGGTTTCCACACCCGGAACTGGGGGCATTTTGTCTCCAAAGGGTCCTGGAGAAGGTGTGCAGCCTGCTCGCCCTGCGACGGCAGCCCAGGGACGGCTGCTCTCAGCGTGGGGGGCATTCGGACGGGTCGTCGAAGCCCCGGGGGCTCCCAGGAGCCGGCGTGTGCGGGGCAGCTGCCTTGGACCCCCAGCCCGGGAGTGCACCGTGTCTCTGGAATCCCCGCCAGAATGACCCTTCCTGCCTCTGCCACTCCCAAAATAAATCCTCTTTCTACAGGTAGGGAGTTCCCACCTGGCCGCGGGCTAGGACACAGCTAATCTGAGCGCGGATTAGGGAGCTCTATCAACCTTCTCCCAGTGAGCAAACACTTCCCGAGCTGGAGCTCCTGTTATCTCCTGACCGATACAAGAGGCGCTGATGAGCCGAAGTCCACCCTTTGTCCCCGCTCCGTCCCACCACAGCCCTGCCAACACCACTCCCCTCCTGCACACCTTCTCTTTGAATGGTGACCAAGGGAAAAGGACTTTCAGGCCATCAGAGTTTGCCGTATCAAACCTAGGGTAAAATTGCTTGGGTTTTTTTTTTTTTTCTTTAGATCAAATTAAACTCATCCAAAGCCTGCTTTTCGTCTCACGGGTTGCAGAGAAATACCCACCAATTTGAATATCTGGACCACATACTCATAATCACAGCCTCAGGAACAAATTTTCAGTCCATCACAGACGCAGGGCGCTCAGCTGCGGCCCCGGGCGCGGATGTGGGGCCAGAAGGAGGAGCCGCCCAGCCTCTCGGCTCTGGGCTTTCCATCTCATGGCTTTTCTCAACATGCGAATGGATGAAGGAGGATGCTGGATTTCCAACTCCATCCCCCTTCTCAAGTATTAAGATAAACGGGTATCACTTTTGAAAATTTAAAATATAATAGAAAATCCATTTCACCAATTCACCAATCAAGGGACTTGTCTTTCGGGGACGCTCTTGTGTCAGGGAGAGGCGACAATACATCACCCTGCTCTGCCCCTCAAATAGATAATCAATTTCCCTGAAAGCATCAATAATCAGAGTGGACATTTATTGCCCCTTGGATGGTTTATCTTTGGGGCTGGGGACAGCAAGGCCATGATGAATACCAAATCTGCCAGGGAACACAATTAAATGCTGGAAGGATAAAGGATTTTATATTGTGCACAAAAAAGCAATCAAATTCATAATTGAACTCCATTGCATGAAATCGGCCAGAAATAAATATAACACCCCAAAGCGTATCACTCGAGTCCCCGTGTTAGAGGTCAGGCAGTGGTGTTGCCAAGACTCCATTTCGTTATCCCTCTGGAGGCCTTCGCCTGCCCCTTTCCCGAGTGCCCCGGCCTGCAAGTGGCCCGCGGTCCCCCTCCCAACCTGCACACGCTCGGAACGCCGGTGCCCCTTTCCTTCTCTTGCTGGAGAGAACACACCTTCCCCGTCTGAGTCAGCTTGGGCTGGCGCCGAAATGCTCACAGGGCACCTGCTTGACGCAGTCCTCGGGGGACCGGGAGGCAGAGGAGTTCAGCCAACAGGTGGCGTGAGAGGTGCCCTGGGCTCCGCAGGGGAGAGTGAGCCCCCGGCCGCCGCCCCGCCTGGGGAGAGAGCCCCTCACCGCCGGGGCAATCGGGGGGCCCTGTCCCCAGGGTGACCCTGAGCCGGTCCAGCAAGAGCGCTGGGAGAGACTGTGAAATCACATCTGGGATTCTTGTCCCTGGAAAATTTGCTTCTTCCCATCAGACAGAGCATCTCAGAGACTCCGGCCGTGGGGTGGGGTGGGCGGACACCCTGCTTGGGTCAAAGAGGGGGTTGGGCCAAGGGGCGTCGCCCCTGCTGCGGGTCACTGGGCTTCCGCCGGGGACGGGGTGGGTTAGGGGGCACCATTAGTTCTGGCGAAGGTCTGCGTGGGCTTCGGGAACCCGATTTTCCAAAGAGCCTTGAAAATGTTAACGTTTAAGGTCACATACACTTGGCAAAATGTGGCTTTCAGTTTGGAAGGGAAAAAGGCATAAAGGGCATTTTGGACACAAAATAGCTCTTTAAAACAGCATTTTGATGAGTTAAGTATAAATAAATCAGAAACACACGGATTTCATTTCCTTTAAAATACCCGCGGGCTCAAACACTAGCGGGAAAAGTGCCTGGCAAACGCGGTTTGGGATTCTGACAAACCCAAATATTTTGAAGAGGTTTCTGAAATGTTTGCAGCCAGGTCTCCTCGTCCATCCCGCCTTCCCTGAGCACCAGGTGGGCTCCTCCCCGTCTGCTCCTGGCAGCCAGGCGGCCCCGTGTGTGTGTGCGTCGCACGCGCACGCACAGGGAGACAGAAGCAAGGGCGATGGGGAAAGAGGCGACGCTTTTGGACTTACAAGATTTTAACTTTATTTTGACACGGAATGGAAAAAAAAAAACACACAATGAGAACCCTACTTGAGGGAGACGAGGAAAGGCTCCGTCTAAAATGGGTGCTGGAATGAAGTCAGCGCCGTCTGTTCGCTGCCCAAACATCTGGATTCACCATGGGAGATTCGGCTCCGCCCCCAGAGTGCTCAGAAGGACAAGCTCAGAGAACAGAGAACAGACGAGCCTCGGGGACGGCCAGACGTGTGGGCACCGCGCAGTCGCTGACATCAGCCCTCCACCGCTGGCCCTGGCGCTCACGGTGACCTTCTTTCCCTCCGTAGGAACCAAGCGGATTCGGTGGGGCTGGTTTTCCTGTGTCCCTGCCGCGGGGGGGGGGATAGTGACAGCCAGCCTGGACTGTTGGGGTGGCCACTTCGAGGACGGGGCTTGGCCTGCGGAGAGTGGGCAGGTTCAAGGACACGTGGCGAAAGCTCAGGTGCCCGGAAGTAGGGCAGGACCACTTTCCTTCCTGTCCAGGACCAGGGGACGGCTGGCTGGCACGGGGTCCTCTGGGGAACCCCTGGGTACGAGTTTGCCGAGCCTCCTAATAAATAAAATACATACAAATAAAACACGTGCTCTTCAGCATCACTGACCCAGGAAGAGCCCGGGAGGTCACTCAGATTCACAGAGCCTGCTCAGCAGCTTTATAAGCTGGTGAGACTTGGGGCATCTTCGGGAAACGTTGCCCTGCAGTCACTCCCAACACGGGGCTCTCTTGCTGAACCTCCCACGGCCCAGTCACTCCGATGGGACGGCAGCCCAGTTCTTGGGTTGAGTGCGCTGTGCACACATAGGCCTGCAGCCTGAAGTTCTTATCTAGAACATCTGGCCCCGGGAAGGCCGTCTTCGTGTCTCCGAACCCGAACTGCTCACTCGGAGACATAAACAGAAACGCTGCCTGCTGAAGGGCCGCCCTGAGCCATCTTTCCCCACAATGTTCCTTTTGGCATCCGATTAGAAAAAAAAACTTGCAATCCATACTCAAAGTTGGATTTTTTTGATTTTCTGCAGAATTGGGCTCCGAGCATTTAATAACAAGGCTCCTTACTGCTCGGCCTCTAAATTTATAATAAAAATAAATATTTCCCCTTCCTGATGCAGAAGGCCATGCCAACCGCAGAGAGGAGCTTGGATGCACGAAAGCGCCTGCGCCGTGAACCCCAGCGCACCCTCGCACGGCCGGGTCCCCATGCGGGACCCCAGGGATCGAGAACGTTCCCTGCTGATACAGGAGCACTTCACCTAATTGTACGGCACTGTGCCGATCAAAGGCCAGTGCCTTTCTCTTTAAGACCAAGACGGGACAAAGCCTCAAATTACTAATTACACAATACAGTGTCTTTTGCTAATTGGATTGGTTAATGTTAGTTAATAAGGCACTTTAAGGATAGGGATGTGGTATGAAAGAGGCAATTCATACGTATAATAATAGGCTAATAACTGTCAGCGACGAATAATCAGCAGCGGCCGCTTGTACCAACCGGCCGGCCGCCGGACTCTCCTCTCCAGGTCCTGGGCTGACTGTCACAAATCCCTTCGCGGGAGCCGACAGAGTCGCGAGGCCCGGCAGCCGGCAAGGGCTCAGCGGTGCCCACGGACCGCCGCCCTGGGCGGCGGCCGCCTCGGGAGTCCGGCCTGGAAAGAGAAAGTGAAAGCCTGTTATTTCCATTATTTATGAAGGAGCCTCTGGTTAAGCGGTCAGGAACAGGAACCAGAGTCCCGCGTCCTTGTCCTGAGGCCAGAGGCTCGGCTGTTTTACTCAGTGACCCCGGGCAAGCTCCTTGACCTTCACAGGCCCCAGTCAACTCAGCTGGAAAATTGGGTAAAAAGATTGTGGTGTCTTTCAGGCGTGCGCTGCTGAGCAGAGGTGCTCGGAGCGGCAGAATTGTGACAGCCCCGAGCTCAGGGACGGGAGCGTGACCGGCGTCTACCGCTCACTCTAACTGCCAACACCGCAAGGAAAGCAGGACCCGGGCGCCCAAAATCGGACCCTAGAAGCTGACCTCAGGGCCCGACTCTGGGCGCGGCTTGGTGACAGGCAAAGGCCAAATGCCCTCACTGGCCGTGGACAGCGTCACAGGAGGGGCTCTGTGCACACAGGTGCTGGTCTGTGACTCGTGCCCAGTGGGACCAGTTTATTCCTTGTCCAGCTCTGTGTTTTGAGCTCTTTGCTACATCCGAGTTTTACAGATTTATTCAAATAAACCTTTTTCCTTTTGGGAAAATGAGAGAAAAGAGAATCACGGGCCAGGAGGGTGCCCCATCCCAGCAAGCCTGGTTCAATCTTCAGGGTTGTCCATCCTCTAAGGAGAGCCCGGGAGAGGCTCTCTCCCCATCCGCACGCACCTCCCCAGGGGACAGGAGCATGGGGTTTCCCGGGAAGGGAAGGAAGCCAGTGAAGGCCGACAAAGATGTTTGCTTCTGGAAAGGAAATGTCTCAAGTGTGGAGTGGGGAGAGGACAGAGGACCCCTAGGTTTCCTGCTTTAATCTGCAAGCCCCCACCCACAGGGCTCCACGCTGACCTTGAGCCGTGGGGGCTGGAGCTACGTGGGTCCACGTAGACCCGAGTTTTTCCTCATTAAATATAGTGCCGTACGGTAAAACCTATTTTCCTTCTGATTTTTTCATTTACAACAATGTCTTTCCTCTCGCTGACTTTATTGTGAGATTACAGAGTATAAAGTACATAACACACAGAATATGTGTTAACCGACGGCTTGTGCTACTCATGAGGCTTCCTGTCAACAGCACGCTGCTAGGAGTCACGTTTTGGGGGAGTCGAAATTTATACTCAATTTCAGGGGGTCGGCACTCCCAACCGCCGTGTTTTTCTAGGCTTAACTGTGTTAAGTACACAAATGTGCCTCAGCTAAGACCATTAGGCCAAACAAAACAACCCAGCCTGGAGGTCATAAGGAGAAAGAAGGTTTTGCATCTCCCTGGACTGCTGTCCGTTTCTGTGGCCAGAAGGGAACCGAGAAGAGAGGTCATGGCTCAGCCGAGACAAGAGTCCAGGATTGGCAAAAGACTAACCGGAAGAGGGTTTTCATCTTGCTCCCCATCCCAAGGGCTTAGAAGCAGAAGCTGGCCTGGGCAGAGAAGGGCCGGCCAAGTAGAGGCTGACCAGGTGTCCAAGGGTGAGCGGTGTCCTTGACTAGGAGCCCAGCCACCCACCCAGGACACAGTCCTGCAATGTCTACCTGTTAGACCCTCATCCATTTACCCCAGCAGTCCAGGGTCCTTGCCGGACAGGAGGTCTCAGGTGCACACCTGCTCTCCTTCTCCCCACTCCCTGTTCTCCCTCTCATGGGGTGAGGGACACGCTGGCCCCCCACACCCACCTGGCAGACCTCAGCTCTCTTTCCAGTCTTTGGAAAGAACCAATAAATTATGCAGCCGACCCAAATCCCCCAGCTCCAAGAATAGAGTTTTAAAAATCCAAATGTATCCAAGAAAATTCCTGAAAATGTGGTCAATGTTTTCCCGAGCCTCTTTTTACCCATGCTTGGGGCTAGAGTCCATGTGTGGACAAGCTCAGGAGATCCTCGAGGAGACAAACGAGACCCGCGGGTGCCTGGCGATCTTCCCATGCCCCCTGACAACCCAGGGAAGCACATCCTCTCTGTGCTCCACTGTCCCACCCGAGCTAATGGGGGTCACCTTCTTGAGGACACCCCGCAGACAGACGGTGACCTTGTCACATGAGACCAACAGGCACGCACACGGCCAAGGAGCATCGGGGCCCCCCAACCCCCAGCAGGGCTCCCACCCCCCAGGAATCACGTCCAAGCCGCAGGCCGCTCTTGCTGTGGTCTCGAGGCTAATCCGAGAGCTTTCCTGTCCAGATGCCGCCAGGGTCTGTGAGCTCAGTGGTTCCTTCCAGTTGCAGGAAAAGCGGGGCTACAGAAAGAGAGGAAGGAAGGAGGTGTGCACACTTTCTCTGAGGCTTTTGACTGCGGCTAGACGCAGGCCCCAGGTCAACAGTGGGGTTCAGACCCCGTTCTCAGGACTCAGGGTAGGGGAGGGACCGTTGTCTTACTTAGAGCTGAGACATGACCCCAGGACCCGCCCGTTCATGGTGGGGCGAGACGATGCGGGAGCCAGGGGCCTACCCAGGCGCTTTGGCACACGGCACGTATTTCTGAGATGTCCCTGTGGCCGGGGCGGGACCTGCGGCTGTGTGGGTCCCCGGGTCCCCACCCCACGTCATTAAGTGAAATCGCTGGAGGACAGTTCAGGGCGCTGAGTTCTGCAGCTGGGGGTCTGCCGTGCCGTTCCTGAGGTCCAAGGCGGTTTCGAGGGCGCCCACGAGAATGGCATTCCAGATCCCCAAGTGTCATGCGCGCCCCATGGAGGCCTTTGCGGACCAGGATGTGCCCCCACCCCAACGTCCAGGCCATCCGCCCTGTCCTGGGAAGGGACCCCAGCCCATCACAGGGAAGTCTGGTGGTTGGGGGCAGAAATTCCCGGTGGCGGCTTGAGACTTCCTCCGTGCCTATTCCGAGCACCATCCCTGCTGAAAAGCAGACAGGGACAAAGCGAAAGAAAGGAACGCGAACAGGGTGGTTTCAAACTGCGTCCGATTTCACACTGTGCTTCCCTGGCGGGAGGCTACAGCTGAGAATGTGCTCTCCGCGGGCCCCCGGGCCGGGCGCGGCTGCAGCTGTTCGCAGGATCAGGTGATCTTGGGAACTCTGCCCGCCGGGCTCGCCGGCCACCGCTCGTCCACCTGCCTGAAGCGTCTCCCCACGGCGGCCGCAGACCTAGAGCTTCCGTGGTGACAAACCACCAACAATTCTTCTGGGTGGGGTCTGCCTTAGCAGCTGGGCGCTGGCGGAGAGAGAACGGGCAACGCCCCCCGGGGACAATAGAGTCGTCTGTCCATCCAAGCCTCCCGTTCCCACAGAACGCTCGCAGGAAGCCTCGTGCCGGCATCCCCGGCTCGCAGCTGGATCGGCTGCTCGAGGACACGGAGACCTCCTACCTCCGTCCTCTGGGCAGCTGTGTCTGCCGTGGGCCGGGGGTCGACACGCTTCTCCTGTAAAGGGCCAGATAGTAAACACTTCAGGCTGTTGGCGCCACATGTGGTCTCTGTCCTATATTCTTCTTTGTTTATTTTTACAACCCGCTCAAAATGCAACTTAGCTGGCAGGCACTCCCGGAACAGGCCAGCGCCTCCCGGGAAGGCTCCGCGTCTGGCGCTGATCCTGGATCACCCATGGAAGGTTACCGCCGGGGATCTGAGCCGTTACGTCTTTGGCAGAACCTTCACCTGTGTTCTCGTCGGAAACTAAAGGAAGACTGGCCGGGCCCCATCACCGTGCAAGTGGTTCTCATCGCTGGGCTTGCCGTGGACAGTGTGGACGCCACTGGCTGGGGCGTTTGTGCCCATTTCACAGATGGGGGAGTTGGAGCTGTTTGGTTAGCAAGGGCTCCCGGGTCCTGAGATGGGCTGCAGGGCTCAGAGTGGCGCTGAGCCCGGGTTCTCTGCACACTCCCGTGGCCCCTCCGTGATCTGCGAAGGCACCTGAGGGGCCAGGGTGGGGCTCACGCTCCCTGTGAGCCAGGAGGCCCCTGAAGGCTTCCAGAAGGCAGGTGGCCTGAGCCCTGGGTCTGCCCCGGTCCGGGAAGTCCTCCAGAAGTCCCCGTGCGCACTTTCGATGCGCCTGACCCCGAGCTGGAAACGCAGGAGGCGTGGTGTGGGTGGGGGCCGGCCAAGCCTGGCTGGTGCGGCTGCCCCCCGGGGGTGAACCTGGCCTCGGGGTTCCCGGCTTCGGCCGCGGTGGGGTGATGCTGCAGGATTCCGAGGGCTGCCCATTTATCACAGCGGATCAGCACGGAATTCCCACCCCAGCTGCTGCTGTAATTGTGTCCCATTAGGGAAGTGTGCGGTCGTGTTTGGCGCTCCCGCCTCCCCCACCCCCACGCACGGGGTTCCGAGTTAGCACGGCAGCTGGGACCGAAACCCGGGCACTCGGGGCTCGGCCGTGCTGTCTCCTCCCCTCAGGTGGGAGAGGTTCTCCGTGGTCCGGCTCCTGTCCCCGCCCTCCCCGCCGCTGCCCCCCACCGTGTCTCCAAACGGACCATCCGCGGAGGCCGCGCCTGGCTCAGAGCCGGTAGGCCCCAGGACGCTGGGTTGCGCTGCACAGGGAACTTGGGCTCTCTGAGCTCAGCATTCCCAGGGGCAAGGGGGGAATTCTGGAGGAGTCTCGTGAGTGCGAAATAGGACAACACCACGCCGCCTACCGCAGGGCTACCGGTTAGCGTCTCCACGATCGGGTTGGAAACAACCGTGTTTCTGGTTTCACTGACTGGCGCGTGTGTGGAACCCCAAAGCGACAGAGGGTCCACAAATGTTTGCTGAATGAATAAACGGGGTAATGAAAGACCACTTTGGTAAGGCCAGGATTTGACAGGGGGAAAGGCCTTCCGTCGCCCAGGCCATTGCCCCAAGGGGAGGGTGACACGTGGTGGCTACAATTTCACGTTACATCCCTCCTCAATCCCCGGAAAGCGCTGCCTGCCATTTTTAAGGGAACTAAAATTCAATTCTGCTCTAAAGTGCCGAGCGGTGATCTTGACTCTCCCACTGACTCTCCCACTGATTAAAGGTTACCCTGAACCCCAACAAGAGAGGTGGGAACTCACAGCCCAGGAGGAGCCCGAATCCTGGGGGACATGCGGGGGGAGGGGCAATTTCGGCATCCTCCCCACCCCCGACCTTGGGTCTTGGGGGTTTCCAGCTTGAGTGTCAGGGCACGCATGGCCTGGAGATCTATGACCCCTTCTTATTCACTTATGATTATTAAGGGTTATCTTAACAAACACGTTATAAATAGGCAGGGTCAAGTTGAAGTGCATTAATACGATTCTGTCGATACCTGGGTTATTTCTATAACTAAAAAGGGCTGAGCGTAAAAGACAAATGTGCACATAGAACCAATAACTGACCCTGTGATTTATGTTCCCCCTTGGGAGACACCAAGATGCAAAGCCCCCCGGGGGCCGCCCTGGGGTCTCAAGGCGGCTTCCTTGGACACGCTCTCACGGAGCCCTGGGTGGGATGGCAGGTGCCACATCGTGCCTGGCACCCAGCACACTCTCCAGACGTGCTTTCAGGAGCAAAGTGAGGGACGGCCAGCCTGCGGGGCTGCTGGGGGGGACACACTTCCCAGACCCTCGTCCGGGGAGCCACCTCCGCTTTGCCATCCGTGGAGCTAGGAAGAGTTCAGGAAATGGGGGAAGTGAGCACCAAAGCCAAGGTGTACCTTGTGTGCGGCTGACGCTCATGAGGGACAAACAACGTCCCGGGGCTGCCCAGGGACACCGGGCTCTCAGAACATGAAAGAACATTCTGGAGTATGTGGCAAGGCTCTGTGAAGACTGTCCTCTCTGCAGTCTCTGAGTGGCTGCTAAAGAATGGAGGCAGGTACCTGTCAGGCCCCCACTTTGTCTTGGCAGAGCCCAGAGCCCTCAGCTCTTGGAAGCTCTTACAAATGCTCCCATTAGGCTGCTGGGCCTCCAGCATTTGTGTTAATTTGTCTCGCTGTCCCGGAGGCATGTCAGACTTCAGGAGTGACCTGGGGACTTGGAACCTAGGCCTGTGTGTGATTGCTGTGTCGTGGTCTCCTCAGGGGTCTTATCCCTGATACAGAGCCGCCTCCTGGGACGGTGGCCTCCTCTGGGTCCAGCCACGATGGCTTTCCTCCTGCACAGTGACCAAACGGAGGGGCTCCTGGGACAGCGGGCTGCCGGCTCTCCACCCCCTCCATGCCCCTGTGGCCTGGGCTGACATACACGGAGAGCCTGGCCTCCTGGGATCAGGGGTTGGGAGGACCGCCTTCACCCCAGAATGGTTCGGATCCACCCGGGGTTCCCCAGTCTGTCCTCCACCAGGCCCCAAGACAGCAAAGGCGCTGGACTCTGTGCCCTCCAGACCTTGGTGTCCGATCCCAAGTACCTGCCCAGGTGCGCAGCGGAGCAAGGTGAGATGCCTGTTCCCACAGGCCACAGGTAGAGGCCCCGAGCACAGGCTCTTAGGGTAGTGTGGCAGCGGCCGCCCCAGCCCCCACGGTCACGGAGAACCGCCCTGGCACAGGGTCTGGGCCGCCCACAGCCAGGATGACCCAGCCCCACCGTGACCTTGGCCATCCCCTCCCCACCATAAGGCTGGTGTGGGTGGGAGTGCGAGAACAGCATCTCCGTGAGCCCTGCAAGGAGGAGCCCCGTATGCCCTCACTCACTCACCCTTGTTACTCGGTCAAGGCGTCTGCGGTATACAGCTGTTTCTGCTCCGGGGCAACCACAGTGGGGCCTCACCCCTGCTCTCGCCTTAGGAGGCGTCTGATCCGTGGGAGCGGGCCGACTGGCCAGCAGGGTTAGGAGAGCTTTGAGACACGCACGTTCCCTTCCAGGCATGCACGGGGGGATGGGAAACATTCAGAGATACAGGACGGAAACCAGGGGATGGTGGGTGAGATCACAGGGGTCTCACCAGAACCACCCACTTTCTGCACCAGGTCTCCCCTGTCAGCCCCACCTCCCGGCAGGGCCTGGGACCCCCCCAAAATCCACAGAGCTCCCTCCGGCTCCTGGCTTTTCTCCTCTTGAACCCAGGCCGTCAGAAGGAAGCCCCGGCTGCAGATCCAGGAGCCAACAGCTCTGCAGAACTTTCTCCCCGTTTCCGGGGCGTGTGCATCCCGTTCCTGGAGCTGGCTACTGCAAGGCTCCTGGACGCACCCAAGCTTCCCTTTCTAGCGCTAAAAGTTATGGCTTGTCATGAGTCATTGATTGGAAGTGCCACACATCACCCGGCTCTCATGATTTACACGCTCTTCCTCTGGGGACATCAATCTTCCGGAAGCAGGAGGAGGAAGCTGTCCACTGGGGGCCAGGTGCAGCGCTGGGCAGGCCTCTCCTCCAGACCAGGGCCTGTGGAGGCCGTCCTGGGCCCCGCCTTCAGCTCACAGCCTGGCAGAGAAGGGGCTCGGAACCTGGGCCTCGGCTGCTGATGTCCACGTGGAACCAGCGGCCTTCTCCGGCCAGCCCTGCCCCGTCAGCACCCCTGCCCGTGCTCCCTCGCTGGCCTGGACCACCAGCGTGTCCTCTCTGTGCCCAGAGCTCAGCCCGGCACAGAGCCACAGCCAGGAAAGAAGGGCAGGTGTCCCTGTGGCCTAGGACCCCGGAGACCTGTCCTACTCCAAGCTGAGCTGCATCTGGGTGGTGGGGCCCCGAGATTGGGGGCCGCCCAGTGTACTCCTGGGAGGAGCCCAGCTCTGGCCTGGTGGGGAATTCAGAGCCCCGGTTGGAATGGCCCCAGCCCTCCAGAGGCTGGCATGTGCCAAGCTGGGGGTAACCTGCACTCTCTCCTCTCTGGAAAGGGAGCTTTGGGGGGCGGTCCAGAGAAAGAGGGAATCCTTGCAAACACAGCCCCCAGGCAAGGTGGTCAGGCCAAGACCTGTCCCCAGCTCTGCCCATGTCCCCATGGCGTTAGATGCAGGGGGTTAGGCCGAGCGGGCCACGGCTGTGCCTCCTTGTCTCCTATGATACGGCCCTGGGGAGGACTGGGCGGGGCCTCTCACCCAGAGGCCTCTCAGCTGCTACTGCCTCCAAGTGGCCTCTGGGATTCTGAGTCACGGACCTGCTGTCCACTCAGGGAGCATTTGTGCTGAGGTCAGCTAAGGGGCTGAGCTGTTAACAGGGTGGCTTTGGGGTTGGAAAGGAGTGGGGAGCCCCTGGGTGGGTGGTTTTACCTTTATCTCTGGGTCTCTCATCAGAAAGATACACCATTGTGGTGGGAACCTTGAGCTGTCTATGTCTGCGTGACCTGGGATCAGAGGCCAGGCCGGTCCACCCCTGGGGAGCCTCTGTCTTTCCCAGCCCAGCCCTGCCCTCCCACTGTGTCCCTGTCCCAGCGGCCCCAGTCCCCTCCATCCTTACAGGGCCCGCAGCCTCGGCTCAGATCCCACTGTGCGCCTGCCGGAGGGTCACTCTACCTCTCTGCGCTTCTCCTCACTCCCAGAGAGCCGACAGCCCTTCCTAAGAGGCTTGTGCTAAGTTTTAATGTGTTTATGAGAGCCCACTACCCAGCGTGCCCCATCCATCTGCCCCGGGGAGCATCTGCATCCAGATTCACCTTCGCCTTCAGAGGCAAATCAAAATGCCCCACCTGCCCTCGAGGACCCCCAATGTGGAGCCCCCGGGGGTCTTTCCAAGCCTGGTCTCCTGTTCCCGTCTTCGGGGTGGGCTCCTCTGCCCGCCCCCACTCACCACTTCCTCCTTCAGGATTCCCCGCTCCCAGAAGGGCCTGCATGCCCCCCTCACCCGGGGTTCTCTGCAGGAGGCCGGGGGGCCTTCCGTTTTCCTAACACCTGGGCTCTTGTTGAGGCCGGTTGTCCGTTTTGTCCATTGCCCCAAAGTAGCTAATCCTGGACTCGATGCCTTTCGAGATTTTGTTTTCACGTCTCCAAGGCGCCTTTTGTGGGCGGTGTAGACAAAAGGTGCTCATCATGAAATGAGGCCACGAAGTCCTGCCCTCAGGGGACCTCGGGAGCCTGGACGAGGACCCAGAACTAGGCGAGGAGGAGCTCAGGGGCGGGAATCCATTCATCCCGCTGGAAGGAAGGTGCGGGCAGACAGCCCACGGGCAAGCCGGGGGGTCCAGGCAGCAGGCACGTGCCCATGACGGGGACCCGCCAGTGAACAGCATGTTCTCGGCACGTCTGACGGCAGGCAAGCCGTGCCCAGAGATTCTGGGTCTGCGCGAGGCCGCGCTGGCCAGGAACACGGGTCCGAGCCGAGCTTCGGGAGGGGTGCCCCTGGGAAAAGCAGGCCCGGGGTGAGTCCAGATAAGGGCTCCCCACCTGGGGCTCTGGAGGCAGAGTAGCCTGGTTTCCTTGGCCAAAAAAAGGGCTTGGAAGGTAGGACTCTGCCATTGTCCACACGGCTTCTTCCTCTTGCTGGACATCGGGGTGGGCTCTCGGGGCATCGCGTGCAAGCCCCTGGCCGCAGGGTCCCCGGCAGAGGCTGGGGAGAAGCCCCCGGGGAGATGTGGGCCGGCAGTGTAAACAGCGGTGAGGGACCTGTGCGCCTTCGGGGATGGGCCCTCTGAAGGAGCCTGCGTCCTTTCTCGGGCCGTACTTGACTGTGTAAATATTTTTCTTAGGAGTAAAGAGAGAGCCTGCATTCATGGGCTCGATCTCACTTGAAAGAACTGAGAAGTATCTGTTTAGGCATAAAAGCTGAAAACAGTGTCCAAGGCGCCTTTCAAAAAAATCCATTTTTGTAGCTCAATCACAGCCAAGCCGATTTTTTTTAATGCAAAAAATAAATAAATATTGCCCCGCTCCCAGTTGAGAGCTCGAGAGTTTGTGTCAACACGGCCGGAGCCTTTGTGCTGGGAGCCAGGGTGGCGCTGGTGACGGACCCCCCCTTCCCCGTCCCCGGCTCAGGCCCACCCGGGCCGCCCGCCCGCCCGCGGGGGCGCCCTGTCCCAGGAGGGTCCTGGTCGGAAGGGATGCCATGTGCTGCGCCCCGCAGATCTGTTCCTCCAGAGCAGAAGCTGGGATCAGGGACGGGGACTTGGACACAGGCCCCCCCCTCGGCGGCTCCATGACCTCTGCCTGTTCCAACTCTGGAGCCTCCGCTTCCCTCCTGGAAAGCCAGGTGCCAACAGTTGTCGCCAGACGGGGTTGTGGAGAGAGGTGAGGGGCAGGCCGCCACGCCGTGGGCGCCACGAGGAAGGCCTGCTGCTCCCCTCACTGCGTCACCTCTGCGGCGGCCTCTGGGACCAGGACCTCAGGGCAGTGCGTAGGCCAGGGGGAGCGGTGCTCGCGCGGTAGGTCTTTGATGTGGACAGAAAACCAAGGCTTAGAATTGTCCTTTAAAAACCCAGTCTTCCCGGGAAGGGAGGCCCCACAGGTGAGGCTGTGGGCATCCCCGGCCGAGAACGGGATGAGTGTGAAACGTGGCTGTCCCGAGAGTCCTGATCATCGGCTTCTCAGGCCCATTCAGAGGGCTCTGTTCGGTTAGGCACAAACGCTCCCAAGAGGGCAGGTGGCACTGAGTCCACGGCAGCTGACCGCGAAGGGGTCGCCAGCTTCCTCCTTGACCTGTCTGCCCAGGCTGTGTCTCCGGCAGGAGCCTGAGCCCCTGGTCCCCTCGAGGTATTCAGAGGGAGGACAGCGTGGAGAGGGGTCTCCACCAGCCACCTGGGCCCTGGCCTGCCCTCACGGCACAATCCAGTGCCGTGACCCCCACCCACGGCAGCTCCTTCCAGGGGAGGGGCCTAGGAATCAACTTCAAGCCACTCCAGACCCAGCCGCACACCGTTGTGTGGAGAACACCAACACCAACAAGGGAGAAACAGGTTGGAGGGCGTCTGGCTCAAGGGCCAGGAGTGGGAGGTCAGTAAACGAGAGTGCTGGGGGTCGTCTCAGGCCCCAGGCCAGTCAGGGGGAACTTCACCGGCTTCTTTCTGGTTTTGGAGGCCAGGAGGCCAGGGCTCCATCGGGGCTCACTCCTGTGGGCATGGTTTCAGATACTTCAATAACAGTATTTTGAAGGGAAAGAAGCCTTCTGGGATCCATTTGTGACACCGACCAGAAAGCTTAGCCCCCCTCGGGGGACGCGCCAGAACTCCAGAGCTGTGAGCGTATGAGATGTCTGTGTGTGTCTACTCTCGGCTAACTTTCTGGAGAACAGAGGGTATTTATTTTAAGAGTCAAAAAAGATGTTTTGACCAACCCCACTTAGCTCAATCCTGGCACCGAGACCCGGGAGAGAAGAGAAGTGCCGGAGGTCAAACCTCCCCTTTTTTGGCTAAAATGCTTAATCAAAACACACCTAATACTTCTGCCGGGGTGTGGAGGTGGGGTCGGGAGCAGCCCCTGCTACTGCCAACAGCCGACGGGCCGGCAACGCGCGCGCGGAGGCTCAGCTAGCAAAATAAAGAGGTTTTTCAGCAAAGCGGCAGCCTTGGCGGGAAGGCCTGGGCTGAGAGGCTCCAGGAGGGGTGCGTCCGGTGGGTTCTCACCCAAGGTCAGTGGTGGGTGAACAGCCGATGATGATGAGGGTGCCTGCCAAGGCGGGCTGTTAAACAGGGCAGGTAGAGAGAAGCTGCTGGAACGGGCCTCCCACAACCAGACTCAGACCCCCGCTCTGAGAGGGGCAGTCCTGTCTTCGAAGTCCTGCAGGGCTTCTTCCCTCTCTGCATGACGTGAAGGGGTGGGGGCCTCCTCCGGGTCACCTGTGGTCCTGCGGCTGGGCTTCCGGGCGGCCACACTGCAGCCGGTAGGGGGCCGAGGACCCGTCTGGGGAGCGGTGCAAGACCCTGGGCCCGCCCAGCCCTGCTCTGCATGGATGCGCTCCGGTCCGTCTGGGCTCTCGCTCTGTGTGCCATGCATAGCAACCTGACCTATTAGGGACAGTGTGGTCTGAATGCCTGTCTCCATGTCCCCATCTGACCACGGACTCCTGGATGGGTGGCCACCATCTCTGAGCTGGTGCACAGACCTCAAGGGACTCTTCCCAGAATGCAGAGAAGACCCTCGAGGCCGTGTGACAGGTGGATTTCCTGGGATGCTCCATCCCGTTTGGCCACTCTTAGCCTCAGACGAAAGGCAGGGGTTCTGGCCACCCTCAGCCCGAGGCTTGTGGAACATGGTGGGCCTGGACAGAGGCTGGCTGTGTAAGGGACAACGAAGCTCTGGGGAGCGAGGCTGCACCCCACCTGCAAGGCGTGATGGGGAATGGCCAGGCTCTCCTCGGAAAGGCTCTCCTGCTGGTGTTTGACGCAGTGCTTCTGGTTGAACCAGGAGTGGCCCATGCTGGTCAGGGCCAGCTGGTCAGGTGCCTCAGATGCTGGTCAGGGAGCCCACGGGACCGAGACTCCCACACTGCGGGCACACGGTCCGTGCCACCTTCAGAGACAGAGGCTGCCATGCGCTGTCTGGGGGCCGGAGCCGCGGGCCCCCAGCTGCCTCTCTCTGCAGGCTGGGCCTCTGCCCTGGACACTCCCCACTGGGGAGCAGGGAGGGCAGAAGATCAGGGCCACCAAAAATCAAAGTGAAACATGGCAGGGATGGCGCACAGGCCGGCAGAGGGGCCGACTGGCAGAGGGAGGGTGGCTCCCGCCCTGAGCTCAGGATGGAGCAGGCTGGAGACCAGAGGGGTCTGTGTGCGGCCATGGTGCTGACAGGGCCCCCGGATGACCCTCCTGTGGGCTGACGGAGCGGCTTCCTTGTCCTCCCCGGAGCTCTCCATGACCTACCGCCTGGGAGAAGAGAGCTGGGTGTCGGGCCTGAGCTCCCAGCAACACACCCTCTTCCTCACCAGGAAGCAGACAGGGCCTCCTTGCTAATGTCCAACCAGAGGGCAGCCAACGCCCGCTTGCAGACCCCGCCCCCGCCTCTGGGCCCAGGATGGGTGTGCGAGGGGGCAGCTGTGAGCCGGCACTGGCCCCAGGAACACCGCATTGCTGATGGGGCCTCGGCATCCATCTGCTGCTGGAGGCTCAGCTGCAGCATGAACCACAAGGAAGCACCCCAACTTTCTTCTGTACTCTAGGGGAGCCCCAGGGCCACCGTGGGGTGGGGGCGTCCCTTTCACCAGACCCAGGGCTGTGCCCTGGGCTGGAGCCAAACTAGGAGGGATTCCACCCAAAATCGAGCTCAGGGCTTTGCCTTCAGCACAGCCTCGGGTGCCTCGGGCAGGCCACAGCCCTCCGAGCCTCTGTCCCCTTCCAGACACGGCGGCTCCAGAAGCCTGAAGTCAGCGCTCGCGCTGCAGGTTAGAAACGTGCGCGGACTCCGCGCAGGGGCGGACGCAAGCTGGAGAAGGCCAGCTTGCAAACAGATCCTCAACGAGAGTCGCGTGCTGGCCTTGACACAGGCAGCACGCTCTCCCTGTCTTTGCGGGGCGACCTCACGGTGTCCGCACCTCGGTCCAGAGGGGACACGGCTCAGGGCTCAGGAGCTCCCAGGAACGGGCACGGGGCGCTCTCCTCCCATGGTCGTGGGCGGTGCCCCGGGCACTACACTCCTCAAAAAGTTAAAGCGCAGTGTTGTCCTTCTGGATCAAGCTGCCCCGTCCATGAGGGGCAGGTCCATCCGGTCCCAGGGACCCCGTAACCCAAGCATGAGCCTCCCGTGCTGTGTGAGGCTGACAGCGGCCTCCATCCTGCTGGCTGGCCGTGTCCGGGCGCAGGCCTGGGCAGCCCCTCGCGGGAGGGTAGACCCCATCTCTGGCCTTTGGGCGTCGGTGAGCACGGCCCCTTTCTGGAAGCCACAGCTCGGCTGAGATCCAGGCGGTCGGCCTCGTTCTCTCTTCCCCTCTGCCAGTCGACCGAGCCACTGACCAGCATTCCTGGCTCTGGATTCGGAGTGGAGAGCAGACACACGAGAGAGTAGAAACACAGGCCCTGCTGCTGGCCAGACTCGGCCCCCAGCATCGGGGTTGACCTCCCATGGGCCCCTCCAGCCCGGCCCGCGGATGACCTGGCCCCTCGCGGATGCCCCGGGAGGCCTCCACGGTCTCCGTGGTGCTCACCTTCTCCGACTCGTTCCTTTCGTACTTATGACCACCTTCCAAACCACAATTTCAGAATCTATTAGAAGAAACATAAAATCCCCAACTGTTTAGAATTCTCAACATTTAAAAGTATGACTTATTGTTGTTACAGCTGAGCCGGGCAGACGTGCGCCCGGGCCCCTCACCCGGCCTGCGTGGGCATGGCAGGGCACTCTGCACTCCTGGCTGGTAATTTGGAAGAGCGGTAGTGTAATTTTAAGGGGAGGGCAAATAAAACCCCTGGATTTGACACCATTTCTCATGTTTTTCAAATATTAGTTTCCAACTCGGTTTCTATTCTTATGGAAATGATGTTACAATTTATATATGTGTCTATGCCCGGCATTTGTGATCCAGAGGGGGAAATCCCATTTATACAGCTAATTTGTCAGTTTGCTTAGCTTAGAAAGCACTCTGGGACCCGTCCCTGAAATGCCGTCCCTCTGGAGTGCAGCTCGGTGGTTTTTAAGAGGAGTCACCAGGCAGGCGAAATTCTACAGTTCTGCAAAGCCGAGCTGAGAAAAGCCCCAAGTCAGAATTGTCGGGTGGGAGAAAGACCCAGAACGGCTGGCACTTTCTCTCCTCGCTAACCCGAGCCCGTGTTGGCGGCAGAGGGAAGGGCCGGAGCTCCTGGCACAGCCGTAGGAGCCCCCGGCCGCGGCTGGAGGGCCGGTCATCACTGGCCACCCTAGGGTGCTTCTGTGCCGTGGGCACTGCTGGGTTCTGCCTTTGCCTGATTTCCTCTGAGAAGCTTCCTCCAAAAACCACATCCACTTCCCAGGGGCCTGGGATAAAGAGCAAGTTAGCATGCTGCCCCCTCTGCTCTGCCCCAGGAGAAGGAGCGGAGAGATGGTATCCAGGCTCAGCCCCGCCAGCCCACCTCCGCCCTCTGCCCCTGCCTCCTCCACCGCGGCTCCCTGTGCGGTGAATCGGGCTGCTCAGCCCGGCTTTGCCTCCCCAGGTAGACCGCAAGCCCCACGCGGGCTGCACGGTGCCCAAAGCCCTCCCGCTCACCCAGCAGGGCTGCGCGGCTCGCAGGCAGGGTCAGAGGGCACAGGGAGAGAGGCTGTTGCCCGTCTCAGAATGCCTTCCCGCCCCTCTTGGACGGTTTTTGGTAATATGTGTGGCTTCCCTTAAGGACCAGGGTGAGCTGCTCAGAGCGGCTCCTGCCCCACAAAGAACCAGCTGTCTTCCCGGGGAGCCGGCGTCCAGGAGGGGTCCTTGGCGTTCTCAGCAAACGAGGAGACACCGTTGGGATAAAGGACCCGACTTCCCAACAGAGCACTGTCTTCCATGTTGTGGAGAAGCCACGAGGTCTCACCCTTGTCATTTCTGAGAACATTGGCTCTGCCCCACGGTTTACAGCCTGAGGACGGCATCTTGCTCGCCAGACACTAACCTCCCCTTTCACAATTGTTTTGCAGCACATGCTGACCGATACAGAAGTGTCGTCCCAGGAGGGCTGCATCCAAAAGGTAGGAGAGCTGGTCCCACGCCTTCTCCCTCGCCGTGGCCCGCGTGCGATCCTGAGCTAGCGTGCGTGTGGCCAGGTCCATGGCGCAGCCCGCCGTTGGTGAGCGATGCGTTGTGTGTGGTGGAGCGCGTGCACAGGACAGGGGGTTCTGATGACGTTAGGACGGATGCTGGTTTGCAGTGTGTCAGCAGGTAGGGGGTCACTGCCCTGAACCAACCCTAACTCCTGAGAACGGGGAGAGTCTCCCCCGTGGGAATGCTCAGGCCACGCAGACGCAGGAAAATTAAATAAACACAGGTCATGTTTGTTTAACCATCTCCACTGGATACTCACATGAAAAGAATACGGAGAGCGGGGGGAAAACCACAATTGGCTGCAAATTCCACAAAGCCTGAGCTGTACTCAGCCTCCAAAGAGGGCTCGGGCGGGGCGTGAATAAGCAGCCGATCAGGTGAAAGGAAAAGTGTCCACGTGGGCGTTGTCTCCTGCCCTCCTGGCGGGTGACGGAGACTCGCAAACATTAGCTCTACAAGATCCAGAAAGTAAACTAGGCCCCGAAAAAAAACCCAATAAACGGAGGGGCCCAGAAGCGGTTCGTCAGCGCTCAGCGCCCACCCGGTCCGGGCACCCACGCACACGCACAAACGCAGGGCACACGCACACCCACGCTCAGCACAGTAGCTGAACCCCTCTTTGGCATTTCCATAGAATTAGGACAGTGCTCTCTCTCATGCTCGCCTCAAAGCAACTCCCAGGCGAGGCGGAGAGGGGCACCTGCCGAGGATGCCCAGACGGTGTCCCGATGCCCGGGCCCTGGGTTGGCTCCCTTTCAGCATCGCGGGATGTATGCTTGCAGGGACGGTCAGCCTCTGCTGGGGGAGCCCGAGGTGCATCTCAGATGTTCCCCGCGCCCGGCTTGATGGTCTGAGCTGAGGACTCTGGGCAGAACGCTCCGTAAGGGGGGCACCTGCCCCTTCTCGCCAGGTCCAACCCCACAAATACTGATTTTGGAGAAAACCCTGTGAAGGGAGGCATTTTCTGACCCTGCAGGGACTTCCTGAAGGAGCTCTGGCTAGGGGTGATCTTTTAGCTCATTCTCGCCCATAACCCACGGTCTGCGTCTGGCCGGTGCCCGCCCGTCCCAGCCCCGCTGCCAGGGCAGCCTGAAGCCTTTCTGCCTTAAAACATGACATCCCTCCCAACAGCCCCCTTTCCCTCCTCCTGCCTCTGGGAACAAACCCGGACTTCCCTAAAGGACGTAAGGTAGCAAGAGATTTCAAACAGCTTTCCCATATTTCAAAGAATTGAAGTCTTTCCTGTCCCCCCGGAAAAGGCCCCGCAGTCAAGTCCAGTGTCTTAACCTCTAGAGAGAACACGGAATCTTCATTTTTCTCACTATGAACAAGCAGCTGAGCAGGTGACGCAGGTGGGACTTGCCCCGACGGTGGGGTGAACTGGTTAGAGGTGACATATTTATGGTGGGACGAGCAGTCAGTTGTCTGGTGTGGATACAAGGGTCGAGGCAGAAGCCAAAAAAGTTAATTCTAAATGTGAAGATGATGAGGAGGCCGGGGCTGGATACTTTTGAGCCATGACGATATGTGCCCGGGGAGAACCCCAGTCAGCACGTCCACTCTGCTCCCGGAGCACCACGGCCCCGGATGTGCCTTTTCCTTTTCTAAACCGTCAGTCCATCGGGCCCTGGCTGACCTGGTCAGAGGGCTTTCCTCAGAGCTGCTCAGGGGATGGGTGGATGGTGCCATGCCAACAGAGACCCGCACGCAATGCTTGGCCCAGGCATCCCCTCAAACACAAAACCTTGTAAGGCCCGGCGGAGCGGTCTGAGGTTCCCTCTCTGCACAGAATCCGAACTGACCCGATGCCCACGGCAGCTGGACACTCAGGGGGCCCAGGCACCAGAGCAAAGGGGGCCTTGGCGGCCGGCCGGCCGTTTGGAAAGAGGCCTCCTGACTCCCAGCCCGGCACCTCTGCCTCCTACCACCCCGAAGGCCCCTGTTGCAGGGGGAGGCTGCAGGCCGCAAGGGGGCTCCTCCCACGTCCTCACGCACACCCCTCCCCACACCGAGAGGCCACCGCATAGCCCTCAGCCATCCACTGAATTCTGGGGTTTTTCCAGCCTTGTGTGGAACTTAGACATTATCAGCATTTGGGGCATTCAGTGTGACGAGATGGGTGCCCAGGGTCAGATTGGTGGGATGATCAAAACCTAACCATGGTGCTTAGCTCTGGACCCATCGGGTGACGGTTCCATGCCCAGACAATCCGGGAGGGAGGGAGACAGGAGCGAAAATGCAAAGCCAAATGGGTTCATGCCCTGAGGCTGGAAAATGAGTAAATGTTCATTTGACCTTCCTTCCAAAAAGCAGGTCCCACCTTACCAATGTCTGTGTTACTTACAGCTGTGGAGGTCTATGCGCGCGCACACACACACATTACAGGCTATGACCACACCCCTCGGCGTGCTGTTTTAAGGACACATTGAGTGAATTCCTTGGCAAGAGGATGTAGACCCCATTTATCAGTTTTGTGGTTTGGGGGTTTTGCGTCTGGCTGAACTGGGCCTCTCCTCCCCTACTCGTTTGGG
>NC_058406.1:1791341-1838051 GCF_002201575.2 Neomonachus schauinslandi
CCCCATCAGGCTGTTCTCCCCATCAGACTGTTCCCCCCGTCAGACTGATCCCCCGTCAGCCTGTTCCCCCTGGCAGCCACTCGACATCACCTCCCCAGGTGTCTGTGCTCTTTTGACTCAGAGTTGCTCAAAAACAAGAGTGGGCTTCACAGATTCTCCAAAGGGTTGGCCCCCGTGGCCCCTGGGGGACCTGAGCTTCTGTTCCTCCTGCAAACTGGTAGAGCAGATCACCACCCCCTCCATCAGTAAGGAGTGGGCACCAAGGCAGAGACCCGGCACGAAGGACCTTGACGCTGGTTCTTGGCCAAGCCAGAAGCGAACATCCCTATAAGAAGGCCGAACTGTAGTTTTAGGTCCTGCTTAGACTGGGGCTGGGATTGCCTGCCGTTTACAGACGATGTGCATGTCTGTGAGCTGACTCACCCTGACCTTAGGATCCAGCAAGCAGGTGCCTACACTCCAGCTAGCCTGGGCCCTCAGCCCTCAGACTGACAAATGTGGCTCCCATTTGCACACATGTGTGAACACACAATGATCAGGCCCTGGGTGCAAGCCCACCAGCCCCAGTGCCAGCCACCTGTGAGCACCTGACCCCAAGGAAGGGCCAGGTAACCCGGCTGTGAACGCAGAATCGGCCACTCGGGGAGCATCGGGTGGGGTGTGTGCAAGTGTGTTTGTCATCCGCTAATCCACTGAGGGAAGGAGAAGAGCAGAGTCTTTGTCAGTCTCTGAGCAATTAGGATAATTAAAAAATAAAGCTCATTGGGTAAACATGCTCTCAGACTGTGACCCCTTAATTAATGGACTACAGGGAGAAATTATAGCAGTGGCAAGATAATTAACATGTGTGTTCACAAGTGACTGTCAGACGGGCTATCGGGACAGGGTGTCTGAGCTGTGCGAGGCAGGCCTTGGAGGTGAGGGGGCCCCTCCGGGGACATGCGGCTCGCGGGGTCTGCACTTCGTGGTGGGCAGACACTGTGGCCCCAGCTCCCCGGGCAGGTCACAGGAAGCCCAGGTCAGCTCTGGGAACAGAAAATTCCATGGTCCTCAACTGAAACCATGGCCTCCAGGGCACACACCTTGCTGGTGACAACAGTTGAAAACGGTGTGGGACACCTGTGCCCTCTGAGCTGGGCCCCCCACCCCACCCCCACCCGAGTCCACTGGGGTTGCTAGGATATCCTAATAGCTTTAGAATGTTAGAGGTGCAGGGCTGTCAGCGATGACCTGGCCCAGGGCCCCCAGCGCATGCCCTGTGCCTCTAAGGGAAGGGAGATGGGGCGCAGGTTCTACCATCCACACCGGCCAAACCCAGCTGCTCTGTTGACCTCTTGATTTCAAGGCAGAGAACAGAAGACCCCAGTATGGGTTTCGACGGGGGGTTAGGATAAGGCACAAAGGAAAGGAGAAGCTGGCCATGACCACTAGGATATGCAAAGGTCGAGGCCGACCTTCAGACCATGGAGCAGGTAAGGCAGCGGGTGGAGGACCCTGATGGTCAGGCCTGGGGAGACGATGGCATGGTCTTAGTGCCCGCCTCGAGGGTGCAGGGAGGCAGGGCTGGGGGTGTGGGGGGGAGGCGGTCCTAGTTTCTCAGGCAGCGCAGGACGCCCAGGCCCACATGCAGACCTGGAAGTCTGGAGTCAGAATTAATAAGGCCAATCCTCTCGTGTCGGGTATCCGAGGGAGGAACAGTACGTTTAAGAGGCTGCCCACCCCCACGACAGCGACACAGAGCCCCCGGGGCGGGGCGAGGGGCCTTCCTGAAGCTGTTGCAGACCCCAGCCAGGTCCCTGGGGTCACTCATGGCCAGGAGAGGCCCTCTGGCTGCCTGGTTACTCAGAGAAGACCCTTCTCTTCCTGGCGGAGGCCCAGGGCTCTCTCGCCTCAGAGAAAAGTGACAAAGGGAAGTTTGGGGTGAAGAATTCACTCCGAAGTCGCTGCTGACCAACTCCAGGCCTGGTCCCAGCAGGTACTGAAGGCTCAGCTCAGAACTGCCCCAGGGCCTGGTGACCGGGCCTGCAGACTGTGGGGGACACAGCCTCGGCCTGCACGAGACTGGGCTATGCCTCTCAGCTCTGGTTCCGGGGCAAATCCAGGCTGCACCCCAAGGTCAGCTGGAGGTAGACCCGGGGAGCAGGACAGGCCAAAGACAGCTCTGGCTTCACCTTGGCCGGGGTCAGCCCATCTCTGCCCCTTGGGCACAAGAGGACCCCATGGTCACCAGCCCTCAGGAGCCCTAGGGCACTGGTGTCCCCTTCTCTCCTCAGCTTCCCTGGATCCACCCAGACCTCCCTGCTCTCTCAGACCTCTCCATACCCACGCCACCCTCAGCTGCCTGTCCTGCGGGTGGAAACTGCTTGATAGATCCTCTCCTGGCCCCTGGCCCCTCCCCCTGCGTAACGAGACAAATCCTCCCAGCTCTGCGGGCACCCCTGCTTGTGGGTTTGCTTTTTTGGGGAGACAGCTGTCTGACCAGGAGCTACCCACGTTGGGGCACAGTGCCCCTGTGGCTTGCAGGAGGACAGCAAGTTCTGGAAGCTCCCAGAAGCTTCTGGAGATGGCCAGAGCCCAGGAAGTGCTTCAACCCAGAGGACTCTGGCTGACAGTTTCATTCAGGGCAAATCCTACCAGGTCCCAGACGCTGTTGTCATCTTGTGTCTGAAGCGCTCTGCCCGCCGGGCTGGAGGCAGGAACAAGAGGTTCACGCACTGCAGGCTCCTCCCACCGGGGTGGGGGCTCCGTTGGGCAGGGGCAGTTCGCACTCGCACTTGTCGGGTTGCAGAGGAATGAACGTCACCGCATGAGCAGCAGAGCTCCCCCTGAGCACAGGCAAAGGCCGACGCCTCCGGCCCGAGCTGTGGGTCTCCCCGCTGCTCCGCCCTTCCCGGGTCCGGCGCTCAAAGGTCTGGCAGCGTGCTGGGCTCGGGGTGGGTTCACGCCGTGCCCTGGGGCTCAGCTCCCTGTGGCCTGCGACACTCACAGTTCGGGTGAGTGCGGGTCTGTAGTCAGACACATCGGCTTCAGGTCCTCGGTGGCACATGCGTCGAGGGAGAGTTAAAAGCTCCTGGTGTGACGCCCGGATCTTTGGGAGGCACCAAGCTGGGACCCCTCGGCTGCTGCCTTAATGGGGGGTGGGGGTTGGCTTTCCAGGGCTGAAACAAGGGCAAGCCTCCCTGCCCTGCGCCCCCCGAGGGCGAGGAATGGCAGTGGCCATGGGAGATACGCGGGTGAAGAGACAGCAGGGACCCAGGAAGACAAACAGATGCTCTGCCACGGGAGGGGCCTCTCGCCTGCCAAACGGTGGGGACCGTGGTCCCGGGGCCACGTCGTGTCACCCTTGTGGGCTTATGCTGAGGACTGAGCAGGACAGCGTCAGTGCCCCACAGACTGGAGGCCGTGGCAGGGGGCCGATGCCTGTGTTTCCTCCAGGAGGATCGGGGGTTCTGTTGACTATGGGCCTTCCTGGGAAGAGCCTTGTGGCTCTTCAGACTGAGTCCAGGGTTGGGCAGGGTCTTCCCGCACCCATGCATCCGTCCACTTGTTCATTAACCGCACCTGCCACGAGGCCTGTGTGGCCCACGTGGCCCCGCCCATTTGGTCTAGAGGTTCACACAAAGTCAGCTGATGTGGAGGAGCTCACAGGTGCTGGAGGGCAAAGAGGAAGCGCCCAAGGGAGGGGGGTGGGGCAGGGGCTGCACCCAGGTCATCTTAAGGGAGGGGTGTGGCAGGGGCTGCAGAAGCTTCGTGCTGCGGAAGGCTTTGGCAGGGCCTAAGAGGCAGAGTAGTAATCAGTTACCATCCGAGGAAGGACATTCCTAAAAGTCAGCAGAACGTGCAAAGGCCCGGCAACATGGAATAGTGTGGGGAAAAGCATTTAGAAAGTTGTCCGTCACGGTCTCAGGGTCGTGGGATCGACCTCAGCACAGAGTCAGCTTGGGATTCTCTCTCCTTCTGCCCCTCCCCTCCCCCCTCTCTCTAAAATGGATAAATAAATCTGAAAAAGAGAGAGAAAGAGAGAAAAGAAGAGAGAGAGAGGAAGGAAGGAAGGAAGGAAGGAAGGAAGGAAGGAAGGAAGCTCCCAGAAACAGAAAGAAGTCCCAGGGCTGGACAGGGGCGGGATGAGACGGCTCCACAGGTCCTAACCCGCCTCCCACCCGCCCAAACCCTAATTTCTGGGAACGATTCGAAGGGGCCCCCTGGGGGCCAGAGGGCTGCATCCAGGGGCCCTGCCACCCCCGAAGCCCCGGTGCCTGGAAGAACCAAGGGTGCTCGGTCATGGGAGGGACCTTCGGGGGAGAAGTGGTGCATGGGGGTGACCCCTTCCCATCTCTCGTGATTCTCCCCGTGGCCGTGTGTCAGAGTGTGTGTGCACAGGTGTGTGTATATGGGACGCGTGGGTGTGGGCGTGGGGAGTGAGGAAAGGGACCCGAAGGTGAGCCAGCCACATCAGTCTCTGAATAATGAACCAGGATCCAAATCTTTAACTAACTGAGTGCATTAAATAAAAAGTCCCTTAAAAAGAAAGGAAAAGAAAGACTAATACAAGACACTTTTCAAAGCTTCTCTAATAAAAAGTGTACTGGGGATTTGACCATAATGGCTATCCTCGCTTGCCAAAACCTGACGCCCTGGCAGGTAACTTTCATCAAGCATATCTGAAATGGTACCTAAATGAATTAGCAATAAAATGGACTTAGACCGAGCAGTGGGGACCTCCATTAATCTCGGGTTAATCACTAAAGAGGTGCCATTCACTTTTCTTAAGAAGTCACATTTTTCTCCCCTTGCTGGCGACCAGATTTCATAAAGTAACATATTTCTAATGAAAGGTCTCTGCTTGAATTAAACCCTGAAGGTTTATGCAGATTTGGCGTTTGATTACTCTTGGCATGGGCTCTCAGCCGGCGGAGGAAGGTCGGTCCTCTCTGAAAGGACCCAGCGTGCAGTTCATAATATTCTTTGAAATAAAATAGTGCCCTTGTGCTTAGTGGCTTTAATCAGCCCTGACTTTTGATAGTCAAACAATAGCTAATTACAGTAACACCTGCCTTGCAGGCCCTGTCACGTTGGCTCCTGCCGGAGAGAGGCCTTGTCTCTGAGCTGCGTGATTATTACAGACTCTCTGCACAAAGTAACTAGAGCTGACACTCAGCAAGTTTGGTAGCCATTAGGAAAGGGTTATTTTGCTGCCGCTGGCTTTCCCATTACATTCTTCTCCTTTGTGTTTTGGGGGGTGGGCGGCTGTGAGGGTCAGGAGGGAAAAGGCGCATCGTGGCCTGGGCCCCGGGTCCTCGGGAAGCCAGCCGCGGGGCCGACAGGGCAGACGTCACAGGAACGCCGCGGGTCGTGTGGTCTGCTCCTCGTGGCCTGAGCTGGAAACCGGTGCTCCGAGCGCTGGGGACCCCGAGGGCTCGCCTCGTGCGGATGGCAAAGCGGGACCCGCGCGTCCTGGCTGGGGGCCCGGGGCGGGGGCAGCAGCTCGGCGGCCTGGCCCCGTCCTCCGCCACGGGAGGAGCGTTATTTCAAATGAAATGCGCCGCCATGCGTGGGGAGCGGGGAGAGTGGCCCAGTGGAAGTCATAAATTACTATCTCGTTTACGTCTTTCTTTTCTCATTAATTTTGCCTGGCAAATGAGCCCGAGTCTTCCAGAACCCAGCCAAGTGAGTAACATCAGCCTGTCAGCCGTGGGCTTGACAGGCCTTGTAACAGGTTCCCGCAAATGAACAACAGGATGTCGGCGTTGACAAAGTTGGGGGCGCCCCGTCCTCCGGCCTCTGTGGCCAGGCCCCCGAAGAAAGACAGGGTCCGAGAGAGGAGGAGGCGGGTCTGGCTGGACTTGTCCGGGGGAGCAGTTACAGACCGGCAGGCGCGATCGTGACCGCATGGGCCCCATCACCTGGTTCTGCTCCAGGCAGGGACGCTCTTTCGGGTGATAGTTTGGGGCACATGGCAGCGCCATCGAGAAGGCCGTTGGTCCCCTGGGGAAAGGATGCTGCCAGGGCTGCCCGGGGCCTTCCTGGCACTCTGGGTGACCTTTCTCCAGGGGCGACAGGAGAATCGGGAGGCGGAGCCCAGAGGGTGGGGGGGGTTGCCCCAAACCAGGAGATCCCCTGCGGCGGGGCCCAGTTTCCGGCCACTCCCCGCGAGGCCCGCCTCTCCCGCGCTTGGGGCTCAGAGCCTCCAAGGTGCTGCCGAGCCATCTGCACCGCGGCCAAGACCAAGATCCCTCCTGCTTGCGGTGGGCCGGCGCGCCCGCGGAGGGTGTGTGCGCACACGAGCGGGTCCGCGTGCCTGCAGGGCCCTGTCCTGGTCCCTCTCGCGCTGTGGGTGCCACTTCCGATCCGCTGGCTTTGGTCTCTGGGCGCAACACCGTGTTGACAATTACCCACAGGCACGACTTGCCAAAACCTGGAGTTGAAAGGGCTTCAAGGCCGGGAAAAAACAACTGGAAAGCTGTTTTCTGTTAAGGCAGGTTTATTTTTCCTTGCAATTATGTCTGACTAAAACGTCCTTGTGCGGGAGGCATTTCCCCAAGAAAGGTCTGATTCATCCTGCCCTGGACAGCGCGAGTGGGGAGCCGTCTCCAGTCCCTGGCCTCCAGGAAAGTCGGGGCTCGGGTCCCAGAGAAGCCGCGGCCGCCTCCGCCGGGCCAGCTCCCTTCCCCGCCGCCCGCCCCGGCCTGCAGACAAAGCCGCGGCAGACGGAGTCCCCGTTTGCTGAAAGACCCCAGGCTCTCGTTTCTCTCTGGCGAAGGAAGCAGCCCCCTGCGCACACAGCCCTCCGCCCGGCCCGTCTGGCTCTTCCGGTCCCCGGGGGGCTTCACCCGGGCCCCCGAGGCCAGCCTCAGCCACGGCGGGAGAGCCTGCACACCAACGGGGCCTGGACCGCAGTCAAGTTCAGCACTGAATGTGCTGTCCTCTCCCGGATGCCCCCGCCCCCGTCCCTGACCCTCGGGCCCTGGGGCTGGCGTCTGCCTCTCGTCTCCCGGTGTTTGCCATCACCGATCAGTTTGATTGATCATCTCTGCAGCCACAGGTTGGTAATAAAGCCGTTTTGAGAGCCTCTCCCATTTCCCTCAGGACCCCGTTGGCTCGACAGGACTTGACACCAGCCATTTGTCACCTGCTCTGTGGTCACTGTGCACCATGACCAGCAGACAGACAGGAACCAGGCTGGGACCAGGCTGCAGGAGGGGCCCACTGCGGTGGTGTGGGGCAAGTGGATGTGTCTGCAAGCCGTCGGACCCGCCGGGAGGTCGGGACGGCGCTCCGGCCCCCGCGCCACAAGCCACCTGGGGGCGTCACCAAGCGCCGCGGGCTACCCTCCCCCCACGGGTGCACTGACATGCCTTGGAAGGCAGCTCCGAGGCCAACGGGCACGTCGCCGGGAAGGCGGTGTGGACCCTCAGGAGCGCTGACTGCCTGGGTCCCCGCCCCCCACCAGCCGGTACTTCCGAAGGCATCTCCTGATGCGGTTCCCCAGGCACGTGCGCACAGACGAGGAGCAAGATGAAGGGGAGCCCCTGCCGGCCCCACCCTTCCTTCCTGGGGAGGAAAGAATGGGTTTAGGATGTGAATCTGCTGATGGCCTCGGGGGTGTGGCCAGGCTCAGGGTCGGCACATGCGTCCCAAACATCGCAGTCTAGGTGACATGGGGCACTGGCCCCAAATGAATCCACGAGGTGCCCCAGGAAGGGGATGGGTCCCAGTTTGCTCCACATCCCTCACACGCACACGGGCGCACATGCATGCACATGTGTGCATGCCTCCTGAGATCAGTAATCCCCTGTTTCTGGGGGCTGGACGTATGCTGGCAAGCCGGGGAGCCCTCTCCTCCAAACGGGAGAGTGGCCAGAGTAGCAGTTTGGGGACGCAGAGTCTGGGGACACAGGAACCAGGTGTCTGGGCACTTGGCCAACTCACCTCCAGAGGTTCCCCCGGTCATCAGGGCATCCCCGCCATCCAGGCACCCCGCTCTCCCGGGGCTCACTGGCTCTCAACCCGCCCTGCCTGAGGCCTCATAGAGTCTCCCCAGACACCCCAGTTCCCCCAGTGGATTGTCTCCCATGACATCCTTTCCCAGGGATGACCTGGCCCTGCCCGTGGGGCCAGCTGCCAGGTAAAACCCGCTGGTCAGCAAACACGGCGTCCACCAGGCCTCCCCTACACTGGCAGTGAAGAGCCAGCCCTCAGACCTCGGAGGCCCCCGGGCACCCCAGCGAGCCCGGAGGTGCAGTGGACCAGCTGAGGAGTGTGTGGTGCCCGGGGCGGCTCTACGCCAGGCCCCGTCCTTGAGGTCTGAATCCTCCTCCTCGACCTATTGAAAACTGACCGTCCGAGAGCTTTCCCCACGGCGTGGGTGCGGAGGGATTGTCTGATGGCGCGTCCCGGGGCATGCGTGAGAACTCCGAAAACCTCTGCTGGGCTGAGAACAGAGACGTGAAGGAGAAATGCCGGTGTGACGGAGCACAGCCACCCGGCGCCCCCCCTCATTGAGGCCAGGCCCCCCCAAGCCCCTGCGCAGTCATTGCTCAGGCCCCCAGTTCTTCCTGCCCCGGCACATGGAGCTGCAGCGGGTGTTGGAGAGACGCCGCGTGCACGCCGGTCCTCCAGAGCGCCAAGCACACGGCGTGCTGTCGGTCGCCGCCGCCCTCTCACACGGGCATGCCCCCGCGGCCGGCCTGCTCCGCCATCTCTCTGTATGGCCTTTGCAAAGAAAGTGGGTGTGGAAGCCTCGTGCAACGGCCGCCTGAGCAGGCCCGGGTCCCTGGAGCGCAGGCTGTGCCGAGGGACCTCCTCCTACCAAAGGGCAGAGGCTCACTGGGAACCACAGCCCTGCCCATCCGCCCAGAAGGGCCGGGGGAGTCTCAGCAAAGTGAGGCAGGGCCCCCACTGGCCCGAGGGCAGGGCACGGCCCTCAGTGGGCGGATGCAGGGCAAACAGCAAGGAGATGCCGCCGCGGCCAGGCCCAGGACACAGCTGGATCTGGGGGAGAGTGAGCTCATTTCAGATCCTTAAAGATGGGAGTGAGGGGCCCGGCACTCGGAGGGCCTCGCCTTCAGGAGCTGACCTGCCCAGCAGCTTCACATGACCGGCCACCGGGCTGTCCTCCTGCTACGCTGGCCCGACCTCTGGTTCAGGGCTGTCTCCCACTCTGGCCAACTGGAGGGAAAGGGACAGAAGTGAGAACTTCCAAGACAGCGTCGGAGCCCTTCCGGCCCAGGGAGAGAGAGCAAGGGAGGGGCCGCTGCCCTGGAGCCCAGGAGCCCCCCGAGCCACACACTCCGACTGGGGGGCTGGGGAGGATGGGTCCCTCTGGGGGGCCCAGAGCAGAGAGAGGGGCTGCAGAGGGAAGGAGGCAGGAACAGGAGGGGAGGAGGGGACCAAGGGAGCTTCTGCCCAGGCCCCCACGGATGGGAGCCCACCCAGAGGCCCACGTACAGCCCGGAGCTAAGGTCCAGCATGGGGGCCGCCGGGGGCGGGGGTGCCAGGGAAGCCCAGCACGTCCTTGAGTGGTGTCACCCAGAAGGCAAGCCGATGCAGAATCGGCAGAGGGCCCCCTGCCTGCCGGCCACCAGGAGAGCATGAGCCAGGTGAGGACAGAACCCCCTGGAATCCCAAGTCTCCTAAAAGAAACACTGATTGTCTTCCACTCATGATAATAGCGTGTGTTCTTTGTGAAACGATCAGGGGGAAAAAAACCAAGATCGCTTAAATGAGAAAATCCGATCGTGCGTTTCCTCCGCTGCTGCATAAGGGTCCCCACACAGGCTCCAGGGGCAGAAACAGACCCCGCAAGGGCACCGTCCGGGGGCCCGACCTGTGCACATGTGTGCTCGCCGGCGGTGCACGTGTGAGTTTTGCGTGGCCACCGCACGGACGCCCCCCTCGCAGGGGACGTTGCCCCGGGGTCTTGCCTTGGAGCTTCTGCGTGGTGGTCGTGGTGAGGGTGTAGCCTCGCTGGACAGCTGGTTGGACCGGTGACGCCCTCCCGAGCTCTCGCTCAGCACGCTGAGGCTCCCTGTCCCCACCCCCTCCCCGGACGGGGGTCTGGCCTTGTGGGACGTTCTCTGCTCCAGGCCTGTCTCTCGCTCACGGAGGTGGGAGGTCGTGGTTTTCTGCAGCGTCCAGCCCCACATCGGGGGGTGTCCCCCTTAGGACCTCAGGCTCCCATCATCCCCGTGTGTGTCGAGGCTACAGACTGCTGGGAGAGCCCCACATGTCACCCCGGCTTCCACCAAGGGCCATGGTTTCAAGAAACACAGTAGCACCCACTGAAACTTCTCTGAGGTCTGAAAAGAGGTATTTAGCTTTGGAAAAAAACATCCCAATAAAAGGGACCATTGGGCAAGACCCATTCCTGGGTAGGTGGGACGCAGGGCCACAGGAAGTCAGGGCCAGGTCGACCTCCCGCGGCAGGCAGGGAGTGAGGGCGAATCTGCTCGGGGATGCAGACGGGGTCTGGGAGGCCGCTCAGAAACAGCAAGGACACCCAAAGGCTTGGATTGCAGCCCCCTGGTGCTTTCCTCCCAAGTCTAGGCCCCGGGGCCCCCAGGCCTCGGAGAGCAGAGCAGGGAAGCTGGCTCTGGGCGGGCCGTGTGGTCGCAGCCACTTTCACTCTGGGCAGCCTCGTCTGGGCGGGTCCCTGTCCTCATCTGCGAGTGGGCACGATGCTGTCAGCCCCGCGGCTGCCATGCAGGTGGATTGAGATGCCACGGGAGAGCCCAGGGCACCAGCTGGCGGGGGCGGGGGTCCTCGAGCATCGGCGAATCTGCACGTCCGGGACGATGCTGCAAGGCGCCCAGATGTTCCTTCGCTGTGCGTTTTTCTCTTCGGGGCTCCCCACCACCTGCCCCGAAGGACACGCCTGTGGGCATGGTCCCCCAGGAGGAAGAGCCAGCTGGTGTAGACGGTGGTATCCCGGGCTGTAGCCATTCGCCATGAGCCCTGGGGTAGGTGGGCAAGCACAGGGACCCCCGAGGGCCTACTGATCCTGATGTGGGCCCCATGATGGCAGGACCTGTCTCTCGCATGGATTCTTGGCCCCCAGAGCAGCTCGGCACAGAGTAGGTGTTCGGCAGGTATTTTCTGAATGGCTGTCGGAGCCAGGAGGACGATGGGACGGACACCTCGGGAAGGCGCTCCTGGAGAAGATTCTGCAGCAGAACGTTTCCCGGTTGTCCCGAAGGCCCCACGGGATGCAGGTCTGGGCTTCCCACGAGGTTACGCTTTCTTTGGGGCCACAGCCCATGAGAGGCAACCCAGAGCCCTGCTTAAGCCAGGGGGTCCTCTCGTGCACTCCGTCGACCCTGCATTCTGCCCTGGTCCCGGATCCACCCCCGGGGTACAGCCGCCAGCCCCCAGCTTTACCAAGGAAACCCCTTTGGACTTGCAAATGAAAAGCATCTGAAACTGGCATCCAACTTGGCTCCACCTGCTTACCTATAAACAGGCCTAATTCGTGAGTTCTCAGAATGTTCTAGAAGAGGAATGTGCTTGGGGCTGGCTTTGGCACGCAGACATCTCCGTGGAGAGGTCGGTAAGTGCCAGACTCTGGCGCTCACCCTGGAAACGCAGGCTGGCTGGGTCAGCCCGCGAGCAGTCTGTGAGCCAGGCGGAGTTCTCCCGGCTCCAGGCTCAGCTGCCACTCGTCCTTGACCCAGAGACCTTGCCCCCTCCTCTGGCGCGGGGGCCGCTGCCTGGCCACCCCAAGCAGTGTGGGCCCTGGGATACCTCGGAAGCAGAGGCCATCTCCGCCAGGGGCCTCCGGTCTGAGAAGCCCCTTCTTCCACCTGCCCCTCCGCAGCCTCTAGGCTGAGGGTCTCAGCGGCCCTCCCGCACGCAGGCAGCTCGAGAGTCAACCCGCAGTGAGGAAGGCCACCTTCTGCCTGGGCAGAGGAGGCTTCGGGCTGAGCAGCCCAGAAGCTTGGTAATGGCTAAGGCCACCCAGGTCCCCCTGGACCCATCTTGGAAAACACGTGCAGAAAAAGCAAGCAGGCCGGTGTGCGTCTGGAGCCGGTCCGCTGGATCGTTAGTGTTGGCCCTCCCTGTTTCATCGCTGTGTGTGTCGTCCTCGGTAAACCTGGGCTAATCCCCTTCCTGGGGAGGGGCCCGTGTTCTCCCCTGAAGCAGGTCGGGGGCCGAGGCCGCAGGGCCGGGTGCTCGGGGACCGAGGGAGCCTTTCCCCCGAAGGCCCAGGAGAGCATGGCCATCAGAGCAGGGAGGTTCCAGCAGCTCTCACTTCCCTTTCTCTCCTGCATTTCCCTCAATATTGTCTCCTCTTCGTGGGCACAGCCAAGGGCTCTGGAGAGCTCCCCATCGGACAACCGGCGGAGCTCCGTGAGACCAGGCTGCCGGCGCCTGTGGGTATGGTTTTTACGCTGTTTCTCCCGACCCTGTATTTTGGAGGACTCTGGCCCAGTGGCAGGGCATTGCCCTTCGAGCGAGGGGCCCTGAAGTCCTGGGCAGACACCCTCGGACGGAGGGCAGGGTAGCAGAGGGTCCTGGCAGGATGCCGTGAGGCCGGGCAGCCTCCCTGTTCTGAGGGAGAAGCACGAGCATGTCACCCACCTATTTCCTCCAGAACCTTCCAGCAAAGCCCTGAATGTGGAAGGCCATCATCCGATTGTCTGCAGGAGACCCGGTGGGACCACGGGAGGTGTGCACCTCAAGCTCTGGGGGGGTGGGACCCGGCCCCCGCTTGGTAGACGCGGGAGCATCTCAAGACACAAAGCTTGGGGGCCCGGCTGGTGGTCGCGGGCTGGCTCCGTGTGTCAGGGGGCCAGCAGCCTGGAAGGACCCCAGCTGCTGGTCAGGTCGCGTCCTGTGGTCCGGGCCTGGGCAGGGGCTGCCACCAGGCTGCCCGGAGGCTGGGGCAAAGGCGCCCTCTATCGCCTGCTTGGGGGATGCGTTTTTCCTCCAGAGCACCCCGGGAGCCGGAAAGCCCTTGCAAACCAACATCAAACGCCCCGGGTTCCCCAGACATTATCTACCTTTTGGGAACCTTTAAAATAGAGTCAAGCTTTTCCAGCTCCCGTCTGACTTAATATAAACCGTGTGGTTCTTGAAGCGTGAGCAGTTTTAAAGCATTTAAGCAGCAGTGCGTACTGGGGAGGGGGCTCGGTGGTGGTGAGGGGGGGTATGGACAGTCTCCTATTAAGTCGGTGTTCATAGAAAAGCAAGCAAAGATACGGCCAAAATGATGAATTTGTTTCCCAGTGGCCTGGCATTCTGTCCAGGGCAAAAGCATTCCAGAAAGCTCCAGAAACAGAGTGGGGGCACGGCTTCCTAGGGCCTGCTCTCCCTTGTGGCGTCGAGAGCAGGGCAGGGGGTCCTCGGGGCTCTTTCGGTGGTGGCCGGGGGCTGGCCGGGGCAGAACGGACGGGCACCGGAGCGTCCCAGGCGTCTGGCAGGCAGGGCTGCGAAAGCTCTATCTTCACGGTTTTTCTTCACACGTCCCAGCTTCGGGAGAAAGCTTTTCCTCCCCAGGTTCAAAACTGCCATGTGTATTCAAACATCAGATTTAATAAGCATCTTTAAATGCTTTATAGGGGCAGTTTTGGGGGGTTTTGTGTGTGTGTCTTGGTGTCTAAAGCGTCAGTTTTCCACCTGGGGGCAGATGCGTGGTATTTTTTTTCTTCTTCTGCAGTAATTTGTTTATCCGTCTAGTGACTCGCTGTGGGGACAGTTATGCCCTCGAGTGTCTGTCTGGCTTTCCTGACCTGACAAGTGGGTGCCAGCCCTCCATGTGCGTCTCGCGGGGCAGATAAGCTGTGTGGGCAGCGCTGGGGTCCCCGGGGCTCCTGGAGGGGAGATCCCGTTCCCGAGGGGTGGGGGGCACGGAGGTCCTTCACTGGCAGGACCAAGCAGGAGGGACAGGCCGGTGGGGACTGAGAGGAGGGAAGGATCACCTTCCCTGAAGTTCTAGATCGGGTTCTGGAGAAAGGATCTCGGGAGACCTTCCAACGTCTGAGGATGTTATTAGGCAAGTTCCACAGTTGTGGGTTGCCTCTGAGCAGCCCGGACCTCCTTTTAAATGTGGGGACCGTGCTGACTTCTGGGCCAGACCAGAACGAGGCCCTGGGCTCACGACACCATGTCCCCGCACAACCCAACTGTTTAGATTGCTAACAGCACCGGAGGCATTTCCAAGGCACGTGGGCTCAGCGTCGTTGGCTAGGATTTTATGAGTCCTGCGCTCAAGAATTAATTGATGGAAGGCCCAACAGGCGGTGTGTGGGGGGAGGGAGGGGCGTGACCCAGCCTGAGAGAACGACCCCCGGGCGCCCTGGAGTGTCTGCTGGGACTCCGGAAAGTAGTGTGTGTCGTCCCACACTTGGTGGGTGAGTAGGTCCCTCTCCCCATCTGGTGTCGGGCAGTCGGGACGAGGGCCTCATTCTGTGCACAGTGTGGGTCCCACGGAGAGCCCCTTGCCCTGACACCCCACCCTGGGGGTGTGGTCTCCATACACACAGAGGGTCTGTAGACAGAATGAGTAACCTTATGATGGGAAATTGGATGGTTCATCCTGGGCCGGGGAGACAGGGTTGCAACCCTGGGTTGCTGTGTCTCTGTTTGGCTTCTCAAAAAGGCCTTTCATCTAGGGAACTCCAGAGAGCACGCCCGGGCCACAGAAATGCGAAGGGACCTGGCCAGGCCAGGGGCAAAGCAGGGAAGGACCAGAGCTAGAGCCTGGCGCGTGCAGTCCAGTACACAGCTGAGACGGACGCTTCTAGGCTCAGTCACCTGGGGGCACGTGAACCTCGCCACTCTGGCCCCTTCCCCAGCTGTGAGCCCCAGCGTGACGTGCTCAGGGGTAGATGGTGAGCTGTGGGAGGCGGATGCCGGCCGGCCCCTCCGGCCAGCAGAGTCCTTGAGCGCAAAGCTGGAGGCCCAGCGTGTTCCAGGCTGCCTGGGACAGCCTAGGACGGAGGCAAGCTGGCCCTCCGTGGCCCCAGCTCCAGCCTCTGCCCCCCGGCCCTCAGTGAGGTTTTCAGAGCCCACTGGGCACACTTGGGGGCCCCGGGCAGACGTGAGAAGTGTGAACCACAGCCGTCAAGCCAAGTCTGGCTGGGGGCACCCCATCCCTCTGCCCCAGCCTCACAGAGGGCAAGCGCCTCTCCCCTCCCGTTGGCCACCTGGACGTTCTTATTACCTCTCCAGGTGTCACTGGGAGAGCAGCTCACCTTCCTGCCCGCTCCCCATTGTTCCACAGGCTCTCTTTTAGGTCATTTTACATTTTCACCCGATCCCTGTAATTCTGTAAAACATTCCCAGGCCACAACACGACCCCACCGCAGCTGGTGTCTCGTCCCTGCTCGCAAAGCTCAGGCGGATGTTTCTCCCCATTCTGGCGCTGGTCCTGGGCGCGGGCAGGTCTGCGGCCCCCGGGTTGGGACTGACGCGCATGCCCGGACCAAGTCCTCCAGCCACAGCCGGGTGTCTGCGTCGGCTGTGGTCACGGCCCGCCCGAGCCCAGGGCTCCCCGGGGCAGCGGGCACCTGCTCAGGGGACGGTGGGGTGCCACACGGGCATGGGGTGGGTGCCTGCCCACAGCACCCACGGGCAGGCGCGCTTCCTCCAGGAAGAGGCTGAGGCCCCGCCGTGGGCGGCCGGGCGGGCGTCTCTGCGCGGATCAAGGAGCCTAATCAGAGAGCTGGGCTGAGAGCCCCTGCGGCGGAAGACAACAAAAAATAAATATCAAAAGAACATTTGAAGAGCTCGATAAATTGATCATATTCCAGTGAACCTTCACCCTCATAATGATGGGACTATTTAAATGCTAATGTCATTTTTAAAAAAGTCAATTACCGGAGTTTTGAAGCAACGAAGTCAGCGTTCTCCTGGCCCTCCTCCTGCCAGCTTGCTCTCCCCGCCGTCTGCGGGCCCTGGAGCACTCGCCGGGCTCCCTCCAGGGAATACCCCCTCCAAGTGGTCCCAGGCATCGAATCAAGCCAATACAGACCCCCAAATATCCGAAGTCTAGTGCGAAATGGAAAGCACCTGTTGATAAAGGCGCAGCGTTTGTGGATTCGGGGGCGGGGGCACAGCTGCGGTTCAGCCTGCAGGCGAGGGAGCCCACCCCACCCGCGGGCCCCATGGCGTCCCCAGCGGAGGAGAAACGGGCGGGCGACTCCGAGCCTCCCTGAAGGTCAGCCCCAGCTGCGCCCCATCCCCCCAGGGGGCTTCCCCACCCGCCCTGTCCAGCCGAGCCCTCTGGGTTCCCGAGGAGGACGAAGGGCTCCCCTGTGGCTGGAAGGAGAGAGCGGGGGTTGCTGGACCACCCCAAGGGGCAGTGAGCAGGGCCCCGGCTGAGGGTTCTGAGCGTTGCACCCCCCACAGGGGCCTGGGGTCTCGAGAGCCCGCCAGCTGCCTGACCCGCGCCCAAATCCACAGGCTTCTGTGCGCTGCACACTTGGCTCTCTCAGGGCCTTTCTCCAAAGAGGGAAGCAGAGGCACGGAGGGGCAAGGGGCCTGCCCGCTCACATGCTGTCAGGGGTAAAGAGCTGGAACTCGACGCTGGTCTGCTCAGGGCCGTGCAAGCCACGCAGCGAGGGGGAAAGCTTCTCAGCCAGAAGGGGCTGCCCCGAAGACCTTGGGTGTCCAGTCTGGGGGCCCGACAGCCTACATCCCCGAGAAACCAGTCCGTCCCAGCCTCAAGGAGAATGAGACAAACTTGCCAGCATTTCAGGGCCTTGGTGCTGAGTGCTGACCTGTGACCCTCACGCCCAGCCCCGTGCTTGGGCAGGGAAGCAGAGACCCGGGGGTCAGCTCTGGGCAGGCCCCAGACGTCCTCTGTGGCATGAGGCGCTGGCTTAGGGCCAGGGCACAGCCGGGACCCCCTTTCTTCTCTTTCTTCTGCTCTTCACCTTGCCGGCTTCCAGAAGAAAGTATCCTGCAGGCCCTTCTACCCCTGCTGGCAGGGAAAGCCCACCCTTTGGGGCCCTCAGGATCTTCACTGGGAAAAATCGAGATGACACCCATCAAGGTGAGGATGCCGGTCCCCCGTTCAGCCAGAACGGGGCAGGGGCGGTGGTAGGACCGTGCTGCCCTCCACCTCCACCCCTGCATCCTGCTGCTGTTTGTGTTGCAAGGAGTTTAACCCGGGAGCCTTCACGGTGCAGGTGAGAGAGCCCCCGGCCTGGAGCACGGTCTGCCCTCCCGCCTCCCTGCCCCCAGCATGCGTCCTGTTGGGGGGGGCGGGTTCCAGGACACCCCTCCTCCGCCGACGCCATCAGAGAAAAGGCAGGTGTTCTCTCCCTGCATTTGGCCAGGGCACTGGGGGGTTTTGGAGGCTTCAGAATTCCCAAAGTGGGGAGGGCCTGACAGGGAAGAGAGGCATGCGATCCCTGGGCCACCTCCTTACGGGCCTTGAGGCAGGGTGTGCAGCTGGCCCGCTGCCTGGACACCATCAGTCCCTGGCCGGTGACCCCTGTCCCTGCAGCGGAGGGGGCTAGAGCTTCCTCATGCTCTGGGCACGCGCTACAGGCCTTGAGTGGAAGAACCCCCAAAGGGGAGGGGAGGCTGCCTGTGTGGTCCCGGGAAAGGCACATGAACTGGGAGTCACCAGATGGGGAGGACTCTAGGGAGTGTGGTCCCAGGCCCCTCGCCGCAGGACCCAGGGGTACACGCTGAACATGCCGCACGCTGTATGTGTGGGGTTGGGGCGGGGGATCTGCAGGGCCACGAGCGCCCGGGGAGTCCTGGTGCCGCCACAGTCTGAGGGCCTGGCCGTGATGACAGACCCCGCGGGGGACCGGCTCAGCCACGTAGCTCGGGGGCCTCGTGGGAGGCACCCATAACATGGCGCACCTGCCACGTGGCAGCTAAGGTGGCTGACACCTGTTCCTGGCCACACGAGGGCTGTGCAGGGGCTGACACCCACGTCACAGTGCCACCCACAGCGCACTTCCCTACACGGGGCCTGGACCTCCCTCCCCCTGTCGGCAGCTTCCTGATCTCGACCTGCCTTCCTGCCCCACGCCGGGGCCCCGCCGCATCGGGCTGGGGGTCGCAGCCAGGGAAACCTGTCCCGGCATCCACAGCCCGGCCCACAGTCAGCATCCTGAGAATACTGACCAGGGCGCCGGGGTCCTGTGCAGGGCTCCCTAAGAGGGCAGGTCCCAGCATCTGGTGGTAGAAAATGGAAGCAAATAACAGGTCATGCCCGGTGGCCCAGCTTGGCTCTGAGCTTCCTGAAGTGTCAGCTCCTTCCACCTTCCCACGGCCTGGAGACGGAGGGAGTCTCAGCATCCCCACTGCACCGATGTGGAGACCGAGGCACACAGGGACGGAGCTTCCTCGAGCCCCACAGAGGGGGGTGGGACACAGACAGCTAGACCCGAGCATCCTCAGTGGTGCTCTAGGGGCCTCTCCCTCCTGCTCTTCACATCACTTCTGAGCCCAAACCCAGCTGAGTCCGGCCAGCTCGTCCCATGATGGGGACAGAGGGACATGCTTGGGACAGCGCCGGGGCAACCATGGCTAAGCAGGCATGTGGCTCCCACCCCTTTTCCTGAGTGCTGTCCGCCCCACCGACAAGCCACTGGGTGCTGGCTGGGTGCTGGCTGAAGGGCACCAAGAGGAGGGGGCTCCGGGAGGCCTCACAGCAGAGGAAGAAACTCAAGACAGGGGCCGTGGATCGCAAAATATTGCAAAATTTTCCGAGGCAGGCCCTATTCGATCCGTGAAATGGGATATGCGCCCTGAACTTGGCCACATAATACCGCTCTGTCTGGGAAGGGCCGGGAGCGCCGGGGACCCGAGTTGTCTTTCAAAGAGCGATAGTTACGGAAATTAGTGGTGCAGAAATCCATCCCCATCATTCATCGGGGCCTTATTAACCGTCCTGTGGTGTGAGAGGGCAGCCGGCCGCCTGACTGAAGGGCCTGGGAGAGGCTCTGTCATCCTCAGCACCAGGGAGGTGCGCAGGAGGAACAGCCCGGAGGCCCCGGAGCTTCGGGGTCTCGGGGCCCTAGTCATACAGGCAGCGATGTGACTTTCCAGAATTAAGAGTCAGCGGACAAGGACCTAGCCCAGAAGGCACCTGGCCTTGCAGGATGTTCAGTAAACACTGTTTTGTCGCTATCCCAGCAGCCGGAACAGCCGAGGGCCAGCCCCGGGGTCCCCAGGCCGTCCGGGCCTGGAGCCCCCGTGGAGCGTCATGTGCGGGCCTCCGCAGCCCGTGGCCTGTTGATGGAAGCAGCACCTGCTTTATATCAGTTCTAAGTGCTAAAAGCACCAGGTAAGTGTCATGCACGTGATGGACAGAGGTAGTCAGTCTCAGCATCGCCTGGGAACTCGTGAGAAATGCAGATTCTCAGGGTCCAGCCCAGACCTGCTGGGTGGAGCTCCCCGGCCTTGTGGAGTCCTGCAGCTGAGCCTGACAGAGGACAAGTCTGGGTCCCACTGCTGTTCTCCGAGCATCTTCTCCATGGGAACCATGCGAAGGAAACAGAGACCCCCCCGTTGCTGGGGACGGCCCCCGGGAAGGTCCAGGCACTCGTCCTGGGCCTGTCTGTCCCACCCCACAGTGGGCACATTCCTACAGGGCTTCCTATGCGGACTCCCGCAGGGCCTGGCCCTTCCAAGATGCCCCCTGCATCCTGCCGGAGCTGGACATGACAGAGACAGCCCAGCGTGAAGGCGCACAATCATTTCAGAAAGGCTGTTTGAGGGGCCAGAGAGGCCTTGGCAAGATGCTTGCCTTTCAAGGTCGTGCTAATGACCTTCCGTACGTGATGAATTTATTGAGGGGAAAACATGTTGAGTTGTTTTGTCCAATGGCATCACCAGAAGGAATCTTCCGTGGCCGAGCCTCAAGCCTGTTACTCAACACTCGCATTATTACAGGCCAAAGCCAGATGCGAGGGAGCGAAAAGGTGATAACGCAGAGGGGAGGGTGCACGGCCTTCCCAAACCTGTTCATTTTTAGCCCCTGTGAATCAAAGTAGCGTCCGGCCCTGTCCGGGGAGCCTTTGATCCTCCGCCCTGGCCCGCCGTGGCCCCACCCACGGAGAGACCGAGAGCACGAAGAGATAAACAGCACTTGAGTGAGCGGTGCTGGCCCCTCTCTGCCGCCCCGCCTGTTGACAAGAGCTCTCTTGGCAAGTAGCACACTCGTAACCTTCGCCCTTGACCGCACTGTCTGGTGGCAGATAAGAAGTTGGGGGTGTCAGGAAGGGGAAAGGAAAGGAAAAACATTATGCCCGCCCCCCCAAAGGAAGGATGAAGCAGATTCCAGGGGAACGCTGCGGGCTCCCTCGGGGCTGGGGTGTGCCCAGGAGACAGGACTCGGCGGGTGGTGCGAAGGCAGAGATGGGGCCCAGGCTGAACGTCCTCTACCAACACGTTGGAGAAGGGAGGGTCCAACCCCACAGCCAGGCAATGGAAAAATCGATCCCCTGGAGTACGTTCGAAATGGCCTCGGTAGGTCCCCAGTGGCTGAGAGGTGTGGTGAGCTCTGCAGGGGAGACACTGAGGCTTTCCTGCTCATCTTGCTGGAATTGCCCCAAACGGGGGTGTCTGTCTCATGAACTTGGACTTTGGCTCAGCCTCGGTTTGACTGTCTGTCCACAGCTAATTACCAGGACAGGGGATATGCCGATGTTGAATGTTGCACAAGGACTGTTTGAGACACGAGGATGAGGCAGGATCCTACTGACCCCATATCCCGCCCTCAGGCCTGACACGTGGCCGGGGCTCACAGGCATTTGAACAAACACCCCACACTCTTGAACAGTCACCAGAGGAGAAGGGGAGGGTCTCGTCTGGGAGGGAGGGGTCTCTGCAAAGCCCGCCAGATGCCAGGTGGCCCGGACAGTTCTCTGTCCCCCTGAGAAATGCAGTGTCACGCCGGCGGGATTGCGGGGATGGAATTATGGTAACCAGGACCCACATTTGCATTCTCCATCCCAAGCCCATCCGCTGTGTCGGAATGAAACCTTTGAAAATCGCCATGGACACTGGTTTTGATAATAATACGTGGGTAAAGGTTGTATTGCTATCTGAGCGGTGATTCATCCATCTGTGAAGCAAGACGAGGCGGTAATAGGAAGGAGCCGATCGCCGGGGGCAAAGTTGGAATGCAAGCTCATCAGAGGCAGTGAACTCCGGCGCCACGCCGTTAAATAGAATTCCATTATTGTTTCATAAATAGAGAGATTGAAGTGCCCAGGCTAGGAACCGATGATCATAGGGGATTGCGCGTTAGCTAAACTCGAGACTAGTATTTGTTTTGAGTAAGTGGTTGTCTCGGCTAATAGTAGGGTATTTCATTGTTAAGAGCTTGTTGAACGGGATTTATGGAAGAATCCTGCGTGGCTGTTTGTGCCGGATGCTCGGCGGTTGCCAGGAGATGGGGAGTTGGCACTGACGTTACTCCATCCCTAGTGGGTTTCTCACCATGTCCTGGTTAGGGTCACCCCTTGGAAATGGGCTGCTGGCTCCATCTCAGAGGCTGGGATCTCTGCAGGGCATGGCCAAGCTCTAGCCCAGTTCCTGGCGGGTGCTCAAAGGGCAGGTGTGAGTGTGCATGCATGTGCACATGTGATGGGATTTGGGTACGAGAGCCTCAGCTGGGCCATTTGTCCCCCTGTTTCATTCGGGACCAGGGGCGTCCCCTTCTGTGCCGCGCTGAGGGAGGCAGCAGGACAGGAAGAGCAAAATCTAGGTGAGCAGGTGAAGTGTTGTCAGGTGCAAAGAGCTTCCTGTCAGGGCAGAGCCCAGCTCAGCAGCCCTGGAGTGGGGACGGACCCAGGGTGGAGAGGGTTGTGTGCCCACCGGGGCCTTCTCCATGAAGCCTCTCCAAGGGGCTTTTTGTGTGGAGGAAGCAGGTGACAGTTTGAACCCCTCTCTCCATCCCCATCTGTGCTCAGCATTCTTCTTCATTTGGGGAGCATTTCCAGGAGCCTCCACAGTACAGTTGAACTTTTCCCTCCCAGCTTGGCTGCAGGATCCCACAGACAGGGTCCTCCGGGGCATCCCCAGAGAGTCCACGAAGCCTGTGGTGTGAGCACCAGCCCCTCTGCCCTGACGTCAGTGGACACAGCCCCTCCCACTTCTCCTCCTCACAGCATCTTCTCCCCCAGGAGCAGAGTCCCCTGGACGACCAGCACCCCACAGCACGCTAGACCCCAAGGAACCTGGAGGGCAGAGACACTTGCCCGCAAGCCGCTGGGCAGACTGGCAGGCCCCTGGCCGCACCTTGTTGGGCCATATTGAGTTCTGAACTAGCAAAGACTGTGACCGTGGGGTCCTGCAAGGAATGGCCACAAGGAAATCAGAGCCAGCACCTTGAGCAGGATCACACAAAACCAGCCCGGCATGCCCGTCGAGGGCAGGCCGGCGTGCACGCACAAACAGGGCCAGCCCACCTGTTTTAAGAACCTCATGCTCAGGAGTGTGCGGGGAGGGAGCATGTAGAAAGCTCTCAGCCCACCATTGTGTATTTGAGGTGCTCTCCAGCCTGTGGGGCCTGGACTGGCCTTTAAAAAACTGCCTCCCCCAAGGACCCTCGCTCTGGCCGGCCCCATCAGAGGCCCCGTGTCTGACTGTGTTTGCATTTACGGGACCTGCTGACGTGTGAGGACGGGCACACACAGGCAGGAGAGAATAGGCTGCTGTGGACAAGAAGGCAGGCTCGGGGGCTCACCCCCTCTGGCCTCAGTTTCCCCCTTTACACGAGGGTGGGCTAGTCTGATCGTAGGTCGGGAGGGGTCCCCTCAGGCCCCTCATGCCACCTGTGCCTCTGGACTTCCTGTGATGAGCTCATGCAGGTGACACCGTGTCCAGGTCCCTCGCTGGCCCTTGTGCCCCCGGCTCTGAGCCCCAGGAGCGTCAGCACCAGGGGGGATGGGAAGATGCAGCCTCTGATGCAGGTGTGCGGCCCCCACTCATTCAAGTAGCCTGCACATGTGCCAGAGGAACAAAAGGCCCCTTCTGTGTCACCTCCCCGGGGACGGCGCCGGCCCCGCCTGTGACCCAGCAGCCAGGCTGCCTTAGCTCTCTCAGCACCGTCCGGCTCCCGGGCCCGCGCAGCGCAGCTCGCCCACTGCACGCTTTGTTTAGTCTGGGTTTCTGGGCGTCAGGCTCTTTTTTTCTCCAAATTCTTCCAAAATTCTGTAGGCTGAAGACACCACTCATGCAGCCCAAGGGAAGAGTAAATAACCCTCCTCGATGGAGAAGTTCCTGTCTCTCCCGAGGGCGATGGCTCACCAGGGGGACAGGGGTAACTGAAGCGTGACACCCCCACGCCCTGGCGGAAGGCCTCGCGTCTGGGGGACAGTGTTCCCAAGCCCGGGAGCAGGGGGATGGGCTCCGGCAGCCGCCCTGCCGTCCTGAACTCAGGACTGCCCCCAGGACAGAAGGCTGTCTCCAAACCAGCCTGAACCGTCTGCCCAAATCCCACACCAACCGCCTCACTCCCTTTGATTCCCGGTCAGAGCAGCGCCCGCGTGGTGGCGGCGGGGGGCCCACCAGAGGGACAGCTCTTGGCTCGGCCGACCGGCTCTAGGGGTATGAGGGTCCTTGCCTGAAGCCACCCAGCCCCACCCCATGCAGGGACACAGGAGCCCCTCCTCCCTCCCCAGAAGAGATGTGCTCCAAGTCGCTACGGTCGCCTGAGGCGGCTTCTGTCACCAGGCACAGCCCCCAGGGAGGGGGTAAACCCACCCCGTCACCTGACAAATGCTTGGTCCTCCGCTTCCTGCAGGACGCTGAGCTCCGGGAGGAAGAGGTGGGAATGGGTTCAAGAAACGGCCTCACCTCCAAAGACTCTAAGAGAATCAGGGGTGAGAGGGACGCATAAAAGCTGACTTAGAGCTTCGTCTTCTTGTTTTATGTGCCCAGGGGACCACCAGGGAGGGGCTTCGAGCATAGGGGGCCGGGGGTCGGGGGAGCTTGCTCCAGCAGCTGGGGAGGGGGTGCTCAGGCGGGGGGGGGGGTTGTGCACCACGTCCAGGCACAAGGAAGGAAGGAACCGTTGGGGATTTGGGATTGATGGCCACAGCTGCCCACACCGCACCCTGCACCCCGTCCCTGCCCCGTCCACTGTACGGCCGTTCTCCCGTGAGGGCGGCCTCTCCCGTCCATGCTCGTGCTCGCGAGCCTTGTCGCCCATCAGGACCGCCCAGCCGAGGGTGTCCGGCCCCGTCCTCATTGGCGAGAAGATGCTGATCAGAGGTGGACCCCTGCCCTCAGCGCTGGGCTCTGGGGCCCGGCCGGGGAACCGAAGGGAGTCGGAGAAAGGTCCCCCCGGGCAGGAAGGAAGCAGGAAAATGGGGCTCTGGAGTCCAGAGGAGGAAGGAAATCCAGCAGCCAACGCTGGGGGGCGGCCAAAGCATCACTGAGAGGGCCCCCCGAATGCCCCGCAGCAGGGATGCCGACAGGGGCAGGAAGACGGGGGGGGGGGAGCCGGTAGGGAAGGTCCCTGAGAGCCAAACATGACTGACTTCTGCCATCCCTTAAATAAGTGGATTCGAATCAGCTGTTGGTTAGACCCTGAGCTGCAGAAGACGGCTGGTGCCCCAGTCCCCAGTGCCCTCCACTCCACCCTGCCCTGGTCTAGCCTCTCTGAGGGCACCCCCCAGCCCCCCGAGCAGTCGGGCCGTCCGGGATGAGGGACATAACACAGAGCTACACTGGCCAGTGAGGGAGCCACAAGCCAAATGTGACCACTGAGTCCTAGGGACGAGATCAAGCACGAGGCACCGAAGTTTTCATTTCCCTAAGCTTCACTCTCTTAAACTGGATCGTGGGTCTCTGCTTCCAGCAGTGCCCTGAGGGTCCTCACAGGTGTGCGAATGATGGTGGGTGTGCCTGGCCCCTTCCGGTCTGATGTCTCGAGAGGCAGCCGGAAGCTCCGTGCAGAGGCACCTCCGGGCGAGATGCATCCCACGAGGGTTTCTCTTGTTCTTACAATACGGCCTCCCTGTCGACTGAGGTCTGGGGCCCCTGCCTGGAACCCGGGGCAAAGGAACCTCCTAGCCACACCAGTCTTGGAGCATGGGGAACCACAGAGGAGGGGCACCATCCTGCTGCTGCGGTTACTTTGGGGCAAAGGGTCATTTGTTTAGTTGCACATCTGCTTTGCTTGAGCCTTTCCTTCGGCTTCAAGGTGTCCGTCCCCAGCGGCACGCCCTGGCCACCGAGACGAGGCACTCGTCTCCCTGGCCAGTCCAGCCAGGGCTGCATGCCGTCCTCCCGGACATGCCGGCTCTGGCACCCAGCTCCACCAAGGCGTTGACTCTGCGGCTGGGGGAGACGCTTCTCGTGCTTCCGCTTCTCCTGTCTTCTCCGGCTTGTGAACGCGTTTCTTCTGCCAGCGACGCCTGGCACGCTGGTGTCCGGAACGGCCGTGTAACTGGGGTGCGTGGATTATGGCACACAGTTTTGGGAACCCCACGTCTGGTCTGATGCTGCCAAGGTCTGTGTGCTGTCTTAGCTGTTACTCCTCTGCGAACGAGGGTCAACTGTATATAATACGATGGAACATACATCAGCTTTATTGAGATGCGCCTCATACACAGTCAGCCCTACCCCCTCGGAAGTGTACGATTTGGGGGGTTTCAGGATATTCACACGGAGGTGGAGCCGCCACCACCACCCAGTCTTGAGGAGCCCCTCAGCTGTCACTCCCCAGCCCCCCACCCCCAGCCCCTGGGAACCACGAATCCGCTCTCAGTGTCCGTGGATTGGCCTGTTGTGGATGGAACCGTGGATTTGTGTCCTTTCACATCCGGCTCCTTCCGCTGAGTGCCATCCAGGTCGTGGTGTGCGTCGCTGCCCCGTTCCTCATTATGATTGGATCATGGCCCACTGTATGGGGGACACTCAGGTGGTTTCCACGTTTGGGCCACGACGAATCGTGCTGCTGTGAATGTTCGCGTCCTAGTTTTTTTGTGGCTATGTGTTCATTTCTGCTGGGTGTGGACCCAGGAGTGGACTTGCTGGGTCGAATGGCAACTCTACGTGTCTGCCGTTTCCTGCCCCAGCTGCAGCACGTTACATCCCCCCCACCCCGAAGCGTCCGAGGGTCCGACTCCGCACATCCTTCCTGACACTCGGCATCATCTGTCGTGTTCGATGGGAGCGTCGGGGTGGCTGTGACCTGCCTCTCCGGTGAGCGTTGGTTTTGGAAAGGAAGCTCTAAGGAGTTTGAGAGCTGGGAACAGGGAGGCCGGAGTCCAGCCACAGATGTGCAAGGCGTTGGTCCCGCCTGTGAACAACGCTGCCGCTGAAACAGCAGGGAGGAAAGAAACCATTTTCTGTGGAACTTTCTCTTGATGGGTCTTAGTCTGCCGAAACCAGATTCGTAGCCCAAGACAAATGCCCAGCCCACATTGTGGAACGAAGAAGGTCAGTACTTCAGCTTCAGCTCTGCAGAGCCACCGGCCTCGACCGGCCCTCCGAGTGCAGGCGCAGGATGGAGCCCGTTAGCTGCAGCAGCTCCAGGGAGGGGGGTTGTGTGCCCTCACGACGGCAGGAACAGACAGGTGCCTCGGGGAGCCATTGGACGGCCCCCGACCCACACTCGCTGGTGTCCAACAGGCCCCGGGCCCTCTGCAGAGGCCAGGGGCAGCCCCAGGGTGCGGGGTCACCTCCCCGGGGAGCTGTCGGACAGCCCCCGACCCACACCCGCTGCACCCTCCAATCTCCAGGTGTCCGACAGGCCCCGGACCCTCTGCAGAGGCCAGGGGCGGCCCCAGGGTGCAGGGTCACCTCCCAGGGTCCCCTTCTCCCTAGTCGCTGCACGACGGCCGCCGGGGAACCTGGGAGACAACCCAGCCCTCGTGGCCTGGCCAGCACAGGGCAGGCCCACCTCTGCACTCCGACCTGCAGGATGGATTGCATGGATGAAGGGTTGTCCAGCCCCAGTGTCCCCGACAGGTAAATAAGCATGAGAGGCTCTGTGGGCGGGAAATAGCGCGAATGAGGAAGGCCGCCTGCCTTCCAGCAGCACATCCACGTTGCGGTCGTGTTGTGCGAGAACATTTCCACTAACACGAAGGACCCACTCTGGAAGAGGTTCCCACGGACGCTCCGAGGAAGGAGATCCGGGCCGAGCGGCACAGGGGCTCTGGACCCGCGTGCAAAGCCCACTGCAGGGGCAGTACCCTGCGTGGCGAGAACGTAGCCAGCGGGCCGGACTCGAGCCTCGGGGGCCGCAGGCCCATGGAGGGGGTCCTGCCCACCCTCTGCGCAGCCGCTGGCTGCTTGCTGTTTTCAAACACCCAGGGCCTGTTCGGTGGCAAACATCCAGCTCCGTCATTAGGTGTAAGTGGATTTTCCTTTTCTTCTTTCTATCGATTTGCTTACTTACTGGAGCCCCTGATATGTCGCTCGTGACTTTGGCTGAAGTTCATTGGTCACTACAACCCGCTGGTGTGGCTGACCATCATGGCAGCAAAAACGGCGGGACGCTCGGGCGCGAGAGCCACGGGCAGGGAGACGGCGCAGCCTGAACATGGTGAGGAGGCCGCACAGCGGGCGGGATTGTTGGGCCCATCACCGTGGCTCCCGTGGGCTTTGTGGATCTACATTATACCCGTGCCTCATCTAGACAGAACTCACAACGAAGACCAGGGATCAGGGCTTGTGCTTTAGAAATCGTAGAAATCTCCCCTATTAAAGGGCTGAACGGATGCAAGGGACACGTCCTCGCTGGCCTGGAAAACATCGTGGTCGGAACAAGCCAGGCACTGAGGGTTCTGGAAGGCTGAACTTCCTTTACCCCCAGATGTAGCAAAGCGGCAACATGCGAGTTGCATGGACGGAGATCGCTCCGTGGGAGACCCCCGCGCAGCTCTCTTGTGCACACAGGGGCCGGATGTTTGGGAGAAGTTTTAAGTATCCCCCACAGGAAAATATGAATGCTGAAAAGTGTTTGCACTGGTTGCACTTTAAGCCGGCTTAATGAGATACAATTCACATCCCAAATAATTCACTCAACTAACATGTACAGTTTGGAGAACGCTGTCTTGGCGTCACTTGGTTGTGGACAGTTGTTCTTGCTCGGTGTTTGCTTGGTGATCTTCTCCAAGGTCAGGATCGTCTGCAAAAGCCTCCCCGGGCAAGGAGCTCAGAACCACGTGGCTTCCTCACAATCCCCATTCTCTCTCAGGGCTCCCACCTCGCCTACCTGATCCCCACTCACCGAGGGCCCCGGGGCCACATCGAGTGGTCCTGTGTGCCTTCCCACTGAGTGTCAGGCAGACCACACGCCACTGTGTGTGGCCTCGGTCGGGGTGGTCAACCGTCCTGGTTTGCCAAGGACTTTCCCAGGTTTAGCACTGAAAGCCCATGTCCCAGGACACCTGTCAGTCTCCTGCAAGCCACGAGGGGTGGCATTTGTAGACGGGGCCCTGACGGTGGCCTGTGGTGCCCCTGCTCCCCCCAGCCCAGGAGATGAGCAACCGGGAGGAAGAGTGTATGTTGGGATGGGGAGTAATGTCCCGCTCTGCCTGTCCAGTTGGGGAGGGACTCAACGTCTTGGTACTCACCACCACGGCCACTTGGGTTTGTGATGTGTGTCCTGTGCCTGGGTTTCTTAAAGAGCAGAGCACCCGTGACCCCCAAGCCCCCAGCTCAGGTGCGGCTTTGCCGTATCTCCTGCTGCTCTGAGAAAGAACCGAACTCGGGTCCAGATGCTGCCCAGCGAGGGGTCCCTGCAGACCTGGGCGCCAGCCAGACCGTGGGCGGATCCTTTGCCTTTGCTGCCTCCTGGCTGTGTGGCCCTGGTAGGTGACACCACAGCTCCATGCCTCAGTTTCCCCCGTCGGAGACGGCGCTGACAGTGTCTGGGTGATATGCTTCAGGGACGCATGCGTTACTGATGAGGGCAGCAGTGGGGTCCAGGATGGGCCAGTCAATGGCAAGTCTGAACATTCTTAAGGGGTTTGGTTTTCTATGGCTCTTCCTTGAGAAACACCGAGCACCCTTCCCCAAACCTGTCTGTGCTATCTTCCCGGGTTCTCACCTCAAGGATGGGGAGAACCTGCAGACACCAGGCTTTGGCCCTTCTTCCCTCCCTCCCTCCCTCTCCCCTGCTCCAGCACCTGGTTCCCATTCTGGAAGGCCTTCTAGTTCCCTTTTCCACGGACAAGAAGGCCCCCAGGCCCAGCCTCCTCTGTCCAGAGGGCATCTACACTCTGCTTCCTCAGAGCAATGATGGTAGAAGGATCACGGGGAAGAAACGTGCTTCCGATCATTCACCAGGACCACTGATGTGTAATTCTGCTCAGGGCTCACCACCCGAACCTGGCCTCTCCCCTCGAATCGGGGTGTGTGGGGGGTCTGGCCAGTGTACGCAGGTGTGGGGAGCACTTACATGACTCCGTAGATCCACCATCCCAGCTCTGCAAACTTCGGCAACATTCTCGACCTCTCTGTGCTTCGTTTCCTATCTGTAAAATATCATAGAGACTAATGAGGACCAGGAGTAAAAAGACAGAGCAAGCAATTGTACTTGGCATGGAGCAGATGCTCAATAAACGTAAGCCAAAGCTTTTGGGATGATGGTGATTATGCCTCTTCCCATATGCCTCCAAAGCCTGCACACCTGGTGCACACCTTGAGCGTGTTTGCCGTGACTCTGGAGGCTGAGGCCATCCCAGGCTAGAGCAGGGGAGCAAGGGGTGGAGGCCGGAGTGCAGCTGCAGGGGCCGAGGGGGGCAGACTCCTCTGAGCAATTGCATGGCATGCACAGTGCCACATTCAGACCCCAGATTCCGAGGAAAGCCCAAGACCACCCTTTCCCCGCCAGCCCCAGGATCCTGGCAGGGGTCAGAGCAAGTCTGGCCCCCGGAGAGAGGTGCCCCGGACCCGACCTTACCAAGTGTGCATGCGCACAAATGTGCATCACGTGGGTTGCACTTGGCTTTAATCATTGTCCACATGGAAGGTGCATTTTAAAATACAGGGCCAGGATCCAGTCACATATACACGTGCGTGTGGGTGTGAGGCTTTACAGCCGAGTGGGGGGGCCTGGACACACGGGCTCTGCCTCTGCTTCTGCCCCAGGACAGGTCACACCCTCTGGATGACTCATTTCCTCCTCAGTCAAAGTGGGCAATCCGGAACAATGCCTCAACGGTCCTGGTGGGAGGCTAGTTGAGAAAATACGTACAAAGCTACTTGGAGGGGGACCCAAAGGCAGGAAGCCTTCCACGAGTGAGAGCGTTCTCGTCCCTCGGCCTCCGGAGTTCAGTGTCCCACCACCCATGTGCCCAAGAAGACCCCAGGCCCCTGCCACACTCACTCACCCTCTCCTCTGCTAAGTAAGCACCATCAGCACCGGCCTGCTGCCCCCTGGCTTTGACCATTTCTGGCTTCCTGACCCACGGGGGCCTCCCAGCTGCCGGGGTTCCCAGCCATGCCCAGCCCAGGGTGAAGTCAGGCTCTCCAGAGACAGCCGTGAACTGGTGGGGCTGGTCCCCGTGTGCATGGCAGCCCCACTTCCCCAAGCCCAGCCAGCAAGCCCTTCTCACCTGAGGGGACCTGGTTGTGGGGACCTAGCCCCAGGCTCCCCCGGCCCCTGCCCTCCTCTGCCACACTCCCTCTTGCCTGTTAATTATTTTAGTGACTCTCTGCAGAACTTCAGGTGACATCGCCCCAGGGAGGAGTATCCCTGTGCATGTGCATGCGTGTGCCCACGTACACACGCGTGTGAGCGCCGGCATGACTTCTCATTGGTGGCAGGGTGCCGACAATCTTCACCTGGGCCTGGGTCGAGACCGCCCAGCTCGGGCTGCCTGTCATGTGTGGGTGAGGGCAGCGAGGCGGGGAAGGGGTTAACCTGCTCGGGCCGGGCGCGGGGGCCTGTGCCAAGACCGGCCGTCACTTCCCGCTAATGAAAACCAGACCCCCTCCTGCTACAATTGCCACAGTGTTAACCACCACTCCCAGGGACACATCTTTGTTGTCACTCCCAGAAAGTAGGCTCGGTGTGTCCACATTTGCTGCCTTGCTTTCTTTTGCTTTTGGAAACAAACGGGAGAAGCCAAGTCCAGAGAGAGAGATTCTTTATTTCTTCCCCAAATCGCCTAGAAACCTGCCCCTCCACGGTGCGTGCCTCCCTCTGTCCTGTGCCCACCAGTCTGAAGCAAATCCCAGCCCCAGGGAACCATCCTGGTCAGACAGCTCCGGGCCCGGTGGGCAGGTCTCGAGGAGGTCAAAGATGCAGGGGAAGAAAAAGAAGACATTGTCAAGGATCACTACGGCCGAGGACCAGGCCAAGCACGGACCAGATTTGTCTTCATTTAAACCTCCCCTGATTGGATTGTCTAACTGATGGGGAAACTGAGGCACAAAGGTCTGGAACCTCTCCCAGGTGGCCCAACCAGGAAGGGCGAGAGCAGGAGGCCAGGTCTGCCTGACCCCAAAGATAGCTCCGCTCCTTGTCTCTCATCTCAGGAGAATGATCCCGGCTCCACCCCACCTCCCGCCCAACATCTTCTTAACAAGCCACCCAAAGTCAAAGAGCCCACACACCATGTTGCCCCCTTGCCCCTGGGTCCAGAGGGGCTGCCAAGCCAGCATGGTCTGCTCAGTCCCGCTCCAAAGTCACAGGTCAGCTCCTGGCCAGCAGTGCCCAGGCCTCCCAGGCTGACAGCTGGTTCAAACCCCAGCTTGCCCATCCCTGGAGAGATGCCCCAGGCTCTGACCCTGACTTTAGTCTCCCCCCATGTGAGTCGGCCTGGCAGTCAGGACTCTTGGTGCTGTGGGGATCAGAGGAGACACTACAGGAAAAGGCCGGGGCTCAGCCTGGCCACGTCAGGCCCTCAGCAGGCAGCGGGGGCGGCGCCATGTGCCTCCTCACCCCCATCAGGCTCTTCTCTGCCATGACCAAGCTCCCCCTGGTCACTGCAGGGTCCCAGCGAGCAAGCAGGTCCTGCCCCCAGGAGTCCACACCCCGGCCGGGTCGTTGCAGGGTCCCAGCGAGCAGGCAGGTCCTGCCCCCCAGAAGTCCACACCCCGGCCAGGTTGGGGAGTGACAGGTGTACCACTGACGAGGCAGCAAGATGTTCAGTAGGACAGGCACTGAGGCGTGGGACATAGGACCCACGAGGCAGGAGGCTGCTACCCCACCCTCCGCCCCAGCTCTGCCCTGAGTGCCCCGCATCCCCTAGCCTGTGTCTGACGCGAGCGTCTCTCCCTCGGTGGGAAGTGTCCTGACCCTGCCCAGGAGCCCGAGGCCAGCAGGTCCCCCAAATGGATAAGCTCAGTAAGGGACTTTCAGAAACCTTCCATCCTCTGCCGCAAAGCCCACCGACAGCCACCCTGCTCTGCTCTGAAGGCTGGAATTTCAAACTTACACAAATATTCCAGGGCTTTTCAAGCATGTTCCAAATAGACATTTATGTTGGCTAAGGCAGTGTTTTGCTTTTATTGCTGTTATGAGATTCAACATTTTTCCAGAAATAACTTCTGAAAAGTGTGCCTGGATTTTGAACACGTGTGATCCTGACATACAGGGAGAAAAGCTTTCAAGCCACATGCACACGGCTGTGCACACACACACACACACACACCCTGTGTGTGCCTTAGACAGGCGTCGTAGAAAGTGCCGCATGCCTGTGTCCAGGGAAGGGCTTTCGGAGGGTCTGAGTGTCCCACGGAAGGGCCGTGTTCACACGCAGCAGCGCAGGTGTGGGCTGGCGGCGTGTTCCCCGCAGAGTCTCCTGAGCGAGCCGGGGGACCTCGGACACGCTGTCCCGCCGTGGTCAGTGCCCTTCCCCCCGCACTGATGCTGAAGGGGACGTGGTCTCTGCTGCCTCATCCACGGCCTTCTGCCCACGAGGGGTTAGGCGGTGAGGCCGGAGCGGTCCTCGGAAAGGAACGTCACTGCTCACCGTCCCTGAAACACTCACCAATCCGCTCTGCCCTCTGGATCTGAGAAGCTGGACCCACACTGTCCATCAGGATTAGTCATCTCTGAAGCCGTGAGTCAGAAGGGAGAGCGCAGCATCCAGCCACCACCAACGGAATTTACCAGAAGCCTTTGTGAGGAAGGAGCCTGGTGCTGGTGAAATGTGCTGCTGCTCTGCGGGGGTCAAGGTCAGCCGAGGAGGATGCTCATGGCCCCACCCCACCAGTGTCCAGAGCACAGAAACCAAGTGGAAGCAGAAGTCAAACGTGGACAGAAACTTTTTCCCCAAATGAGAAAGAGTGGGCTGGGGCCTGCTGCCCCAGGCGCCGTCCCACCCTGCGCGCCCCCTGGGAAGGCACGGCTTCCGGGGGCCTGAGCCCTGCCGTGCGCTGACCCCAGCAAACCTCAGGCTCCTCGCTGCCCCGGCCTGGGATCTGCGAATGTGTGAAGGTATTAGCTGCCAGTTGGAACTGGAACGCAGCCTGGGGCCTCGCTCTCCAGCAGGAAAGCTTGTAAGGCAGCGAGTCTGGACCCAGCCCAGCATTCAGAAACAGGAAGAATTAACAGGAGTAAATGTGAGCACTGTTAGCACTCCCAGCTGCGATTTATTGCCGATGGTGGGGAAACATCGCTTGGTTGCAGGGTTTCGTCCATTTGAATATAAAATGTAATTAATGAGTCACCGAGTGTGGGGCACCGGGCAACAGGTCCACCTACTTGGTTTTCAGAGGCGTGGGACGGGCTCCCAGGAACACACCTTCCTCCCCGCAGGGGCCAGGGGTCAAGCAATAGACCAGCCAACCCACCGTCCCTCAAATCTAGGAAAAGAAAGCCTGGCTCCTGGGTGACCCAAGAAGTCTTGGGTGCAGGGGCTTCTCAGGAGAGTGACACAACATTTTAAAACGCGATGGGAGAGGACAGACCCTTGGGGACAGGGCACCGTGTGCCGAGGCCACGGACGGTGTGAGTTAAGCCACTCAGCACCACTCTTCCGGGCTCTTTGCAATTCTGTCGTGGCCAAGACTGTTTTTAAATTGGCCTTGGAGAGGAGTGGGGGGAGAGACTGTCTCTCTTTGGAGGCTGATCAGATGACCTGGCGCCCGCAGGTCACAGAGCCACGGGGACAAGGACCCGCAGCATCTGAACCCCCAGCCTGGTGAAGCCTCCCAACCACCTTGTGTCCACTCATCACTGGAGCACACATCACCTGCCAACTCTTTCTTTCTCTGTGAATGAAGGAAGGTTGGGGTTTTGTGCTGTTTCCCCCTAATCTCCTTGGCCCCCGGGGCCAGTTTGTTCTCAGAAAACTCTACCCCCTCCTCCTCTTCTCCTGGGCTTTGATCTTCTGGTTCGGGTTCAGCTGCTTCGTTTTTTGCACTTACCAGCCTGGAGGGAGGATGCCCCTGACCTGCAGCCGCAGTCTGGCAGACAGATGGGACAGGAAACGGGGAGTTTCTTTCAGCCTTCGCCCCTATTCATCTTGGATAGATTACAACAGTAGCAGCTCCAAATGTCTTCATAGCCCGTTTATGATAAAGCGATGGTAACATCACACGAGAAGAGAAATGTGCAGATTAGTGATATCCGGGCAAAGATGGATTGACTGAGTTCATGAGATTTGCTCTGAGCAAGCCCCTCCCTCCCCTGCTCCGGGAAAGCCCCTGCATGGGGCTGGGGCTGGCCGGGAACCCCAACAGGGCATGGGATATCCTTGCTGTAGCCCCTCTCCCTCCTCCTCCCTTCCTCCAACTCTCCCTCCCTCTCCTCCCCCATCCCTCCCTCCCTCTCTCTCTCTCTCTCCCCCCTCCTTCCCTCCCTCCCTGCATTCTTTGCCTTTCCAAGTTTTTGAAAGTCTACAGGGCAACTCTGCAGCAACCCAAATAAATCAAGCTGCCATGGTTACTTTGCAGAAGGCTGGGGGATTTATATTTGAATTTCAGGAAGAGGGGCAAATCCATCACCCTGGAATGCTGCATCTATAGATTTTAAAGTTTGCTTGAATTATTATGGGGGGGGCGGTGCGTGGTGGAAGGGGAGTCTGGAATAAAACCAAGGAGGACTGGCCAAGGAAGAGCTTCTAGCTGAAGGACATGGGCACATTTATAAGCCATCAATAAGAACCATTAAGACCTGCGGCTTTCCCTTTGTTCTTTTTAAGAGGAAACACTTAACAATTTGTTGTTCTTTGTTGTACTTTTTTAATGAGCCAAGAGAACATTGCCCGGTCCCCACGCGGTCTGGAGGGGGGGGGGGGCGCGTCACAAGCTTTGTCTTTTATATTTTTCATCTTTTTCGTTTACATGAAAACTGACAAGAAATCCCCCCATGAAGGAAAGCCGATCTGCCTGGGCTGGTTTCAAAGAGCTCCAATTTAGAGCATCCCCAGCGACTTCATTTCTAATCATGTTTTTACTTTCCTGGTCTACCAATTGGAGACCCCCCCAGGTCACTCTGGTTTCTATTGATTAGAGCATGGCTCCGAGGTGAGGGCCCAGGATGAATGGGGGCAGGGAGGGATGCTGCAAGTGGCGGTGGCCCAGCCTGGAGAAGGTATCTGAGGATTTGAATGACATCTCAGGGGACGGTATCAGGCTTCCAAATTCCTTTCATCCATCAGATGAGAGAACAAGCCATGGCTTTCAGTGGGACGGGGCTGGGGCTTTCTCCCGCAGTAAATGGGCTCAGGCCACACAGATAAAGAGCTTCTCCTGTTCCTTTTAAACCGTTTCAGGCAGGAGTCGTCTGTCACTGACTGAGGGCGGGTGGGGGTGGGGAGGGACCTTTCAGCTCTGATTAGAGTAGCAAGTTCAGGGCCACAGTGAAGCTTTCGAAAGTCTTTCCAGCCCTTCTTTACTGCTTCACTTATGGGGTTTTCCCCACACCATGGGGGAGGGGGCCGCCAGCCTTGCATTCCAAAGGAAACCTTCCTTTTCCAAGGCACACAGGTCAGGTCCAGCTGGAAAGAGTTCCAGGTCCCTCAGGTCCCAGTTGCATATCCATCCAGCTTCCAGGGAAGAATGGGTGGTTATTAAATACCCACAGTATTCACCAAGCATGGGGGATGGGGGGGAACCAGGAAACTGAGGGACGGGGAAGAGAAAGGGAGTGGACAGTGTGGCAGGAAGCAGGGATACAGTGTAGCAGAAGCAGGGATGCAGCGTGGCGGGACGCAGGGGTGCAGTGTAGCGGAAGCAGGGATGCAGTGTGGTGGGATGCAGGGGTGCAGCATGGCGGGACGCAGGGATGCAGTGTGGCGGAAGCAGGGATGCAGTGTAGCGGAAGGGGGATGCAGCATGGCGGGACGTAGGGTGGCGGGACGCAGGGATGCAGTGTGGCGGCATGCAGGGATGCAGTGCAGCCAGAGCCAGTGACACGTGCAATGACCCAGACACAGGCACGCCGTTCTTCACAGCTTGGTGCACAGGAAGCGCTGGATACATGTTCACCCCGGAAGCCCCGTGGTTTGACAGTATGATGGACGGGAGGACCATCTCTCTGGCCACGTGGTGCAAGGGATGTTTGCCCCTTGGCCGCTACTCCTATGACATAAGCAGGCATCCCAGGGGACGTTGCTGGCACTTACTCCGGCAGTGACAGTAATGAGTTGAGGAGAAGGACATTCCTGGCCAGCCTTGACCCTGTTGAGGATCCCAGCTGATTAGGAGGGACGACCAGGCGCACGTGCTCTCTGGGCCCGGTCTCTTGTTGCTGGCTCCATTACTAAGCTGGGTGTGGGCATGGGTGGCCAGGGTCCTAGGGTTAAGGTACAGAGCCGTGGGAGTCTCCAGGGAGGGTGTCACTGGGTTCCCCGCAGCATCTTGCTTCTGCCCAGATCTGACTTCTCCTTCAGGAACCGACTTCCTTCCCTGAAGCTGCCATGGCGGTGGGTCCCTCCGGGCTTACCACTTCTCACCAGCCTTGGCCTCCAGGCCCAGTGGCTCCGGGAAGCCCTCTGAGGGCAGGCCTGGTGGGGCCAGCATCACAGGCCCCAAGCCTGCCACACACCCCAGCTTCCTCATCCCAACACCACCAGCTCCGTAAGGGACGCACATTGCTTATAGGATTATTTCCTTTTAATAAAGACCAAAAAAGTTTCCAAAGGCAAAATGACAGGCTGGTTAACTTTATATCCCAACTCCAAAAAGATACATTTTCCTCTTTGTAATGCACTAGTTAGTGGTTACTGGCACATTACATTAACTAATTTGAGATCGAATTATCAAATTTGCTCATTGCTGCTAGCGCTAATTTGAAACCTTACAATAAAGAAGGGTTTGAGAGGCACATGAAAGGGCGCCACCCACGGCGGCTCCGAGCCCGGCCCCGAGCATCACAGCGAGCTCGCAAAGGCTTCGGGGTAATTGCAGTCATGAGCCGGAGTTGATTGAAGAAAATTGTACCCCAGTTTTTTACTACAAGTTTTTTTTGTGTGGCTTTTCTTAAATTATGCGGTGAAATTCAATTACAAGGGAAGACACGTATAGGACTTTTAATAACTGTATTAAGAGCATCTTTCGAGCTCTTTTCTGCTCCATGTTGTCAGGTTGCTAACCTACAGCTTCCTCAGACTTGTTCTTATTCTCAGGAGGTAGGATGTTGTGTGAGCGTGTGTATGTTTTTAAAGAAAATTATCTGCTTTAAATTTTTTCATTGTCATGTTTTCTTCTTTTTTCATGTCATGTTTCTTCTTATTCTTCTACAACGTAAGCCAGAAAGTGTGGGAAAGGAAGCTTCAGCACATCATATGCACACACATGCACACATACAGTCACATACACACATACACACACACACACACACATATATATACACATTCACGGATAGATCACTCCTTTTCCAACTTAGGGTTCTTTGCTCCATCCTTGCCAGCAAACCCTCATGGCCTCGAGCTTCCTTGTAGGTTGGGCAATCTCAATAACCACATTTCCAAATTGCAAGTAACAAAAGCAAATTGATCAGTTCTGTGCATCATCTGGGTATTTAAGGCATACCAGAAAGCAACAGAGGGTATGTTTTCCCCGTTTCTTGAAAGACTTGTAACAATAAAAAGTAATCAAAACACTGAGGGAATTGTGCTTGTGACCAGCGCTCTACCCACTTCCCCTGGAAAGACACAACTGTGAATGAGAAAGAACAGCCCCCGAGCTCCGTAATTAATTAATTTACATTTTTAAGGCCACCAGTGGTTACTAACGTGGCATGCCATTCGAAGTGACACCCAGCAATTCCGACCCAGTCTTGTCCTGCTTCCACTGTCTGTGGGAGAAGTTGGGACGAGAATGTTCCTCCAGAACCCAAGGAGCAAAACACTTCTGGGGGATGTCTAGTGCGAACGAGGATGCTGTGGTCAGGGGTCCGGCGGCTCCGAAGGCCACCTCCCTGTCCTGCTTGCAGCCAAGCTGGAGCAGAGGAGCACGGAGGTCAGCTGGGAAGAGGTCTTGCCCATGTGGCTCCGCGTGGGGTCCTCCTGCTCCCTCTGAAGGTCAAAGGAGTGATTAGAAGTTGGCAATAGGGTTCGCTATTTGAAAGGTGAGTCAAAACCGGCCAGTTTTCTTCTGACATGCTTTGACATTTTAAAAAAAAATTTTCAAAGATTTTATTTATTTGGGAGAGAGTGAGTGAGAGAGAGAGAGAGAGAGAGAGAGAGAGAAGGCAGAAGCACGGGGGAGGGGTAGAGGCAGAGGGAGAAGCAGGCTCCCTGCTGAGCAAGGAGCCCAACGTGGGCAGACTCTTAACCGACTGAGCCACCCAGGCACCCTATGCTTGGACATTTATTCCAAACGGTCCAGCCTTCCCTGGCTTGGGAGCGCTGGCCTTTGGGGCAGGAGGGGAATGGTGGGAAGGGATGTGGACTGTGGCTTGCTTTCTGGCTCCAGCAGAGCCGAGGCACAAGTCTGAGGCCATCAAACCAGGTGCAGGGAGAGTGGGGGACAGACAGGGAGAGAAGCCCTCCCAGCATGGGCATCTTGCTGGCCGGCCCCCGGCTCCAGGGTTGGAGGGGCGTAAAGTCTGAGCATCCGTCTGATGTCCCTAGAAGCCATCGTGGGCCGGTATGGCCTTCAGCTGGTTCTCCACAGAGCTTTGGCATCTTCCGCCCACACTTGAAGGAGGCCAAGACAGGTCCAGCAGGGGTTAGACGAATGGGGCTTCCCACCTCTGGGAGGCACAGCTGAGTGACTTGGGGCAGCCACCATCCCAGTCAGCGCGACACCGCCTATATGTAACAAGGGACCGTGAAGGGAGAGAGTACAAGGCTGTCCCTTAGAGGAGAGTGCTGAGGATTGGCTGCCACAGTGGCCAGGTACGATCTTTTGAGAGACCTACTTCCTTTTTCCTGGATGCAGAGCTAGGCAAGGTGTGCACCCGCGCCCTCTACTGTTAGTTAGCTGTACTGCGGAGCCGTGATAAAACGCGCAAGTACGCAGAATTAAAAGAAACACGTAAACCAGGCCAAGACAAGAAAATAAATGTCTGTTAAGGACCAGGCCCTACAGGTCCCTGGGAATTTGAATGCGAGGCTTGGCTGTTGCAAGGTCCAATGAAAAGGTAGATGGTGCACTGTGTGTGTGCCCGTGTGTGTGAGTGTGAGCGTTTGGGGGGGGTTCTGCAAAGGCCGAGCCCCAGGCTGCCTGCCGCGTGCAGCCACAGGCCGAGGGGCGGGTGCAGGGCCCCGGGGGCTGGCGGCGCACCTGCCATCCGGAGGAACAAGAGTGTGTTCCAGGTGGCCCAGGCCATTGTTATCATCTCAGGGCACAAAGTCTGCGTCTGTCCACCTTGACCCTGAGCAGGTAGAGAGAGGAATCGATAACGCGGAAAAACCTCCCGCTGAAGCCATCCTCCTGGGCACCGGGCACCGCGCAAAGGTCCTCCGGAGATAAGACAAAGTTCTTTGATCTCCACTGATCCCTCTAAAGGCTTCTCCCCAAGCCCAGGTGACTCAGAGACCCCGCCCACCCCACCCCAGCCACCGTTGTGACAGGAAGAGCTTCCGAGCTACACCTGCTCAGCCTGTCCAGCCGTGCCCTCCGAGGAGCCGGGTGAGGCCAGGCCCGGGGCGGGGGGTGAGGGGGGGCACCATTGAGAGGGGACATTGCCCGCACGCCTCCTGCAAGCTTCGTCCTCCGTGACCCCAGCCAGGCAGCGCCGCCCCAGCAGCCGGGCACACTTTGTCCCACTCCCAGAGGGACGAATGCTGGACACGGGGGTTTGTCTCTGTCACACGGTGCAGGGGGCAGCCCCAGGCGGTGTGGGCCACACCACGGGCTCTTTACAAAGGGCAGGGAAGGCAGGGAAGCCAGAGAGGGGAGGGCGGGAGGGTGGAGGCGTGTGGGAGAGTCGCATCCCCCCACGAAGCCTGAAGCCGGGCAGACGGAGCAGGGCCTCCGAGGGTGTGCATGCCAGTGCCGTGTGGGACAGGGTGGGAGCTTGTGTGTGTGTGTGGGTGCGTGGCTGTCTGTGAAGGCCACGTGCTCGCCAGGCTGCCTCCGGAGCTCAGAGACAGAGAGGAAACGGGGCCTGGAATAAGCCGTCAGTTGATTGACTCAAGTTACATCATTCTCTTTCCCTCGAGAGCCTGTCAATCCCCAACTCCTTGTAAAAACAGAATTGAAAAACAGTCGAGACTCCCGGCCAAGCCCAGCCCCAGCCCCTGTGGCCTGTGGACAGGACGAGTGCATGCTCACGGGCAGGTCCTGCCCCCGGACCCACTCTGAGGCCGGGGGCTGGGGCATCCTGCTGGTTTGTGAGCTTTACTGTCCTCCGAGACCTGGGGCGGGCCCGGACGTCACAGGCAGGCTGTGCACGCAGGAATGCCTGCACTTGAGGTCCTGGCCTCTCCCCAGACCCGCCCTGTGACCGGGCAGAGCATCTTGTCACCCAGAACGCGGCCACTGTCACCCTGTCTGTTCATCTTCCTTCTTCATGCAAAGCTCCACACTGCTGAGGACCCGCCATCCCTGCCAATCCCCTGGGGAGAAATGAAAGAAAATTCCATCTTATTTCTAAAAGTAGGGGTTTATGGCATTCTGGACTTTCTCCTTGCTGCGTGTGGCTTGCTTCAATGGCACTCCCCGCGTTTCAGACTCTGCTGAGGAGGAGCTCAGGTTCCAGGCTGTCGGATTTCTGGGCCCGCGGGTGCCCAGGGCAGGGAGCCAGCCGGTGCGTTGGGGGTGGGGGTGCAGCGTCCTGGGCAGCCACTGGCTCCCAGGAAATTTCCCCCCAACTGGATTCTGGATCCCTGCACGGCCGTCGGGAGCACCTGCGTGGAGCTGGCCCATTGGCTTTGGGCAATCCAGCAACCCACAGGGAGCCATCTGGGGTTGTCTGTGCGCCTCTTGCTAGCACGTGCTGTGTGCGTCCGGCACGGAAATGAGATGCCGTTATCTTTTCAACCCGGGATGCCGGGGTCGGGGATCTCTCTTGGGACTTAGTGCCCAGGAACACCGGGGACCCCCAGCACAAGCAGCCCCGTTCCTCGATGGTGTCGGTTGGGGCACACCGTGAGCCTGGGAATGACAAGGCATCCGCCATGGGGTCTTTGCGAGGCGGCCGCCTGGGCTTGGAACAGATTGGAACTAAGTTAGACGCTCAGGCTGCAGAGGGCAGGGGTCTGAGTCTGACCTTCACGCCTCGTGTGCGGCCGGAGCCCGTAAACTGCTCCGCAGGCTGACAGGGGCGGTCTCTGCCCCGCCAACCTGGGAGAGCATCTCCTTCCCGCTCTCACGAGGGGCTTCTGCCCTGGGACCGTCCCCCCCCCAGGGAAGTTTCGTGAGGACCAGGGGACACCCCACCAGCCACCTGTGGGTGCCCGCGAGCCCCAGGTGGGGAATCCCCACCCGCACCCTGGGGCTGGGGACCAAATGCACACAATCAGAAAGCCCCTTTGAGGGCGTGCGGAGGTTCCTGGGCCGCCGTACTCTCCAGCAGGCCTGATTGCCCTTAATCCAGAGCAGTAAAAGCTGCAAGGCCCCATATCCCAGAACCTCATCAACAAAGAGCGCTTTTTCCCTGAGTATTTACAACTTCTGGCGAGGTGGGTAACAATGTGACAGCTTATGTAATGATGTCAAAAGGCCTTTCCAGCTTAGAGAGCCGCTGGTGGCCCCCGGCTCTGTACGCGCAGAACCTCCCCGCGGCTGTGGGGCCGCAGGTGGGCCGGGAAGCGGGAACAGCCTCCTCGCTGGAAAGGAAAAGAGAGGGCGAGCTGGGGGTGAGGAGGGTCTCACCATCTCCCCAGTCCCAGGATGGAAGGGAGGCCTGGGCTGAAGAAGGACTCTAGATCAGGACCTCCAATGGGGACGGGCCTTGCAGGCAGAGGGGCTGGTGGCTCCTGGACGCTCACCTGGTGCAGACATGGTGCAGCCAGGACAGGGCACGGTGGCCCGGGGACCCCTGTCCCTCCTCCTCAGCCATGCCACAAAGAGGGTCCAGGGCACGACTCTCACAGCAGGGCCGGGAGAACTGGGTGCTCCAAGGAAGGGGCCTTGCCTTACAGGGCTGCCCCCTCCAGTCCAGCCCACCCTCCTCCCCGGAGCTCCACTGTCCCACCCGCCCCTGCCCTGCTCTTCCTGGCTGTCCTGGGCCCTCCACATCCCTGTTCTGTTAGGATGCTTCCAACAGCCTCCGAGCAATCTCCCTGTGCACGCCCCACATTGCTGCCAAGCTGGGAGGCCATCCTAAGACACAAATGTGACAGATTCCTTCTTTCCTTCCTTCCCTGAGGAAAGGCTCTAGGGTCCTCGTTATAGAGGGCTGAAAGCCAGACAGGGTGTGCCCTGGGCCCGGGCCCGCGCCAGAAGAGTGCGCCCCCGGGGTCTGGGCAGAGTCCCCAGCTACCTGGTAGGAGCCCATTCTCACTCTGGGGGCCCACACACAGAGGGGAACCACGGCCCCTGGGACGGGCCATCCCACCAGCCCACCTGCTCTGGGTCCTCTGTTCTCTGAGTTCTGACTTCAGGAAAACGCTTTTCTGAGGTGGTTACTCCAAAACCCCCAGACCCTCTCTGAGGGACACAGGGAGTAGCTTCCAGGAAATCTCTCGCTGCTTGCAAGCCGCAAAGCCCCCCGTGTGATGATTGGCCCCATGGAGGAGCGTGAGCAAGATGGGTAAGACGGAACCGGCTGTGAGGCGGCCCCTGGCTCTCAGGATGATGTCAGACCCCCCCACCCTCCCCGGGGACACAGCTTCGGGGCGGCTCTGTTCTGTTGGGTCAGCACTCTTCGGGGAGACAAAAGCAGTGGACGCTCCCCCTGGGAGAGTGGTGGGTTCCCTGCGGCTAAGGTGCAGGACCTTCCTGTGCCCCTCAGCGTACAGGACACACAGCGGGACAGTCCTTCTGTGACCCTGACCACTGGCCTGAGCGGGTTTCCAGCAGGGGCACCTGGGGATGGCACTCGGGGACGGGCTTAGCGCCCCGGGGCTGCCATAAGGAGGCGCTGGGAGGTGTAGAGCAGTGCACATGTCTTCTCTCGGGGCTGCAGTCTGGAAGCCGAAATCAAGGCGTCTCAGGGCCCGTCCCTTCTGGGGGCCGTGAGGGGAATTTGTCCTGGTGTGGCCAGGCATCCTTGTCTTGTGGACCCCACACCCCGACCTCTGCCTCTGGGGCCACATGGCTTCTCCCTGTGTATCTACGAAGATCCTACTTCCAAAGAAGGCGCGTTCTGAGGTTCTGGGCAGATGTGAACTTTAGGGGAACACTGTTGACTCCACTATAGGGACCACGGAGAGCTCTGGAAGAGGGTTGGAGGGGTTGGAGGCCGGCCAAGCAAGGGCCATGGCCCGGGTGACCACTCCCCTCCTCTTTGTGCAGCCCCTATGCTGAACCTCACCCCTGCATGGGTATGAAGCTCCCGCCGAGGGCTAATCATAAGAGCAGAAGGAAGGGGCCCTGCCCTGCCTGGGAGCCAGAGCCCAGGGCGGAAGACGGGGCCAGGCGGCCCGCAGGAAGGTTGGGGGGGGTGGCCACCTGTCCCCACCGCGCTGACCAGCAGCAGCCCTCAGGCTCCTGGCCCTCGGGCTCCCGTGCCCACCCTGGCTGCCCCCCGGGCCTGACAGCAGGGGAGGCCGCTGTGTCCAGGGGCTGGGGGCACAGAACAGGTTCTCCTGCTCCCTTGAGGCCAAGCTCAGCCTCACCGGCACAGTGTCTCCCCGTCTGAGAGAGAAAATAGCTCTCAGAACCTCCAGGCCACTGTGGACCATCGCAGACAACCCTCCATGGAAGGAAAGGGCCACACACACCGTGGGGGGCCGGGGACCCCAACGCCTCTGGGGCCAGCAGGAAGGTCCCGGCCCGAGGGCGGGCAGGCAGGCGCCACCCTCCAAAACTGACATTCGGCAGTTAAAATCTTTTGTTTTCAACATCCTCCTTTTCTTCCTGAATTGTCACTCAGCATGGAGGCCCCTCAGAGCCCCCCGCCCGCGCCCCTGTGAGACTCCAGGTACAAAACTGTCCAAACCCAGGTGTCCTTCTCCCCACTGGACTCTGCGCTTGAGATCTTTGCCTCAGGGGGAGGCAGCGCCTCGGGCCGCTCGAGAGATGGGTTCTGGGGCGTTGGATCCGTCTGCCAGGCAGCAGCTGGGCCGACGGCCTCTGCCTGGGCCCCTCTACCACCCGTCTGCCTCCCCATCTCCGTGGACATCAGCCCCTTGGTCCCCCCCACCCCACCCTCCCTGATCCCACACCCAGGAGGCTCTTGCAGTGCCGCCGTCCACACAGTTGGGACCAGCAAACGCAGTGGGTCCTGGGCAGGAATTCTGTTTATCCCGACCGTAAGTTATTTGACCCGGACGCTGATCTGGTTACTGATCCCGAGGGTATCAGCTCCCTGCTGGCTCGCCGCCACACATGGCTGCCACTCGCATACATCTGGGGTGACAAGCTGGGCCTCGCTTGGGAAGCCGTGTCACGGTGGCAGGGAGGACACACGAGGGGCCCGGGGTGGCACCACAGTGCCCCGACGTACCCCCGGGCACCCCGGCTCGCCTGTCCAGGGGGAAGGGACAGCAGGAGGGTCTGGGGAGCCCCATGCAAGGGGGTCTCAGAACTTCGAGAGTGAAGCTCACTTCCTTCCTGGGTGGCCGCTCACAGCACTGGGCCCGGACAGCGCCCTGGACAGCGGGTGCTCTGACAGAGGGTGGGAGGCCCAGGGCACCCAGGGTTCCGGAGCAGGGTCTCTGGGGACTGGGATTCGCTGGCAGGACGGTGACTCTGGAGGGCTCTCCTGGCGCACAAGCTGTCGGACGCCTCTTTGGGTCCACATCTCATGCCTCCGAGCCCTGGGCATCGGAGCACTGAGTCCCAGGGGACAAAGCCCCTGCTAGGCTGTGTGGTGAGCTGGCTGGGCTGGGAGGGTCTCCAAGAAGCCCCCAAAACACCCCAGTCCCAGCTGCTGTGGCCACGGGATTCTGAGTCCTCCCTTGTCAGGGTTTCTCGACCTCGAACCGGCTGATATTCGGGCTCAGACCATTCTGCTGCAGGGGCTGTCCTGTGCACGGCGGGCTGTTTGCAGCGTCGGCCTCCACTGACGAGATGACAGGGACAACCAGAACTGTTTCAGATACTGCCAGGTGTCACAGCAGGTGGAGGGGGTCACCCCCTGGCCAAGAGGGCTTCCTGCTGCGTCAGCCCGCCGTCCTGCGGGTGGGGAGGGTTTGTCACTAGAGGGCCACTGGGGCTCTTGCAAGGGCAGTAGGAAATGTGCGGAGAACCTCCTCGTTCAAGGGGCGGGTGGGCTGCGGCATGCTGCCTGGAGCCGGCAGGACGCGGTGGAAGCATGTCACCAGGGTGCTGCCACACAGCACGGCCCCTCCTCCGGGACAGAGACCCTGGGACAACTCTCCCTCCCTCCTACAGAACCAGGCTCTGGTGTTGGGACTTGGCAAGGACTCTGGGCCCCCAAGAGCTGGTTCTGCGGCTCTGCAGCCGGGTGAGATCCTGAATGCCTCAGTTTCCCTGCCATAAAAAGGCAAGAGGCACAGAGCTTGCCCGTCGGCTTCTTCTTCGGCGTATGTAAGGCACTAGAGTTCAGCACAGGGTGAGCACCAATATCGGCAGGACTGCAACTACCCTCCCCTCCCCGACAGTCTGCTCCCTCCATCAGCTAGCTCTTCCCCCTGAAGGGCCTCCCAAGCTGTCCCCAAAGCCCCCCGACGCATTCTGTGAAAGCCAGGTGTGGGTGTAGCCTTGGGGGGGGGCAGCAGGGTGGGGGAGCCCAGACTGGACACGGGCACTCCGCCCTGGGAGGGGACAGGACACACTCCCCAAGCACAGCATTAACCTCGGGCTCTAGGGAGCCCGCACCACCCAGCCTAGGAGCTCCCGGTACTCCCCTGTTCCTCCCCACCCAGGGGCCCCATTCTGGACCCTGTGGCATTCCAGGTGGCTGTGCTTGGCTGTGCTTGGGGCTGCAGCTGTGCCGTGCCTGGGAGAAGGGGGGCCGGGGGGCAGAGAGACCATCCGGGGCTCAGGGCTCTAGGGTGGGGAGCCTTCTTCATCTAAAGGGTTAAGTATTGGAGTAGGGTCCCTCCTACTCATGTACCACCGCCCCCCTGTCCCCAGCATCCCGCTGTCTGGATTTGGGCAAGAACAGAGTTGAGGGAGCCCTGAGCTGTCTGGATTTGGGCAAGAACAGAGTTGGGGGAGCCCTGAGTTGTCTGAATTTGGGCAAGAGCAGAGTTGGGGGAGCCCTGAGCTGTCTGGATTTGGGCAAGAGCAGAGTTAGGGGGAGCCCTGAGCTGTCTGGATTTGGGCAAGAGCAGAGTTAGGGGGAGCCCTGAGCTGTCTGGATTTGGGCAAGAACAGAGTTAGGGGGAGCCCTGAGCTGTCTGGATTTGGGCAAGA
>NC_058406.1:1838061-1874193 GCF_002201575.2 Neomonachus schauinslandi
AAGAACAGAGTTAGGGGGAGCCCTGAGCTGTCTGGATTTGGGCAAGAGCAGAGTTGGGGGAGCCCTGAGCTGTCTGGATTTGGGCAAGAACAGAGTTGGGGGAGCCCTGAGTTGTCTGAATTTGGGCAAGAACAGAGTTGGGGGAGCCCTGAGCGGGGACCTTGGCTGGCTCATCTGGACTTCACCTCCACACGGGCCTGGCAGAGAGCAGAGCGGGGTTAACCGTTGATGCTGGAGAACTTCGCGGGGCCGAGGCTCTAGGCACACTGTTGAGAATCCTCCCGACTACAACATAAAGGGGAAACCCAGAGTGAGGAAGGAGCCATGGGCCCAGCAGGAAGTGGCCCTTCCAGGAACAGTCCTTGCTATTCAGAAGGCAGAGCGGGACTCCCTGTGGGTTAGCAGTGAGTCGTGGGAAGATGGGTGCCTCTAGTCTCTGCAGGTTCCGGGGGGCACGTCGTCAAGGAGGGCCCCAAGTCCCCACTGGTTAACGCGGCCCTTGTCATTGCCCTGACTCAGTCCTTTGTGCCTGCTCAGCCTGTGCCCTGCAGAGCAGGTTTGTGTGGGGCTGAGTTGAGCTCTTCCAGCTGGGAAGAAACGCACCCAGGTGCTGAGCTGGGGAAAGTACCGAGTTCCCAGGGGAGGAAGGTTCTGGACTCACTGTCCCTTTAAGAATGCAAGCCCATCTTGCCGCCAGCATCTCTGATTCCCCGACAAGTGATGACGGGAGTCTATCCGGAGAACCGCAGCTGGAATTCTCAGCCAAGAGGGGTTAAGGACGCCTTTGAGACTTCTGGCCACCCACTTCACCTTGGACTTGTCAAGTCTCACCACGGCCTTTAACCCTTGCCTGGCCAGAGCTGCAAGCTGCAGCCATGACGCTGACCTTGAGCCCAGGGCACGCACTCCAGCCTGCAGAGCTGCAGGGAACCCCGGCTCTCCTCGCCCACGGTCCCTCCCCTCTAGTCACCTGCCCCCTGCCCCCACCAGGCCGACCAGCCCCGTGTGCTCTAACTGTCACGGTGCACCATCCGCCCCCACAGTCCAATCAGAGAAAGCAAGCAAGACCCGGGGGGGCGGGGGGGGGATGCTGGGTGTTTAGAGAAGCTTCTGGGGAAGAGTCAGACCCTGCAAGACCCTGGGATCTTTGTGCAAAATGAGGGAGCCCACCTTTGCTTACTCCAGCTAAGAGGAAGCAGCTGAGCATACAGCCTCTGCCCCAGGGAGCCCCCGCCCCAGGGGAACCCCGCTGCTCTCCCTGCCCCGAAGCTCCTCAGCCAGAGCCTTTCTCACCTGCTGCTCGGGGACAGAAATTAGAGCCGGCCTCCTGTGCAGGCCTGGGGTCAGAGGGGGAGGAGATAAGAGCTTGGCTTTCAGCACACAGGAAGTGGGCCTGAATGCGGGGGACGGTCTCAGTGGGGGCAGTCAGAGAGCAGCCGGATCCCATCTGATAAGGAAGGACACTAAACCCACACTGACAGGCCCTTGCCCACCCCAGCCCCTCGCAGCCCCAGGCAGCTCCTGCCCGCCAGCCCGGAACGGCCTGCCTGCAGAGCCTTCCTTGGGGAGGGGGGCCTTGGCCTCCAGCCCCCTTACCTGGGTGGGCTTCAGCCCTGGTGGATTGCAACTTCTCCTGGTCCCTTTCCCCTTGCACACCCGACAGGCACATTCCTTGGGGAACTACCAGGATTCTGGGTCTGGGGGCGGCTTCCCCACCTCACCCCCCCGCCCCATGCACTCCCCACGGGCTTTGCTAGCAGCCCCTCTTTATCCCAGGGTCCCTTGATTAGGACACAAGGCTGCTTCCGCCCCCCTACATGGAGACCCCGCCCAAGGAGGGTGCTCAGAACACCCTTGCCGAAGGATCGAAGGAATGAATGGATGGATGGACCAAGGAGCAGATGTCCCGGGCTCTATTTCCAGGCTAAGCAGCCGCTGAAATGGTGGCAGGAACTGGCGGGGGGGGGGGGGGGGGGCAACGCAGGGAGGGGCTTCTCTCGGCCTGTTCTTTAAAAATTAAGCCAAATCCTGGAGGAAAAACATGTTTGTCCAAAACCCTTAATTAGCAGCTGAGCAGGATCCTGGTACCCAGGACACAGACAGCCCCTCTGGTGGGAACAGGCAGAGATGGCCTTTCTCTCTGTTGCCCGGCACCCTGGGCCGAGGCGTTGGCAAGAGGCTACGCCGCCATCACCCCTGGGTCCCCTGTCCTGGGCTCTTGGCGGCTCTGTTCTGGGCTAATTGGTCCTCATTAGCAGGCTCCCTTCCTCGGGTAGAATAGCCATGAGCTGTCGCCCGGCTCCCCTTTCCGTCCACGCTGTGCATAGTCCTGGAGTGGCTCGGAGGCTCCAGCTTGGGGTCTTTTTTTCATTTGACACAGATGTCCCCAAGTCTCAAAGGATGAGGGAGGGGGGACCTCCATGCCCATGTCCGGGCACTGGCTCAACCACATCCCTGAAAAATAAAGCCCGGGGGCGCCTGGGGGGCTCAGTCCGTTAGGCATGCGTTTTGATTTCGGCTCAGGTCATGATCTCAGGGTCGTGGGATCGAGTCCCATGTTGGGTTCCGCGGTCAGTGGGGAGTCTGCTTAGGATTCTCTTCCTCCCTCTCCCCTCCCTCTGCTTCTCCCCCTGCTTGTATGCTCTCTCACTCTCTCTCTCTAATAAATAAACAAAATCTGTTAAAAACTAAGTAAAGCCTGACCCTGGGGCTGGATGGGTAGCCCCTGGGCCGCGGACCAGCCTGGGAGACCCCTAGGGCCGTGTCCCAGGCAGACCCGCCTGCTGGGGCATGCCAGCCCACCTGCCCTCTGTGCAGCGTCGGCTGGCCCTGCCCCCATCACTGCAGCCCATCCTCATGCTCAGGTGGCTGCTCTGACAGCGTATGCTCGCTCTTGATTGGGGAGGTGTGTGCACTCAGGAATTGTAATTAGATTCTGCCTCACGTTGTGTACTAGTTCCCAAGAAAATCATCTATTAATTGATTCCAATTACTCTTAATTGTTTCTCATACATTTCAATTAGGTGGCCCTGTTGTTACAGGCGGGAGCTCTGGGTTAGAGAAGCAATCATCACGCCCCTAATGGTGGGGGCTGCAGGGGGAGCTCTGCCGAGGGGCGACGACCAGGGGACATGGCAAAGGCCAGCCCTTGGCTCCCACGGCCCCAGCAGAGCACAGAGCCCTGTCCTATCTTCTGGGGGCTTTGGGGCCTCCTGCCTCCACCGTAGGCAGGGGGGCAGCCTGGGTCCTCACGGCGCCTTCCGTCCTGGGGGGACGGCAGGCTTCACCCCTGCCTGCGGTCCAGCCGCATGAAATGCCCTCAGGGAACCAGGAATCACTGGGCAGGGAGGGGTCCGGTCCTAAAGCTGTCCTAAGGCCCCGTTTGCTTTATTTTGGCTTTTTGGTGTTTCCTTTCCCAAATCAGTCTGAAGTATCAAGGATTAAATTTTCTTTATTGTGGTAAAATACATAAAATACATACATAACATAAATTTACCATTTTAACCACTTTAAAGCATACAATTCAGTGGCATCGAGGACATGCATGACTGGTGCACCCGTCACCACCCTCTTGTCCCAGAACACCATCCCCACGAGCGCTCACCACCCCGGGAAATGGCAATCTGCTTTCTGTCTCTCTGTATTTGCCTGTTCTGGGCACGTCATAGAAACGGAATCACACCTTGTGCAGCCTCTGTGTCTGGCTTCCTTCCTCTGAGTGTTTTGGAGGTTCGTCCACGATGTAGCAGGGGTTTGCAAAGGATTCCTTTTTCAGGGCTGAATAGTATTCCATTGCATGGAGGGACCGTATTTTGCTTGTCCAGTCCTCTGTTGATGAAGATTTGGGTTCTTTCCACCTGCCGGTTATTGTGAACGTTTGTGTTCAAGAGTCTGTTTGAACTTCAGTTGTTTGGGGCCCAGGGGTCTAGGAGTGGTATTGCTGGGTCATCTGGTCTACCTACTGATCCAGTAGTGACCAAGTGTATGCAATTGGGCAGCAAGGTGAAGGGAAGAGGAGCTACAGTGTCTTGAGGAGATGGGTGCCTGTCCTGGGGACAGTGGGGGACCCCTGGGCAGGGGGCTGGAGCAGCTGGGGCAGGGGCATCAGTGACCCCCTCAGCGGGAAAGGGGTCTGGCCTGGGAAATGCAAGACCCTGTTGCTCAGTCATCACAGGAGGAGGGCTCGCAGGGCCGGGGGCAATGGTCTGGATGAGGACTGTGGGGTCCTGGGCTGCGTCTGAGCCCGCGGATTCCAGAATGCCAACGCTGGCGCATCCCCTAACTTCATCTCACTCCGGGATCATGCACTTCCGTGGGCCTCCAGAAACCTTCCGCGATCCTCAGACCGACCAGAGCACAAGACCCGAGAGGAGACAGACGTCCCTGGAATGCACCGGGGAGGCCTCTCCTCTCTGGACTAAGGTGCCTCCCAACAAAGTCTTCTGGAATCATCTCTCTGTCAAAAGCCCTCGGGGTCCAGCTGTAGACGCGGGTCCACCTGACTTGACACACATCTTACTCAGAAGCTGTGTGATCTGTGGTCCCTGAACATCGGCTGCCGCCTTGTCAAATGAAGACCGGCTCACGGAGCCATGCTGCACCTGGGGACGAGAATCTGCACGGCCCCACACCCAGTGCAACGTGATCTTCAGAAAACAGCGAGGGCAGGGCAGACTAGGACCATGGTGTGGTCCGGAAGCTTCCACGGGAAGAGCAAGAGCCCCGGGCCCCAGCCCAGGGTCCAGGAGTTCCCATCAACAAGGCCACAAAATCTGAGAGAGATGCCATGGTCAGCGAGTGAGCCCCAAGCCCCACCATCCCATCCTCTGAAGGGCACCCTCCATGTCACTTGGGTCATTCCCAAAGTTGAGATGGCCAGGTCCTCCACTTCTGGCCACTGTGGTGTCTCGGAGTTTCCCGGTCGCCGCCACACACAAGCCCCGCCTGCCTTACCCCTCCTGCCGGCTGCAGCTGCCCGGCAAGGCCTGTCACCAGACAAGAAAGCAGGACACAGAATCCAGGATCCCCACGGTGCCGAGGCCACGGAAGAGATGGTGGGAGCCAGCTCCAGGGCACCCACCCGCACACCACCTGGGCGCAGTTCTCAGGATGTCCCCGCTGCCACCCCGGCCACAACCAAACCCCGGGTTTCGGGGGAAAGGCGGCTTCCAAGCTCATCCGTGACCTGCCCCCACACTGACTGCAGCCTGTCCCCCCCCATAAGACAGCACCCTGTGTGCTCGGAACCAGAGGCCCCGGCCCCACCTCAACATGGGCACGAGCGGCTGGAGACGACACACGCGGTCTCCCAGAGGACCGGGGACTCACTGCAAGGCTCTGGCCCGACCCAGAAGGAGTCCCAGTGTGCGCGGTCTCCGGCGCTCAGTGCAGGAGCCTCCGCGGAGGCTGTGTTCCGGGAGCTGGGCCTCCCGCGTGAAGGCAGGCTGAGTTCGGGCGGCTGCCCGGGCCTGGCCCCAGCACGTGGAAGCAGGCCTCTCAGGCAGCCCTTCCTCAGCCTTTCCGCTTTGGAAAGTGAATGAAAGAATGTTATTGACTTTGAGCGAGGGGCGGCGTGAAAACCTCGGAGGACACTGGGAGGCCCCTCCCGCGAGGTGTCCACAGAGAGCGCGTTCTTCGTCCAGTCATGACCGCATGGCGTGTGTCCGAAAGTGCGCTTAGCGGAGCCGAGTTTGTGTGTTTTGACTTTTGACTGGCCAACCCAAACAAATAAACAGGACATCAAAGAAGCAGCGTGGGTAGAAGGACATCTGAAATCTAACCCCAGAGGCTGAGGCTTAAAAAAAAAAAAACACACACCCTCGGACATAAATCTGCAAATAAACTTTCCAAAGGAAAACATCTACTTCTTTCAGAACCACCCTTATTCCGTGCTCCGTCCCAAGTCCTGGGAGAGAGCGCCAGCTGGCATGGGTGAGGAGGCGGCCGCGGTCAGGCGGCTCTGAGCCCCTGCCGCCTGCTCTGCCCCCAGCCAGGGCCACAGGGGCCACGGGGGCTGGTCCCCCTGACCCGGGCCCAGGGCCACTCTCCCTCTGGGTGTCGGAACCTGGCATTCCTGAGAATCTCCTTCGTGGAATTCCAAATTTGGATCCCGCTAGCCGCTGACAGAGAAGCCGTGACACTCGTACCCGTTACTAAACCGGGAAGTGCCACCCCCGTCCCGGACGCTGTCTCTGGAGGATTGGGGAGGTGACGGGAGAGCGGAGGGTCTGCTAGGCCCAGCCATTGTGTGTGCCTTTCAGACACACCCAGATCATGGGTGTGTGTGAGCGTGTGTGCGCACACACACCTGTGGATGTGTCCATGTGTGTATGTGCCCATGTGCATGCACGGGGAGAGATGCTTGGGGGTGCGTGCATCCGTATGTGCGCACACACGTGTTGGCATGTGTCTGCCTGTGTGCACTCCCCACCGTGGAAATCTAAATCGGGGGAGAGGAGGAGAAGGAGCTGCATGAGGGTGGGCGTGTTTTTCTCCTCGATGCTTCGAGCGTCCCAGACATTTCCTGCACTGAAAGCGTCCAGTAGCTGCTTCTCTGCACCAGCAGCCCCCTTCCGTTTGGGAGAACAGCCATCGTGTGAGCTCTGAGGAGCACCCTGACTCCGGCAGCTGCAGTCTGGGGGGGGGGGGCAAGCCCCCAGGACCAGGCTGGGTTCCCAAGGCGTCACCTGCAGGGTCGAGATTTCTGCCTGCGGGGACCTCTTTGCTCAAGACCCACCCAGCAGAGCAGCCAGAAGAGGGCTGAGCAGCTGAGGGACGCCCACGCCCGCTACACCCCGGCTCTGCCTCCGGGCGCTGCTGGGCCAGCCAGGGGGCTGCTGGGGGTGCCCGCCACACAGCCGTCACAGCTCTGAGCTGGTGGCCCTCCTCTTGCGTGATTTGGGACAGTTTTCCAATTGTTCTCTCTGCTTCGGGACTCCAGGTGGCACAGGAGGAAAGATTCCTTCCTGATTTGCTTTCCCAACCCCTCCTCACCTGGCGACCCGGGGCCACCGGATCGCCAGCTTTGGTGCTGGAAAGAAAGAAGGTGGGGAGAGACAACACACACACCAGGCCCACACACAGACACACGCACACGCATGCACACACGTGTCCACAGGCACACACATGCACACACGTGTCCACAGACACACACATGCACACACGTGTCCACAGGCACACATGCACACACGTGTCCACAGGCACCACACACACACACACACACAGACCCACAAGCACACAGACAAACCAGCGGTCAATTTTCCAGTTCTAGGGAAACGAACAAACCAAATCCCCTTTGGGGGCTGCAGGCAACCTTCCTTGGCATTTCCGAGGGAGACTCCCACCGGGGAGAAAGGGGGATTTGACAGTAAGGAGGGAAAACAGAACACGCACCCCCAACATGATTCAGAGCCTTCCATGTGCCTCCAGAAACCCTCCACGATCCTCAGATAAGATGTATCATCAGGGGCCAGGTGCTCCCCTCCCTCCTCTGGGCAGGGCTGGAGAGGCCCCCAGAATGTTTGGCTCTGGGCTTCCCACAAATGTACTATTGGACCAGGATGCTCCATCTACTCCCCGTTACCTGAGCAACCAACCAAGAAACAAGAACCCAACTCGCTGACTTCAGAGGCTCCTTTCAAAGTGGGGGTGCTGGGGGGTCCTGCCCCATCTGCCAACCCAGGGCAGGTGGTTGATGAGTATCTCCCGGGCTTGGCTCTGGTGCTGATCACCCAGGTCTATGCCAGGCCAGGCACTCGGCTGGCTGGGGAGGCACTCAGAACCCCGGGGGGTCCTGGCCACCATGCCCTCCTGGGGCTCCAGAAGCAAGCAGGACAGAAGGTCTCTGAGCGTGGACGAGGTGAGGTCTTCTGTGGGCAGCACACCAGCCCCATCTTCCTGGCGCCAAGCTGGGAGTTGGGGTGAGTTTGGAGTTGACCAGTGCAGACAGAACCCTTGTGGATGGGCTGTTGAGGGAACCCTGTCCAACAGCAGCCACTGAACAATTACTGCCCCTCTGGGGGGACTGTGCTGAGCTCGCAAGCCCCAGCCAGCAGGAAGGACCTGGTTCTCAGGGTGACCAGCAGCCTTGGAGTACTCAGCTGCAGAGTTTTGCCTCTTCAGGCCATTAATTGGGAGCTTCTGAACCATTGGCTCAGCTCAGTCGTCCCCCAGCCCCGCCTTCCAGGTCCTCAGGCATCCTCTGATCACCCACCTCCTGAAGCAGTTTCTGGGACACACTCTCCTCCAAGCACCAGTCGCTGGACCATGTTGTGTGGGACACACCCCCAGTGGAAACAGCCCTCCGGGGATAGGAGGTGTCCCGCCCGTCTTAGCCCTGGTCCCTGCCCAGAGCGAGGCACAGGCAGGCCTCGGTGCACCATTGTGTGGAGCTGTGAACGGACAGATAGACAGATGGACAAGTGATGACAGTCCTGGGCGGTCAGCACTCGTAAGTGCTCAGAGCACAGTGTAAAGGGCGCCTACCTCCCTCGAGAAGGCACGGCTCGGTCCGGAATTCAGAGGGCGTCGAGGCTTTATCCCGCAGAGAGACTCAGGCAGGGAGGCTGGCCAGGCATGGGAGGGGCTTTGGACAGACCGGCGCCTTGGTCTCATGAGACCCCAGCGCCAGCAGCAACAGTGGAGGTGACCACCTCACCATGGGCCCCACACACGAGAAATGTGCAAGATGGGGCTGACCCCCTCACCTGACCCGCACGTTCCCCAACTGCCAGATCAACAGAGAGCCAACCGCTCACGGGGAAGAGCCAACCCACCCAGCCAGGAGGCTGGGGACCAGGGGCAGACGGCCTCCCTCTCCACGGGAAGATGCGGTTCTTCCGGGAAGCAGGCGAAGTTGGGAAAACCATTAGGCAGGCGCTGGGACCGGGGAGGGTGTGCTCCACCAAAGCACCCCTCCCTCTCGGAGCTGCCAGCAGAACTTCTGAGATGAGCCCGAGGGTAGACAGCCATGCACCCACGCTCTGAGGTCTGCCATCAATGTCCTCACGATGGAGCTGGATCCCCGTTTGCTTCTGGAAAAGGGGTCGTGCATGGGGGCTCCAGGTCTGGGGTTTTCCCTGGGTCCTCGGCAGCACCGGTCAAGTTCGTACTGGGGTCTTGCTCACGCTGCCCGGGCCCCACCCTCTCTTGCTTCTCCTGGCTGTGGCCATTCCATACCCCAGAGCATCCCCGACACCCCACACAGACTTGGACACCTCTAACCCTGCAGGGCAAGTCCCCCAAGCTCCCACCTGCCCCTCAGAAGGCCAGCAGGAAGGAGGTGCAGGTCATTGCCCTTCCTTCCCTCCACCTCTGTCCTGAAACAATTTGGGGATAGGCTGTAACATAATGAGTGCAAGCACTTACCTGATGAACATCTCAGGAGGGGGCAGCAAAATGCCGATAAATGCCAAACTCCTGCTTCTGGAGAGCCAGTGTCATGGATCAGTGCGTCCGGGGGTGTCTGGAACATTCCCAGGGAAAATAAAACAATTATTTTTGACAACTTACATCAATACCATCTACATTTTTTTCCCTGTACGGCGCTCCCCTCCCCCACCCCACGGCCAGCCGTTCTCTGCTCATCTGTGTCTTCAGGAAACAGAGCCAGGGAACTCAATAAGCCAATTGTTAGCCCCATCGATCTTATTTGGGGGCCTGAAAATTCAGCAGACAGCACAGTGTTAAATTATTAACTAAATGTTTCCACTCGCTGGGGACATGCTTCTGTAAAGACCATCTAGATGAACAATGGCCTCTTTATGAAATTAACAGCCAAAGGGACTGGTAAGGACAGGGAGCAGAAGTCACAGAGTGACCGAAGGAAGGTGCCCCCATACCCCTCCACACGGGGGGAGAGGAGCAAAGCGGGGCACTTGGTGAGGGGTTGCTTCCAGACGGCAGAGCTGCTGGGGGCCTCCTGGAGGAAGCAGAGCATGTGGCCGACAAGACTTAGCCCAGGGCACCGTCATGCCCGGCAGTGTGTGCCCAGGGGCCCTGGGCCAGGGAGGAGGACGCGTCAGACCACATGCCCTGGTTAGCCAAGCGGCTGACTGTGATGGAAGAGCACCCGCGGGACAGGAGGAAGCTGGGAGGGACGGCCAAGCTCCCGGTGCAAAGCGCTCAGACAGGGACCGACGCTGGGTGGAGCTCACAGGTGCACCTGCCCCGCCCCCAGCCCGGCTTCCGCCCCAGGTGGTGTTGGGGGCGTCAGAGAGGCAGTGACCAGAGCTCACTCAGCCTCCTTCACGCCCAGCAGGGGCCAGGCCGTGTGCCAAGAGCTGGCAACCCCGGGTTGGGGGTGGAGCGCGTGCAGACAGCCATTCCCTCTGGAAGCTTCCAGTCTGGTGCAAACTGACTGCTGAGATGCTTGCCTTATAACCGGCTCCTGAAACGGGTAACCAGGGACACCCCACAGCCCCCATCAGTGTGTCGGGCCAGCCCGGCCGGCGCGGCCCACCGTGAGGAGCAGACAAAAACGAGGAAGCGGGATGCCCAGCATCACACACAGCCTCTTAGTTCAAAGATGAGAAATTTAACTCAAAACTGGAGTGAGGCCTGCTTCAAGCCAAAGGGTCAAGTAATTTTCCCAGGCCCTATTCACCCCACTCACGGCAGCCACCAGAGAAGCTTGCGCACGGTCCTCTGAGGGCAGCTCTTCGCTCTGAACCCCGAAACCCACGGTCCACACAGGGTCCGTGGGGGAGTGCAGGAGCGTTTCCTAGAAGAGAATCCCCTCACGGCTCCCAAAGGACATCCAGGGGCTTGTGAGACGCTCCGGGAGAAATGAACAACCACGTGTCTGGGGCAGCCATGGGGCCACCCGCTAATTCAGCGGCAGCTCCTGGCTCATCTGCTCTCCGCCTGCTAGGAAGGTGGCTCGCTGAATGAAGTGGCCACCGCTTGGAAACATGCTCAGTGGGGCTCCGGCCCACCTACATGAAAAATAACAAGAGCTCACAAGGGTCCAGCATGTTCTTCTGCACCAGCTCTGTTCTAGGTGTTTCCCTGAGTATCTCATTCAGCTGCCACCACGAGCCACATGAATCAGAGACCGGAGGCCCCGAGAAGGTAGGGGACTCACGCAGCCCCCCGTCCGGCCAGGGGTGGAGCCGAGATGGAACCCGGGCCGCCTGGCCTCAGCGCCCCACACACACGACACATCACAGAGACGGCACACGGCGCAGCCCGGATGGCTCGTGACAGATGCAACACCGCCCGAACCAAGCTAGAGATCCTTTGCCTCCCTCCCCCAGCCCTGCCAGCCAGCACCCCCCAGGGCAGACGGGCAACCCCGTTCCGATTCCTAGCTCTTCACCAGATTAGTTTCACCCACCTCTGAGATTCACACACAGGGACTCATGCAGTCTGCTCTCTTGCGTAGCTGCTTCTGCTCAACGTAATGATGTTTGAGATGTATCCATGTGCTGTTGCGCTTCTCGGTAATTCCTTCCCTGTCATCACCGAGTAGTATCCGACGGCATAAATAGATCCCAGGTTGTTGATCCGTTGTCCTGTGGGCGCGGTGTGTGGGGTTACTTCCAGATTTGGGCTATGGTGAATATAGTCTCTACCAACAGCCACGGACAAGCTTGTGGACCTAAGTTTTTCTTTCTCTCGTGTAAGTTACGTAGGCATGAAGTCACTGGGTCACAGGGTAAGTGTATATCTAGGTTTATAAGACATCACCCCATTGTTTTCCAAAGGAAGGAATCATTCCACATCCCCACCAGCCATGGTCGACTGTCCCAGTTGTTCCTTTCCTCGCTGAAATTTAGTGCCATTGGTCTTTTAAATTCTAGCCATTTTAGTGGGTACGAAATGGTATCTCAGTGTGGTTTCAGTATGCATCTCCCTGATGACTATTGAGGAGCCTATTTTCACGTCATGTGCTTTTTAGTCTTGGGTGTAATTGCTTTTGTGAAACCTTTGTTCAACTCTTTTGTCCACTTTTTTTTTTTTATTGGATTATTTGTCTTTTTGTTGGTTGATTTTTAGGAGATCTTTAGAAGATACCGTCCTTAGTCATTTATATGTATGGCAAATATTTTTTCCCAGTACATGGCTTGCCTTTTAACTTCCTTAACTGAGGTTTTTGATTAGAGGATATTTTTAAATGCTTTGTGTTAAGTGCTTTTTTTTTTTAGCCTTTTATTTTTTTCAAATTTTTTTCTGTTCCATTTTCTATCTCCTCTTTTCTTCTGGGACTTCAGTTACACATACACCAAATAGTGTCCCACAGGTCACTGTGGCCCTGTTCATTTTTATTTCAATATTTTTTTTATTATTTCGATTGGATAATTTTTATGGATCTGTCTCCAAGTTCACTTGCACTTTCTTCTGCCACCTTCAACTTGTTTTTAAAGCCCATCCAAGGACTTGTTCATTTCACACATTGTCCTTTTCAGTTCTAGAAATCCTATTTGGTTCTTCATTACATTTTCCATTTCTCTGGTGGCATTTCCTACCTGTTCACTCCTTATGATCATCTTTTTATTTACATCTCTGGACATATTTGCAGTAGCTGCTTTAGAGTTTTGGTTGCTAATGCCAACATCTGGGTCATATCAGAGGTTGGCTTGTCTTGACTAAGTTTTCATATCCGATGTTGGGTCATATCAGATGTTGGCTTGTCTTGACTAAGTTTTCCTCTGACTATGGGTCACATTTTCCTGTTTCTTTGTGCATTTGGTACTTGCTTTTTATTTTATCGTATTGGGCTTTGCATGCGACACATCTTAGAAACTCTAGATTCTGTGATTTTCCTTTGGAGAGTGTTGGTTTTTGTTCTAGCAGAACTTTCAGTCTCACCTTGAGCTCACCTTGCAGAAACTCAGCTAATACTTGGCCAAGGGGTGCCTGTCTCAGCCTTGCTCTCACTCTCAGGATGTAGGCTTTGCTCTTAAGGCATGGCCTCTCTAGGCTTTTAGTGGAAAACCAAAGACGTTCCCCAAGCCCCTCTAAGCTGACAGGACTCCGATTCCAGATTCTCTCTGCTGTGGTGGGCAGCCACAGAATGGTTGCTCAGCTCTCGAAACCTTCCTGCTGTTGCCTGCGGCTGGGCCCCTTGCCGTCTCCCCCAGGCATGGTCAGCGCAGGAGTCAGCCCAGGATTTGGAGGGGTTTGATGCACACTGGGGATCACCTGTCTGGGGCCCCTTTCTCTCCAGGGTTTCCTCCTTCCACCTACAGCTGCCCTGGCAACCTCCAACCCCATCCCCTGACACCTCTATCTGATAAGACTCTGGCTTTCTACTGGAGTTCTAGCCACCCCACGGGGTGTGGACGGGGTGGTGGCCTCCATGAGAAAGCCAGATGACAATGGGACTTCACCAGTAGAGCTCTTTCTTTCAAGGGTTGGTTCCCTGAGGTTTCTACCTGCTTCTAGTCACTCCCTAATGCCTTCCATTTTTAAATATATATATATATATATTTTGTCCAGAGTGTATAGTTGTCATCTGCAGGAGGAGGAGTCCACCGCAAACTACTCTGCCTCACACTCTCCCAGCTGTTGGTTCTGAGTGTGTCACCCGGGCTCTGCGAGACCCCCATCCTGGTCACCCCTCAGACCCTCCATGCTGCCTTCTGTAGCTCAGTTTTTCTTGGCGGCCTTCTTGCTCCACCCAGAGCTGCTTGATGCCCCCACCCCGGGATCCCGGGAGCCAACAGAGCCCCACAGAGGCCGTGTGGCTGTGGGCCAGGGTCTCCACCACGCAGGAGCAGTCTGAGGGGCTGCCGAGGAGCATGAGCATAAAAGGGGGCATTGAGGGGCGGGCTCCAAGGAGACTCATTCTCCATCAGGGCCCCACAATGTGGGCTTTGTGAGGCCTGGCAGGGCTGAGCTGAGCGGGAATTTTCCTTTTTCTCCGAGGGAGAGATTATTTAATTTAAAAATAATTGAATGTGGAAAATGTTGGATATGGAAACTGTTTATCAGGTTTCCCTTTTTGTTTCTCCCGCCAGCTTTGCCGCACGCTGGTGAGCGACAGTGCCCCTCCCCCCACAGGGCAGGAGAGGTGTCTGCTGTGCGTCCCGCACAAAGTGGGCAGGGGACCTCGGGGCTCCCAGAAGGTGAGCCTCCGGCTGCTGATGTGGCTTTTGTGGGTAAAGGGGCTGCAGAGAGTCGGGGGCCTTGGGGGGACGCTGGGACCCGCCCGCCTGGAGGTAGCGTCCATCTGAATGGATAAGTCTGACCCGCCGCTCTCTCAACATGCCCCCAGCTTGACTCCCCATCAGTCCTGTGCCCTATGGTCCCCCCAGGACAGCCAAGTCTTCCTCATGACCCCTCCCTCCATTCTGTCCTGGGGCCCCCCTTCCCTCATCTCCACCTGCCCCAGTCTCCTAGGGGTTGTGCAAAAACCACCTCCTCCCTGAAATGTGTCCTGATGGCGAGCCAGGCCCGCTGCCTTCAGGCTCGGATCTGCTTAAAACAGCGTCCACCGTCCCTTTCGATGCACACACTCCGCTTTGAATGGGCCAGTGGCTGCGTGGGGGAAGGGCCTGCTTCAGGTGCACACCTATCCCTGGTGTCTGGCCAGTGCTTGCCCGTGTCTGCGGAGGGGCTGAGCAGACCGGACATTTGACCAGTCACTTGAATGGCTCTGAGCAGGGGCTGCCGATCATGTCCACGCGGCTCTGCCCTCCCTCTCCCCAAGTGTCCGTGTTCTCATCCGACACAGCCCATGACGTCTGTCTCAGGGGCTCACACTGCAACCTTGCCCTCCCCCAGAAACACTTAGCACTGGCAGGCCCAACCAGGCTCAGGGAAGCCCAGAAGGTGTCCCACAGCCTCACTGCGAGCTCCTTGAGGACCTCAGAAGATCCAGGAGGGTAGGAAGAGTCCAGAATGGTGTGTGGCCCTGGGAAAGCAGGAGGGGGTTGGGACGGCACCTCCCAGGCCACTCACCCTGGGATTATGATCTCTCGTGAGGTCCCATACCAGGCAGACCTGCAAAGAGGAAGCAGGGCAGCCAAGAGCAAGCTGAGAAGCTGAAAGGGACTGAGGCTCCAGTTCCGGATGGGGGATCCAGCTGAGGGAGGGAGAGACCCCTGGTCACTAGCTTCAGTCCCAGAAGGGGTCTGGGGTGCCCCGGACCTCCCACAGGGGTAACTTAGGTCCCACTGATAAATGCTGTCTGTCTGCCCCTGCCAGGTCCATCCCCATCCCTTCTGCACCCAAGGCAGAGCTGTGTATACAGTAGGTGCTCAACAAGTGCTGTGGAATGAATGCAAGAGGCAGCCAGGGGCCAGCTGAGGGCAGTGGGGGAAGTCAAAGCATTCTCGCCCTGCTGGGCAGGGTCAATTCCTGTTCAGGGCAGCTGAGCCGGAGTCATGGGGAGGGGTCACTGACCGATTTGGTGCTTGGCATTCGTGCCCCTCTGACTTCTGGGCTGTGCCACGGTGGACAGGAGGTCAAGCTCAGGGCCCCAGTGAGAGCAAGCTGCAGCCTGCTCGTGTTGACCTGGCCCTGGCCCCACCTCGAGTTCCCCAGCACTTTCCCTAGACACGCCCTGGCCATGGGGGCCCTGGAGGGGAGGGGGCACCACCTGCAGCCCTCCTGGTCCTTCCCATGCGGCCACGGGGTCCTCTGGGCATCCCCAGGACTGGCGCTGGGCCCTGGGTCCTCCTGAGGATTTGGCCCCTGGCCTGTGTGTCTCAGCGGCTCATCCTGCCTAGGCCAGAAGCGAGCTGCTGGTCAGGCTGCTGGGCATGGAGAACGCATCTGGCGGCAGGAAGCAGAGCTTTGTTTGGAACACGGAGAGGATGGGAGAGGAGTACAGAGGGGAGAGGAGAGGAGCACGGAGGGGAGGGGAGAGGAACATGGAGAGCTCGGGATGGCGCTCAGCGAGGGCAGGAGCGGCCCAACCTGGTCTCAGCCCTGGGCCCCGGGTGTTTCTCTGCAGGTCTGACTGTGAGCATGAGGCCCACGGCTCTGCAGGGTCCCTGGGAACTGCCCCGCCCCCACTGCCCCCCAACCCTGGGCCTGGGCCCTGAGCTTTCTGGAGCAGACATTCACTGCCTGGCTGGGCCCTTGTTAGTATTCGTGTGCAGGCCTGGGGGAAGCAAAGCAAGAGTGCAGGAGAGAGGCGAGCAGGAGGGCCGCTATTCAGCACCGTCCCTAAAATCGTGGGCCAAGGGCAGGGGACAAAGAGCTGTCCACATCAGAGCACCAGAGCATTCACAAAGGCGGTCTGAGTGGGCAGGACCGTGCGGAGGGGTGCGGAGAGGCGTCCTCGGGCCTCTCTTCCAGCTCCTCTTGCGAGGTGACCTTGAATGCCAGGTGCCCCCCAGCCACACGCGGGGCTCCTGACACCGGCCGCTGGGGTCTGCAGAGGACAGTCATCCTCCTGCAACGGGGGCAGGGCTGGGTGAGTGCAGGCTGGCGGGGGCCAGGAACGAGCGACGGCGGTGGCCCGACAGGCTTCCCACGCACAGTCACCGTGCATTATTACATTTCAGGAGCCAGAAGGCGATGCGTGTTTGCACAGTTTTGTCAGCAAGAATCCACGCCCCGCTCGCCCTGCCCCCGCCCGTGTCAGCAGCCGAGGGCCGGGCTGTCTGGAGGAGGCATTCCCAGACCTGCTCTCTGGCTCCCAGCGAGGGTCCCCACCCCAAGGGAGATAAGATAGAGCCGTGTCGGGGAGGAGGTGCGGACGGGGCCGCACCGGCACGCTGTGAGTGATAAAAGGGGCTTCAGAAAGGTGCTGACGTGGCCACCGCATTTAATGAGGTCATCATGCAAGCTGCTGCCCGATAACCCGGGGGTCAGGCGCCCACCAAGTGGCGGGGGCGGGAAGCGCCACCACCCGTCAAAGCCCGGCGTCCACTCGTTTCAAGCGGTCATCCTAAACCCAGCGGGCATCCCTGTCCCAGGACAGCCCAGGGGAACCCAGCCGGGGCGCTGGGGGCAGAGAGCTGCAAGCCCAGGGCAGCGGGCGGCCGGGGGCTCGGGGCGGCCGTCAAAGCCAGCTCCCACCGCGCCTTCTCCTGCCCGCCGGGCCAAGGGTCAGCTCTGGGGGCCTTCACGTCTCCACGGCTGGATGGCCTGCGGGATCGCTGCTGTCGGGATACGCACGGGGCTGGGGCCGGCCCGACACCGTGCGGGGCATGGGGAATCAGGGGCCTGGCCGGCCCGGCTCTGGGTTTGCTCAGGCGCCCTCTACCGTGATCGCTCAGTTCTGTTGCCTCCAACCCAGGACTCACGCTGCCTGCCCCAGCCCAAGCCCCGAGCACGAGCGGGGGAACAGAAGTAAGAGGTGCGCTCACGTCCCTGGGAAGGCTGCTCTTGAAAGAGCTGAGTGCCCTTGGAGAGGCCCCCCACCCCCTCTCCTGATCCCCGTTTCCCCATCTGTGTGGCCTGGGGCTGCGGTCCGCGGCTGGGTAGGTGAGTGTGCAAGTGTGTGTGAAGCTCCAGGCAGGCAGGGCCCACGGCACAGGCGGCTTCCCAGGTGGTGCCCAGATCTGGGGGTCCAAGGGGCCTCCTCCAGCTCAAAAGCAGAGCCAGGTGTCCCAGCACACAGCTATCTCCCCAGGCCAGGGCTCTGGGTCTGTGAGCACCCCCCCACCCCGATGCAAAGGCCAGTGCTTTCCTCTTTGCAGGCTTCATTTTCGAGCCCAGGGTGGTGGCGCCTGGCCAGTCCTAGCCATCCAGGGTCACACGGCCCAGCCCTTACAGAGCCTGCTCTGAAGGAGGTGTCGCGGCTGCCTTTCGGCTCTTTTTACTCCGGGCCTTGGGAAAAAAAACAAATCAGAACACCATTTCCAAAAATAGCTGGAAGAGAGGGGACTGTCTGGGCCGCTGGGGATGACGGAGCTGGCATGAGTGGTCTCCCAGACCCAGGCAGACCGGGCTCACTGCACAGCCCCCAGTGGGCCCCACGTCCTGGGAATGGTCTTCAGCTGGCTAGGGCGGGCATGGTATTGCAGATGGTATGGCCACTGGCTTGGGGGTGTCTGAGCAGAGCCGAGGCCCCTGGGCTTCCCGGTGCCTGCCTGCGTCCCGGCCACACCCTCAACTGCTGGGCACTGGGCAGACGGCGGGAACCCCCACGGGGCCTGGCAAAAGGTGGGCCCCCACCCCCAGCCTTGCAGGTGGAAAATACCCTCTTCAGGGTAGGTGTTCTGAAGCTCCACTGAAAGATTTCTGACTTGGGAATACACATTCACCTGGCTGTGTTTAGGAGAAAACTCTGGTCTGGTACCCAGGAGCTCCACAGAGCCTGTCTCAGTAGGGACTTGCGAGGAAAGGATGCCAGGCAGCAGGTGCTAGAGCTCTCCAAAGAGGGTGATCTTCACCCCTCGAGGCCGCCCCACCCTCCCTTGTCCTGAAGCTGGGTGTCCAGGTCTTTGGAGGCCTGAAGGACTTAGCCAGGTCCAGGGGCTCGGCCCACCCCTCCCTTGCGACAGTGACAGCTGGGTACCCGAGGGCACCAGGAGCACCTTGACCTTTGTTGAGGTAGACTGGGTGATTTTTATACTTTTTGTGTAAAAATTCAGAGGAAGTTGTTGCCTTTTATTCATTTCCCCCCCGCCCAACTCCATAATAATAGCCACATTGGCTCTGGAAGGTCTGAGCCTGCCAAGTCCACCTGTCAGAGAAGGAAGCCAGGGGTGGACAGTGAGGTCCCTGCCAGGCAGAGGTTGGTTTGTCCCCTTCTCCCCAAAACAGAGAGGCTCTGAAAAATTTTCAGCAGGCTTCAGCCTCGTTTTCAGATAAAACCAAGCCTCCCTCCCCCTGAACTCCACCTTTTACCATCAGGAATGCCTTCCTTCCGGAGGAAGGACACGGGTCCAAATCACGTCACGGCGCTCGGCAGGACCCGGCTGCCCTGGGCAGGGGCCACAGGGGCCTGGAAGGGGCTGCCCCCTCCCACCTGGAAGGTGCTGCCGCGCCCAGGCCGCCCCCCCCACCCACAGAGCATCTCACTTGGCACCAGCAGCTGCATGTTTGATCACTTTCTCTCCTCTGTCTCCATCTCTCTCTGTCTCTTTGTCTCTAGCTGTCTGTCTCTCTCTGTCTCTGTCTCTCACTGTCTCTATCTCTCCCTCTGTCTCTGTCTCTGTCTGCCTCTCTCTCTGTGTCTCTATCTCTGTCTCCCTCTCTGTCTCTGTCTCTCTCCGTCTGTCTCCCTCTCACCCGGTCTCTCTGCTGCCCCCGCCCCCCCACTCTCCAGCCCACTTCAGAGACTCTGGCCCTGATGGGAACTCACTTCCTCTTCCCCATCAGGGGACCCCATGGTGCCCATGACTTGGTTCTGAGGCCCCTGGGGGCCAGGACAGGCAGGTGCCCAAGTGGGTCCAGCTGTGCCGGCATATCAGCCTCACCCGGGTCCCCAACCCCAGACCCGAGAGAGCAGGGTGACCACACACTGGACATCCAGAGGGGACACTCTTGAGAGGGAACGTGCAAGTGGCTGTCCTCTGGGGGGTCCCTGCCTGACCCCGCAGTGCAGCGCTGGGTGGGGGGCTCGGGGCTTGCTGAGCTCGGCCTCCCCAGCCCCCAGGCCGACCGCCCCTCGCCCCTCTCAGACCACACCGCTCAGCCCAGCGGCTCTGTGGCCTCTGGCCGGGGCGGCAGTTTTAATTGTTTTCCTCCCCAAACGCCCTCCCCGTCCCTTTCCCCTTCACTGCCTCGCCCCCGGCTGCTAACTGCGCCTGGGGGAGGATTCCAGTAGCATTTCCGCCTCTGCGTTCTATCACTTTATTTGTTCTCGGTCCCCTTGCCTTTCTTCTCCCTCCACGGGCCCAGCCTCTGTGATTAAGCCTCAAGGTCTCCCGCTGCTTTTAATAGGCCTGCGGGCCTGGCCATCTGATGAGGGCGGACTGGCGCAGCTCCTCCTGATCCTGGCGCTGGAGCCTCCTTAATGCACGGTATCAATCACGACTGTCAAACCATTCAGGCCCTAAATACATCGACCCAGTATAAAATTATACGAAACAGGAAAAAAGGGCCGTGATTGGCCGCATATTGAAAACAGACATTAGCTCCGGCCCCTGCCTCGTCGCCCCAGTTTCAGGGCCCCCACCGGGGCCTCGGCCCCATCTAATGAACAATAGGTAGCTCAGGGTGTGGGTCAGCCACATTTGGTACTCATAAAAGTTCCATTTCGTGTGCAAAAGTGACGCAGAGGCTGGGGGCCGGCTGCATCGTCGAGGGGGGCCTAGGTGCAAACACAAGGGTGCGCTTTGGGGCGCTCACCCTCTGGGCTTGGCCCCAAGAGTGGCTGGGGCCTCCGTGCGGAGCCAGCGGGGGGCCAGGCGGAGGGCCATTTCTGGGCAGCACCCCAAGCTGGTGGCCCGCGTGGTGCTGAGCCCCCGGTCCCAGCTGCAGGGGTTGGGGGGGCTCTCATGCTGGCCCCCAGCCAGACTCCTGCACCCCTGGGGGCTGCCCCTGTGGCCGGGATCGGCCTGCTTCTCCATGCTCCCCAGCTGCTGCTGCTTCCTCCTGGAGGTTGTCATAAAAGTTAACCGGGTGTGAAATGTGGTAAAAGTTTATGACGGCGGATAATCTGCCCCCGACCTGCTCAGAGCAGGGGCTCGGCTGCTCACCCGCAGGCGGCATCGCGGGTCCCTGCAGCCACTGGCTGGGTCCCCGCGGCTCGGGGGGGGCATGGGGAGGCCCAGGGCACCTCCGCTCACCTCTTGAAGGTGGACCTGGCTGCATCTAGCAGCCCTCTGCCCTGTCCCGGGTCGTCCCAGGTTGCCGCTCTCGAGGCCGGTCCCCAGGGTCGGCCACCAGTAATCTACATAAATGCTGAGTTGGCCACAGGCTTGTGACACGTACCGTCCACCGACATTTCATTCGTATTGCCTCCCGTGAGATCTGCTGATGGACAGCGAGGAGGCTCAGGCCGGCCCCCGTCCTCCTGGGGGGCTCCGAGCTGCAGAGCCCCTCCCCCCCAGAGATCTTGCTGGTTCCCAGCTGATCCAGGACCTGCTCTGCAAGCCCGCAGGGGTCTCTCCAGAGGCCAACCTGGGGCCTAGGGACACGCACGCAGCTGAGCCCCGGGCTGCTCGGCGCACACGGGCCTGGCCACAGGTCCCAAGAGAAGGGGAAACCGTGGTCTTCCAGGCTCTTGGTGGCTCTCCGTGCTTGTGGAACTGGTCCTTGGTCCAGACACTTGTCTGGGGAGAGCCTGAGTGGATCACCATTAGTGAGTGAAACGGCATTACAGGTCAGGTGACCAGGGATTCCGAAATTCGTGGCATTGGAGGGACTGTAAGGGATGGATGGAGGACTTGGCCTGGCTCTTGGCACGTGAGTCCCCACGTCACTCCTCAGCTGGTGATGCCCAGGCCTGGGGGTCTCCTCAAGTACAAACATTTCGGAGGCGCTGACCACAGCAGTGGGCAGGAGGGCAGGGGGCCTTGGGGGACTGGAGAGACAAAGGGGAGCCCAGAGCCCCTTCCGGGTGCAGAGCGTCCCTGGAGGAGGGCTGTAGCTGGGTGCAGCAGGGCTGCTTGCAGAGGGGTCCGTTTCTATCGGGCAATAGAAAGATCTCCTTCCCCTTGACCTTGGTGAGGAAACGCCGGTTCCGTAGCCCTGGCCGAGCCACCCGGGACACCGACCCCTGAAATCCGGACCCAGCTTCCAGCAAGTCCCATCAGGTTAGAGAAGGCCAGAGGCCGTGTGTCTGATGTGCAGTCCTGCGGAGGCAGGACAGGGACATCTGGATGTTGAAGGCCGTGCACAGGGAGTGTGTGTGGGGCTCAGGGAGGGGAGCGCCCTGTGTGCAGGCAGGGTGGCAGGGGGAGCCTGCGGAAGGTGACCAGAGGCAGAAGAGCATGGGGGGCTGGCAGGCCCAGCATCACGGTGGGCGGCTGGAAGGGAGGCGGTCTGCCGGGAGCATCATGGGGAGCAAACCATGATAGCGGAGGCAACCCAGGAGGCCCAGAACTGCGGGGGCGTGGGGGCGCGGGGGGCTCTGGGGGGCACGGGGGCGCGGGGAGCTCTGGGGGGCACGGGGGCGCGGGGAGCTCTGGGCGCCGCACACGCACGTGGGGCCCCAGGCTGGAGGGGGCAGGAGAGAGGCCACCGGGAGCTGGACACAAAGCCGTGGGGCCGAGTCCCTGCCTCCCCTCAGCCACTTCTGCCCCTTGCCCAGCTCCCCGTTTTCCCGAGGGCTCCACACAGCCCGCCCCACCCACACGCACCTTTTGTGCCCATTTTGTCAGCGTTGGGGAGCAGCTTGGCCTCGGTTTCCCTGTGAGCAAACAGTAGCTGAGCCCTCCGAGGGCGGGCGTGCGGTCTGTGTGCTGACGGTGGCTCGTGGCCAGGATGAGGCAGGGTCCTGGGAGACAGGCTGTGGCTGCCGTGGCTCAGCGGTGTCCCCAGGAGGTGCTATCAGAGGCTTTCCCGACTCTGGCTCGCAGGGGCATGGCGTGGAGAGGCCCCGGTTTGGGCGGGTGTGCATCAGTGACAGTAAGAATAGGGATAGCTTCCACGCCCAGGGACCACGCCGCGCTGAGTGCCATCCACACGTTCGCCTGCACGACCCTCACGACCTGCCCCCCAGTGGGGACACTCAGCACTCTGGGGTCACGTGGATGAGAGGGTAGAGCCGGCGGAGGAGGCTGAGCCCCTGCCCCGGGGAGACAAAGCCGGACAGGGGCGCCAGGGCGTGGCTCCTGACCACTCGTGCCACCAGCCGATCCCAGGGCTCTCCTCCCCCAGACACCCCCAGGCATGAGCTCAGGCATGACTGTGGGCGAAGACACTCAGCACCGGCCCCCGGGGCCCCTCACGACGACAGCGATCGGCCCCTTGGTGATAGCTGCCACCTACACCTTGAACCAAGGGCAGTTTTAGGGATCCAAGATCCTCTGCAATCTCGTGGAGACAGTGCCGCTCGCTTCCCCGTGACTCTCATGCCCGTTAGCAAGCTTCCCTATTCTTAAGCAAACAATTCCCGTGCGTCCCTCAGCATGCAGCAGGCAGACGGATGCTGCAGCCTCCCCGAGCAGACCCCGGCCCGGCCTACAGAGCGACGCCCGTGGGAGATCTTCGCTCTCCAGAGGAGCAGCAATGTTGCTCTCGTTGAGCCCCCTGGCCTGTTTGCAGAGCGCTGAGCAATGAAAGCCACAGCTGCACAGCTGGCCCTCTGAGTCCTTGTCACATGCAAATGTCCCTGGTCTTGCTCCAGCCCCAGGGCAGCCCCACCAGACAGGCACTGCCCCCATTTCACAGATGAGCAAGCCCAAGGCCAGGAAAGTGAAGTCAGGGGGCAGGTCAGGCAGCTGGAGGTGGTGAGCGAGCAGCTGGTCGGGGTGCTGCCCTGAGGGCAGGACAAACTCAGAGGCGGGGTCCTGGCAGCTGGCCAAGCCCCCCCCCCCCCCCCCCCCCGCCCCATGCACTGAGAACATCCCCAAACTGCAGAAATGTTCAGGGAACCGAGCCACCTGCCGTCTAGGTGGTTGGGACGCTGGGTCTGCAAACAGATGGGGCGGATTTGCTTGGAGTAAACGCGCAGGCCGGAGCCTTGCCCAGATGCATGGCCCACGCAGGCACAGAGTGGGGTCCCCAGGCCCTCGACCCTGGCCCGGCGGCAGCCACCATGATCCGCAAACGGGCACAGACAAGCTTCAGCCCTACAAACAGCCCCACGCCCAGAAGAGGACCCGATGCCCAGGAAGCGGATCTTGTCCGCCTTGTTCGAGGCTCCCGCGGGCCTCATGCCCCCGCTCAGGCTGTGAACGGGGCGCCTCGTGGTCAAGCCCAGCCAGGAGCCACCTTGGAGAGAGAGGACACCTGCCTCCCCGGGAGCTGTGTTCTCTCTGCCTCTGGAGCCCTGCTCTGTTCGCGATGCACTTTCTGAGTGAGCAGAACACCTCTTCAAAGCACCCGCAACGGCTGCGTGCATCTGGCGGAGGGTCGTATCTTCCTGAGAAGCCCGCCCGCCCTGGCTGGGCTGGAGAGGCTCCCACAGCTTCTTCCCCTCCCTGGTCCCAGCAGCATCGGCCGTGGGAACCGCGGTGCCATCCGTGGGGCCAAGCTGAGAAACCCCACCAAGGCGCCTGGGGGGATGCCCTCCACGTGGCTCACATGCAGAGTTTTCTAGAGCCTTGGGCCTCTGCCCAGCCCCCCTCCTCCCTTCCCCGGACCCAGAAAGCACAGTTCTCCCTACAGATCCCAGGCGAGCACCCCTGGGAGAGATGCAGACGGCTTCCACAGAGGCAGCCCTCCTGGATCCCGCTCCGACGGTTAACCCACTTCTCGGCAGAGCGGCTCACGGGCTCCCAGGGGTCCACCTGTGATGGAGGAGCAAATACCAGTGGTTCTCGACCATGGGCCACACTGCCTTCCAAGAGACACTGGCGATGCCCACAGACAGCTTTGGCTGCCACCGCAGGGTAGAGCCCAGCAACACTGCTCGCCAGCCGGCGGCGCCCAAGACGGCCCCAACAGCAGCGGGGAGGTGGAGAAGCCCAGCCCGAGGCTACGGTCTTAATGGAAGCCAGACCACTGACCTGTATTCACGCTGCTGCGAAACGGCACCCCGGGGTGGATCTTGCTGGGCACTCAGCGTGATGCCAGGATTTGAGAACATAGAAGCCATTGCTCCTGAAGGAAGCTGCGTGCAGGCTGTGCCCGCGGTCCACGGGCCCTGGCCCTCGAGGGTTGTGCCTGTTCCAATCCTGTGCACCTGCTCTGACCTCGGGTCTCAGCATGGACCATGCAGCCCGGTTCAGTGGGCCCCTCTCCACCTGGGAGGGCGGTTTGTCCTGGGTCCCCAAATGCACACAAACGTCCCCATCAAACTCCAGGCTCAGTCTCCAGGAACTTGGATAAGCCAACCAGAAAGGGGTTTTCTCCAGACACAAGACCCTCACCCGCCCTAAGTAAGAGGGCACTTAGGGGCGAGCCCCGGACAGCATGAGCCACCGTAGGAAATCTCCTGCCGCCGACCCTCGCCCTCTGCCCTGCCAGGGCCTCTGAGAGCAGCAGGGGTGAGGACGCCTGGGGCCCTGGGCTATCCCACCGAGCCTGGGAAGAGGCAGGGAGGGACCGCTTGCCGCCCCCCACGTCTCAGAGCGTGACAGCAAGAGCAGTCGCCTCCCGGGACCGCACAGCACGTGGGGCACCAGAAACTTAACACACCACACCCGACAATCTGGCCCAACACTAGGATGTCTGATCTCCGCCTTATTCCGCATCTCCGGTCGTCCCTGCGTGGCGGTGCATGCCAATACAGGAGGTGGGCTCACTCCTGATTCAAACCGCTCTGGGGGAGTCAGACGCTCCGCGGTGCCCGAGGGGAAGAGAACCTTGTGGGGCTTGAGCCTGGGCCAGCACCCGCGACTCGGAGCCGGACGGAGGACCCTGATGCCATCACGGCTAATACTGTCACTGGGGGCCGGCCGGCCCACGGCCTCCATGCCCGCTGCCGCCTTCAATATGTACTCGTTGAATTTTTAAATCCAGCACCATTATGTACGCTCAGAAGGTCAGGGGCACACACTGAACCGGGGTCACCCCTCGGGGGCCGCTCAGCTCCTGGAGGGGGCACTGAAGGACTTTAAAACAGCCCTTCCTGAGCCTTGCACTCGAGGCCACAAGGACGTGCCCACCGCCTGGGGCTCAGGGCCAGGGTTCCGGGAAGAGGCCCCAGAGCAGGACCCGCGGCCACCCCCGCCCCAGCAGCCGCCGTCCGTCCGGGAGGCCAGCCCGCCATCTGCAGGCAGTCTCGCTCCCGCAGCTACTCCGGGGCTCGGGTTTCACTCTCCGCTCCACCTGTCACCCCTGTTTATCCTCAGCAGCCCTGTCCACGCGATCCTTCGGGCCTGCCTTTAAAGAGTCTTTAAAAAAACTGTTGGCAATCACAACTTCTTTCCCCCCTGGAAAAAACAAACAAAAAGACCCGTGTGTCCTCTGTGTGACTGCAGAACGGCGGCCGCCGAGCTCGCGCGCGGAGGACGAGGCCAGGACAGCAACGGCCTTGCTGGAAAGTCAGGTTTGTTTGCGAGTTAGCCCCGGACAAGCGCCTCACGTGGGTAGCGTGTAAGGACTCTCGGAAAACAGATGCTTGACCTGGGCCCTTGTCTGGGCGCGACTCGGGCCCCACGTGCAGACAGGCATGCTCCGAACACAGACGCTCCACGCCTTCCTATCAGCCGGCCACAGTCCCTTGTCCTTAATTGTCACCTATTTGGAAGCTCTGGAAATGAATTAGACGCTTCTTTTATCCTGTCACCCGGGACATGGCGCGTTAACGCTGACCGTATGTGCAGAACCCACGTGTTCGGCCAGAGACTTCCGGCGGGGGGTGCCTCCCACTGCAACAGGGGCCGGTCGCCGCCGGAAGCAGCCGGATTCTTCTAGAACTATGCTGCTCTGTGTTCTCGGACAGAAGGTCCTGTCTGCAGGGAGGGAGGTTGCGGCGCCGTGTGAGGGGCGTGCCCCTTCCTGTCGGGGTCATAGGTGGCTCGCACTCGTCTCCGGCAGACAAGCCCCTGGCAGGGGCGGTTGAGCATGAGCCGGGCTCTGCTGGGAGAGGACACTCAGCGCTGCGTGGCCGCGGGGTTAGTGGCCTGCCCTCACTGAAGCCGCGTTCCTTGGGAAGAGGGGAGACTTCGGCGGGCCGGGCGCTGTGCTGGGCAGGGCAGCGGCCCCAGCGGGAGCAGAGCCTGTCTCGGCCGGCGGCAGGGACGGCAGGAGCCACCGAGCCACCGAGCCACGCCGCGCGTGGACCCTCTTGGGGAAGTCACAACAAGGATGCCCAACGCGAGGTGTGGTCCCTCCGCAGGAGGCAGGGAACGGGCCACAGGCCGCGGTTCCGCACTTCCTTTTCTGCGGCAGACCCGCCTCGGCGTGATGGGGTCAACAGTCACAGCCATGTCTGCACAGCATGCACCACGGAGCAACGTGAAAAGCCTTTCGAACGTGGGCAGCGGCTTAAAACCACGGCGTTCCAGCCCCGGGTTTCAGCTCTGACCGTGGCGGGAGGACGGGGCCCCCCGACTCTCCATTGGAGGCTCCACTTTGGAGCCACGGACCTGCTTTAACTGTCGGCCGGCGGAGGGGCCCCTTCCTGTGGCCCCGTTCAGCCTGCAGGCCTCACCCACACCCAACGCCCAGTGGGAGCTGAGACGGGGGAGCAGAAGGAGATGGGGTCCCTGCGGACAGTGAAGCCACATGGGACCCAGAACCAACACGGCAGCATGAATTACCTAGAACCTTCTCCAATGCTCCAGGAGTTTGGGGAGCCCCACTTCAATCCTCAGCCCCTTCAAGCCTGTGTGGAGTCCAGGATAATCATTGTTTGGTTAACGGGGGGAAAAACTAAGAGAGAGATTTGTCAGACACAGTGATTTGTCCATGGTGTAGTCCGGTGTTACCCAGCTATAATCCTGAAGTCCATTTTGGGCATAACACCCTGCAAAACCCGACTTCCTCGGAGGAAGGAGCAGTTGAAGAATAGGACGGAATGTGTCCCGGACTTTGGGAAAAGGCCCCAAACAGGCCAGGGAGAAGAATGAGCTGGAAGGATTTTCAGCAGGCGGGAAGCGACGAGGCCCAACTGGCCACAGGCGTCTGCTGGCGGCCGGCCAGCCCCAGGATGTCCGCGTGGAAGGCGAGGGAAAGGACCCCTCCTGGCTCAGTCCCACCTCCCAGCAAGACACCTCTGCAGGGAGCCTGGGGCGGACACATATCTGGGGACCACGTCCTTCCTCCTCCCGCAGACGCCTCATTCCCCTCCCGGAATTTATAGTGCAAATCTCAAATCCCGCTGAGAACTCTGTAACCAGAGGGGATGTGGTGACATGGGGCTTAGCCGCTCTGTGTGCAGGACGTCCTGCGGGTCCTCTGCTGAGAACCAAGGGGATGTCGAGCGACACGGCTGTGCAGCCACCCACCTCGGTTCCTGCAAGAAGAGGAAGGAACCGAACAGAAGACCCGCTGAGTCGGGAGGCTCCCGGGAGGTCAGGAGCTGGGACAGTGAGGGCAGGTGGGGCCGGCAGGGCGGAGGCTGGATGGTCATGAGACGACCAGCCCGGAGGTGGCTTGCGGACATGGGGCTCCAGGCTCGCCTGGCTGGCCGAGGGCGTTGGGAGCTTGATATAAAAGAGTTTATCTCCTTCTAAAGAACAGGAGTGTGTCTCTCCAGAACTCCCTGAAAAGCAGGGATTTGAAGGCACCACCACGTGCAACCTCATTACTTAGAAGGTGGTGAAGGGCCCCCCGTGAAGCCTCCCCCGGGAGGAGAGGGAGAGACCCAGAACCTGGGAGGCTGGCGGCAGCCCAGGGGCTGTCCGACCCGGCGGATCCAGGTGTGTGCAGAGAGGACCCCCAGGGGACACCTGGTTCTCAGCGGGTCAGGTGCCAAAGGTCGCCATCCTCCCCGACAAGGGGAGCATTGGAGGGGCCGCACGCCCCGCGGGCTGGCGTCCCCGTAATTGCTGTCCACCTGCTGTCCTCGTCCTTTGACAACTGGTTTAACCATCAACCTAAAGCGGACCGCACCGTCCCTAACTCAACGTTTCACGGGAAGGTGTTCATTTCTGGGGAGTCCCACCCCCTGTGGAGAGAGTCACTGAGTGGACGGGCCCGGGGGTCTCAGAGAGGAGCCCAGGTGAACACGGGCGAGCCGAGACTTCCAGGTCCTCCCTGGGCCCTGCGTGAGGCTGCTTCGCCCGTGTGTCCTTCACGAGGGCTTTGTCTAGGAGAGTGTGATCCAGCCTCAACACTCGCAGAGGCATGCAGTCCTCAGTAAGCAACCCCAACCCCCAAAAAGGCCCCTTCCAAACAATCCCCAATGCTGGCCCCCAGACAGCACAGCCGGGACGCTGCCGCCTGATGGTCGCCTCCCAAAATGATGACAGCCACCCACGGAAATGCTCCGGGAGCCGCATGTCGGGACGAAAATCCTTTTTGAAGAAGGAAGGAGGCGGGAGGAAGAGGACCCAAAACAAGCCAAACCCAGATCCACACAGGTCCCGCCTCCGGTGAAAACCACCCGAGAGCAGGTGCCCCCAGATCCGAGACCAGAGGCACCCAGACGAGCAGCTCGGGGGCTCCTTAGAAGCGTGGGGAGGCTGCATCTTTCCTCGGGGCCAGGCCATGGTTTAGGCTATGGGGCCCTGAGCATGGGAACCCCCAGATGAAATTCCAAGTGCTGCTCCCTCGTGGCTAATGCAGGGGTTCCCGTCTCCAAGGGCTTCAGGCGGGCGTCTGGATGGGTGTAGCGCTCAGACCAGCCCAAGCCCGCCCGTTCCCACCGTGGCGTGGGAGTTCCTCTGCTTAAGAAGCTTTTCCTCCCGGTGTGAGGTCTGGGGTGCAGGTCTGTGCTGTAGGTGGTTCAGTGGGGTTCTTTGGGGCTCCTGGTTTGCCGTCACATGGACCGACCCCAGAGAGCGGCCTTCGGAGAGCTCACCTTGACCTTGCCACTTGAGAACACATGGGGGCCTGGCGATGGCCCAGGAGGGGATCGTGCTGGGTCACAGCCACCCCAGCCAGGGTGCTTCTGGATGAGGCCGGCAGCTCACTTCCCGATTCCTCGTCCAGTTCAGCCCAGGCCAACGGAGCCTCTACATCCAGAATACCCACTCCCCGCGCCCCGGCAACAGCCTAGTAATGACCCTGCGCCCCTGCACGTGGCCCCCTGGCGCAAGAGCAAAATTGAACCAGGCTGATGGCCACAGTTATTTGCTGCCAAAGCAGTGACTTCTTGCCCCACCCCGCTGCCCCAGGGGGACAGGAGGGCCTTCTGGAAACCAGAGCCAGAGCACAGCTGGAACTGTCATGGTCCGACCAGGAGGACCAAAAGCCTGACACAGGGGCCCACTCCTGCCCGAGACCCCAGAAAGATGCTTTGCTTCTTAAGGAAGCAGAATGTTTTCGGGCAGCTCAGTCCTTTCGAGCACCGCTCTTCCCATACCTGTGCATGCTGCCTCTGGACCGGGCGGAGAACCCCCCAGGGCAGGGCTGCACGTGGAGGCCAAGGGGAGCAGAAGTGCAGGGCTCCCAGGATAAACAGGGTTCGACCCAGCCAGGGAGCCGCTGGGCCAGTGGGCAAGGCCATGCAGGAGGAGGTGGCTGAGAAGCAGCCTGGAGTCCGTGGGCTGTGGGTCCCGTGTGGTCCGTGCGGTGTGGGACGTGTGATTCGAGTTGCAAAGACCTTGCCTGGCTGCCGGGGGTGCTCCCGTTGGATTCCCATGGGCTCCACTGGCCTGCAGCCCCTCCTCTGCCCCCCACGCAGCCCGTGCTGAGCCACAAACATCCCCCGAGCACCTACTGTGCGTGCTGCCCCGGGTTGCAGGTAGATCAGAGGCAGTCCCACCTCTGAGTCGGGTCAGTCTGTGCTGGGCTCCACGGGGGCCGCCGACCCTCCCCGGAGGTCAGGGAGAGGAAAGGGGGTTTGGGGCTTCTCTTGGGAAGGAAAGTGGGAGATTTACTGACAACACCAGAGGCCCTCCTGCTTCTTCCTCATCCCACACCCGGAAGCCCCCTTCCCTCACTCTGCAGCTGTGCGTGAGGAGGGTCCCCGGGGGCTGGTGGCATCCCTGAGGTCAGGCGAGGAGAAGAGACATGAAGGGCTCTGTGCTGGGCGGCCACAGGCCAGAGGGGTCAGGGCCCAGGGCTGCTACCGCACACACAAGTCATAAATACCGTCTAAGGGGCTCCTGTCACCTCACTGACGCCTGATTTCCATTCTGCAGCCGCTGAAGGTGATGAATGAGAATTATCATTAACGCTAATCAGAGCCGTTTGGAGGAGGGCTGGGGTGGAAGGAAATGCCCCTTGTGGGGCTGCAGGGGCCGTGCTGCCGGGCGTCGGTTGCACGTGTGCGTATGCTAGGGGCGCACACACACGTGCACGCAGGACAGGGCGCTCAGGCTGGCTGGCGGGAGCGGCTCTGGGCAGATGCGGAGGGGCCGACGCTTAGAAATAGGCCTTGGGGTGTCGTGAGTGAGGCTGCTCACACAGCCGGGACCACAGGCCTCCCATCTCAGCCCGGCTGGAAGGAATTCTCCCCCCGCCTCCGAGCACGCTCATGACCTAACGTGCTTGGCAGCCCGGATGGGCTTTGCACAAAATGACTGCGGTGTGGTGCCGGGTGGGCACCCCTGCGGGTTCCGTCTTCTTCCCTCAGCGTTCAGCCTTGACCACGGCGCTCAGCCCGCGGCTGCCCCCTTCCCGCCCCCTTCCCGCCCGTCCCCGAGGAAGAGGCCCACCGCGCTGCCCAGCGGGCTTCCCTGCCCTCCGAATCCTTGCTGGGGGGGAGGGGGGCACCCGTGTGGCTTAAAGATACAAAGTGTCCTTTTATTGGGAATATCCATTCAGAGAGGGGCTAGTAGTAAGCTGAGAATATTTGGATAAACTTGACAGCCCTTACGACTAAGAAAGACCTTTTGTTCCTCCTAGAAAAAGGCTGTTGCGCCACCCTGGGCTCGCTGGAGTCCTTCCAGAAAAAACCGAAGTGGGGGCAGAAAAATGATGAGGGTGTCTCGTGAAGGAGCTTTACTCGAGGTCGAATGTTTATTAGTATTTATTTTATTTTATCATTAGAATGTGTGGTTAACATCCTATCGCATCACACTGGGCCGTCACCGCGTCTTCGCACACCGAGCCTGGTCCCCCCCGGTCGGCGGGCGCACAAAGGGAACTCTGTGGCCCGGGGGGGCCGTGGAGGGCTGCACCGGCGTTTTCTTTTGCTCCGCTTTGTGTTCGAGATGTCGGCCAGTTAAAGAATCAGCACACGGCTGCAGTGTTGGCACTCCGATGGGCACAGGGGGTCTCTGCAGCTAGGGGATGTGGCCGTCCCAGGAAGGGGGCCACCCCCCCTCCCGTGTCCACTGACAGGAGGTCCTGGGTGTGGATAGCAGGGCAGGTGTGGCCTGCGGCTTGGGAGGGGTCTCCTCCAGCAGAGAGGAAGGTCAAAGACAAGCTCTTTGCTTTGCTGGCGGGGTGGGGAGCCTGGAGAGGAGCTACCTTTCAGGTGACCCCCACGTCCAGCACACAGCCAGATGGCTTTTCAGGGGTCACTAGGACACAGTGGGGCGCCGATCCCCCCAGAAACGCTGTGCCCCAGTATCTGTTGTCCAAAACATGCGTGCAGCCCTGCAGTTCTCCAATTTCATGGCTGTGTCTGGACTTACCAGCTCCTCGAAGATCCTCGAAGATCCAGAAGCCACAACACGACAAAAATCTCAAACCTAATTTGAATCCTCTCCCACCCAAACATGAGAAGCTAAAGAGCCCCTCAGAGGTGGGTCGCTGGAGGAGACGCCGAGCCCATATCGGGTGGGAGGTGACTTGGCAAAGCTGGAGAGTGTTTTCACTCGAGTTCTACCCCCCACCCCACAAATGACGTCTAACCGCCGCCTGCCTGTGAACTGTTCACTGAAACTTCCCAGGATCTGAATTCCGTGCAAATCCAGCCATGTCTCCACCAACCTCTGCAGAAAGGCCAAGGATGCAGGCTCTTCTCCTGGGTGGTTCCAATGTATGGACCCCTTGGTGTGTCTGTGAAGCACACAGCCTTGGGAACCTGCCTCAGTGCGGTCACGCCCCATGCCATGAGACACGTGGCCGTGGGTCGGGCCAGCAAGCAGTCATCCTCTGGGTGCATCTCCCCGTGCCACGGTCCCTGCCCCATCCCTCCCCAGGGCACAAAGAGCCTGAGTCCAGGACCTAAGATGGAGCTCTGTTCCCAGGGATAGCTCTACGTGACTTGCAGCATCCCCAGGGGCCTTGACCAGGCCCCCAGACAGCAGCTCTCCGCGGAGCCGTGGCACCATCCAGCCTGGAGTCCTCCGTCACAGGCAGCCTCTGAGACTCAGAAGAAATGCACTTGACCATAGGGAGCTACACCAGGCAGCTGCCTAGAACTGCCGCCTCAGATGGTGCCAGGTTGCAAGTCTTAGTCTAAAGGAGGACCCAGACAGCGCTGGGGGAGGCCACACACACAGTGGGGGCTCATCGCAAACACACCGGGTCGGGGTCTTGTACCGGCAAGATGCCAAATTCGGAACACCCCTCAGATGCACCTGTGGCTGCAATGTGCGCTCCAAGATTTTAGGGAGACGATGGTTTCGGAGAGGATTTCTGCTTCTGCTATAGAATATATACATAAATGGGAAATATTGACCAAAGAGGAGGTAGTCATGTATTTTCAAGTAATTACACTTCTGAAGCTGGCTTTCACGATTTGTAGTTGATACAACAAATGAATCACCGGGATGAGGAGTGTACTTAATTTTAAATGTTTCAATTCTGTTGTATTTTTCATTATGTTGTTAAAACACTAAATTGGGTGGTAAAATGAGGAAGCCTCGTCTTCAACACAAGGCACTTGGGAAAGAATCAAGTTGGAGATCATTTTTACTGAAGAAATAATTTCAAAATGATCATCTAGAGGAGAGGACTGAACAAAAAATCATTGACAATACAAGTAAAGCGATACAGTGTTTTGAGAGACAGAGAACCTTCTAGAAAAGAGCCTATGCCCCAAGAGAAGGGAGGACCGTGTGCCATGCCTGGGAAACCACCAGCTCCCGACCTTCGAGGGATCGCGGAAGACTTCCCTGTCTGGAGTGGAGCTGTGTGCCGGCTCCCCTGACTAAGAACCCAGGAGGCACCAAGGAGACCAGGCCTCCAGCACCTCCATCTGGAGGACGTTTGGGGGGGTCCCGGCCACCGGAATGGGGCCCCATGAGCAAGGCCTGGGTGGGAAGACGTCAAAGGAAACTCTTCTGATCCATAGCGGTTCTCACCGTCCATGGGTCAGGGGGCGGCCAAAATCCAGAAAGCCAAGCTGGAACGGTGACCAGCACCCAGCCCTGCCCCCAGAGCCAGGGCCCCGAGGAGAGAAGGAGCCGTCCACCCTCACGGCTTCTCCTCCCGAGAGACCGCCAGTCCAATCCCCTGCTGGCGGGCCCGGCTCAGGACAGCTGACAGGGAGCCGCCCTGAGCCATGCTGAGCCACTTTAATTAAGCAGGCAGGGTGTTCCCTCTTCCCATGGGTTTATATTCACATCCTGACAGCATCAATAGAAACAGATCTGCCAGAATAAGTCATATATTCTTATATCACTCAAGGGAGGAAAGTGAATGCGCCCTCCCATCCTTTGCCTTTTTTCAAGTGAAAAAAAAAATACAATAGCAGAATCCACAAAGAAAGATCCCCATTAAAATGTTCCCAGGCTCTTAAACACCCCCATTTAAATTCTGGGTAATCGGCTGCATTGTGCTGCCCCTGGGAGGGGCTGTGGGGTGGTGGGTGCCGTTCAGAACCATTTGTGTTGTATAAATGCTTGTGATTAGGTTTTTAATAAACCGTTTCGATTCTGTTTCCTGGGCTTGAATAGATGTTTGAACTTGGCTGGTGTGGACCTGAAAGGGATCCAGGTAATATCATTGTGGGGGACACACTTCTAATTCTTTTGACATATCTCATCAGAGGTGACTGGCTGGAACATGGCTGGAACATGGGGAAAGAGGGAGGGCTACTGAATTTAATTGGTCCCATTTGTCATTCAAGACTGACTTTGCCCACTTCTGTCTATGAATCATTTTCAAACTTGCCGATCGGACCAAATGCGCCCCCAGCTTGGGAAGGAAGCCGATTTCGGGCTCCCAGGGAGACGTCTCAGGCTGAGCTCACATCCGAGGGCAGGCCTGGAGAGTGGTTCAAGTTGCATCCCTGAGAACCTGGATGGCCTCTGGCTGGGATGACAGCTCGATAGAAGCCCATGATTTCCAGAAAGCAGGCACCGCCTCCCTGTCTGTCTTCCACGTCTGATACTTGGCGAGGGTTGGGTATGAGAGAAAGGAAGGGCCCATTAGGTTATAGTTACAGGACCCCGAGGCCTCACCCCACTCAACCAACTAGGCAGTGACCGAGCTCTGGGTCCCCTTGGAAGAAAGAAATCCTAGGAAACAGAATCTTTACAACAAGTTATGTGGAGGAAAAGCACACCTCCGATCTCTCTAGAGCCAGAACAAAGGTGCAGATACAGGCCTAGGCCCACATTTTTATGCACACAGACCCGGGCCTTCTGGGGAAGGAACCAGCATTGCCTATTTGCAGGGCATCCAAAGACAACACCATCTGCACCAGAAGCCCTCTGCCAATGACCATTTTTGTATGTCAAAGAGCAGCAAGAAGTGCTCCTTCTGGGGATTGGCAGGTATTTGCTTAGCTTTGGCCTGTTGAGATTTGAGCTATTTGCAGGAGCTGATCTCAAAACACAAGGCCTGATATGGAAGGCAATGAGTCATGGAGCTTCTCTAGACCGACGTGTCCCCAAGGAGGAAGAAGGATGGGCTCAGAGAGGCTGAGTCAACGGCAGGGAAGGCACTAAATATACCCAGTTGGCTCCATCCTGGTCACCGCCAGAGCCTCGCTGAGCGCCTACTGTGTGCCGAGTCCCACAGGATGCTGAGATGGACAAGTTAGCATGGCCTTTGTCCTGAGAAATAGGGTGCTGTCACATTGACCCAGGGGGGAATCATACTGTCACACTGGACCCCGGAGAAATTGCAACTCTGATTTCTAGTGAGGCAGGGCAGCTAGAAGGAGGGTGTGCACTTCCCTGAGCAGAACCCAGGGAGGAACAAGAAGGAAGGGGTCCAGAGTGTTACAGGGGGAGATGAGGAAAGAAGGACCCATTGGGCAAAGCGCAAAGCCCTATGGAATATGGTGAGGGGAGTTGCAGGTGTCCAGAAGCACCATACCTATTTGTCTCCCAAATATTCACTGAGCACCCATTGTCTGCCTGGCTCTGGGAAGCAGCCAGATGGAACCATGAAAGCCATTGTCATCCAGGGGAAGAGAAAGGAATGATGTGGACAAGACAGGCATGGCCCACTGTAATCTGTGATGGGGCAGAGGACGTGAGGACCCCTCAGAGGGGCCCACCCTTATGTGGGAGAGGTGTCCTTATGTTCTGCTGCCTTTACAGCTCCTGGAAGGATGTTCCTTTATATCTCACTTTGGGAAGTGGAGGAAGCCAAAAGTGTCAGGGCAGGTCTGGAAAACTGTGCCCCATCCTTCCATCCATCCATCCATCCATCCATCCATCCAACCAACCATCCATCCATCCATCCAACAGTCCACTCATCTATCCATCCATCCAACAGTCCACTCATCTACCCATCCATCCAACAATCCACTCATCCATCCATCCACCCAAC
>NC_058406.1:1874293-1882029 GCF_002201575.2 Neomonachus schauinslandi
TACCTACCCACTCACCTACCATCTATCCATCCATCCATTCATGCACCATCCATCCATCTATCCGTCCATCCATCCATCCACCCCTCCATCCATCCATCCATTAACCCACTCATCCATCCATCCAACAATCCACTCATCTGTCCATCCAACCATCTATCCATTCATCTGTCCAACAACCTATTCATCCATATATCTACTCACTCACCTACCGTCTATCCATCCATCTATCCAACCACCCACCATCCATCCATCCATCAGTGGAGATGTTCAGTGAGCCCCAAGTGAACATTAGTCCTTGGCAAGACTCTGGGGAAGTCTTAGTTGTTCTTGGCCAGCATCCTCAGGTAGAAGAGAGGTGAGAAGGATGAGACCGGCAAGGATGTGAAGCACTGGTCCCCATAGATCATAAAAGGGGTGAGCCGGGCAGCCTGTACCCATCATCCAGCCTGTCTGCCCCTTTCTTGCTGTGCAACGTTGGGCCGGTTACTAAACTCCTCTGTGTAAACTTTCCTCATCTACAAAGGTGGTACAACAGTGGCTGCCCCGTGGCGGCGGGGGGGAGTGTGACTCGGTGTGACTCTCATGACTCCGGGCGGGGGGTGCTCAGCAGTGGCTAGTGGCCAGAGCAGTGATGACTACAGTGTAGCTGTCTGCACGGTGGTGGTGGCCAGAGGAACATGTCGCCTCCTCATGACCGAGTGTGGTGGGAAGAGCCCAGTGGGCAGCCTCCGTGAAGAACATCTAGAGAGGAAGGGGTGGAGAAACTCTGAACCTCTCTCCACCCAGCCACGTCTGGTTCTCTGAGCAGTACATCTAGAAGTCAGTCCTGGGTGCAGCCTGCACAGTTGTCCACATAGACGGGGATGACCAAGAGGGTGTGAGGACAAGGCCCTGGACTCCTGATCACTCCTCCAAAGCTCGTGGGCTGGAGGATGCAGAAGCCCCAGCCAAGGCGACAGAATTGGGTGAGAGGGTCTTTGGTGGACTTCTCAGCCTGGCTTCCACACTGGCTTCCACACTTGGGGCTTTTGTCCATCAAGAGAAAGGTCCCGGGGAACGTGCTGGCTATGCTTGGAAGTCTCCAGCCCCTGGTTTACAGCAGCTCAGCTGCTGTGAGAATTCCTCCTGCACCTGCTGGGGTGGGGGGGAATGCCTAATCACAAGCTCTGCAGTTTGTCACCATCTGTGTGGCCAGAGAAGGGTTATGAATGTGACACCTTTTGGGGCCTCGCATCAACTTGACAGTGGAACCACTTCCTGTGGGCAGACCCTGGGCTCTCACCTACCCCTGGGCAAGGATGCTGCCACAAGGGTTTGGTTTTGGTTGTTTGGGCTTTTTTTCCAATCTTTTTTATGATCAAGAACAAAACAAAAGTGTCTCACTTCAGAATGTCACAGCTGAGTCTGTGGTAATATGCAGCCCTTAGAGGCTCAGAGACTTCTGCTCCTGACCCAACTTCAAATCAAATTAGGGTTGGAAAAAACGTTTGGGCTGTTAGCATTTTAACCACATCAGCCCAAGGGGCAGGGGCGGGCCGACCGGGCCTGGGAGGGGCATGTGTGTGGAACCTGCCAGCGGGGGGACTTCGCAGGCCAGGCCAGGCTTTGGGGGGCTTCTCGGCGCTGGTAGCCCTCACCTGCCCAAACTGTCCCAGGTGTCGGCAAGTTGGTGGCTCTTCGTGGCTCTGCCCTGCCCTGGGCATCAAACCCTTGGTTAGCCTCCAGGCCCAGCCACCAGCAGCCGAGTCAGATGTGAAATTTCTATCCCACCAGGAGCAGAACACCCGTGAGCCAGGGCAGAGTAGGGCTGCGACCCTCTGCACTGGGGTTTGCTGGGGGCCCTGGCGGGACCATGCTTCTACACATGGGCTCCCACAAGACGGCTCTCGCTACCCCCATGCTGTCCCAGCTCAGGGCGGGAGTGCACACAGGCACAGAGCATTTGCACCCAGATTGTACCTGGATTATTTGAGGTCAGAAACCTCTGCAAGACCCGCTCTGCCAAGTACCGCCCTTGTGACACCAGCTGTCCCCTCAGAGGGTCAGAAGGAAGGGAGGCCCAAGGTCTGAGGTTGCTTGCTTTCCTGGGCAGGTTCAGGCCGCACGGCGTGGGCCCCACTCACTTCTCGGCAGCAGGCAGTAGGCACCTGGGGCTCCCCGCTGGGGGTGAGAGCGGCTGGACATTAGGTGTGAAGAACCCCCTCCGTCCAGCAGTGGGGGGTGGCTGAGGCTTCAGCGCAGGCTGCCAAGCTGGCGTCCTCATGGGGATGTAGGTCCAGTCCTGGGGTGTTGTGTTCGGGGCCGTCCACAGGGAGAGGACAGAGCGGGACCCAGGCCCTGGCACGCCAGGCGATGGTATCAACAAGTCAACCCAGTTGTTTTTCCGGGGAAGTGTGGGTATAGTTTGACCCACTCCAGTGTCCTTCCGGGGTTGGCTGGGAGGAAATGACATCACCACGGATGGAGGCGGGCCCCCGGCTGACACACAGGCCTCCCTGCAGGGATGTGGAGAATGTTAGCTTTGGGCTCGTCCATTGGGAGCTCTGGCGCCGACCCTGGGGTCCCAGCTGTCCCCCGGGAGGGGGCTGGGCCAGTTCCTCATCAGTGCACCTGCTTCAATGTCCCCTCCTGCCTCCTCTCCACCCCGCTCCCAAGGGAATCCAGGCTGTCACACACAGGGTGCTCACCTTCTGGAAGGTGCTCTCCATTCGACCACAATGCAGGACACTTGTAAGGAGGATGCACCTGTAAACAGGGCCCCCACTACAGAAATTCAGTTTATAAACAACGTCATAGGTGAGAGGCTCATGAAATCATGTGCTCCCATCAGTGACGGCTGGAGACAGAGCCTCCAGGCACAGTGGCCTCCGGGGAGTGGCTATAGCAGCCTGCTACCCCCAGGGGTAGGGCAAGGGGAGGGAGTCCTTGGGACTCCCACCCTTCAGCCTCTGGCTCAGCAGGCCATCGGGATACTTGCCCAGGTCTGTGACAAGGGCCCTCTCCTGCTGGGGGCTAATGCTGGGCCCAGGGCTCTCTGCAGTGACCAGGGGCTTTCTCTTTGAAAACACCCCCCAAAAACTCCAGAAAGCCGCACACATGAGTGGACAACAGGGCTCTTGAAGGGAGACACAGAGGATGGAGTCTCTTTGCTGGGTATCCCTCTCCTACTCTCGGCCAGAGCTGGTTTGTCCCCTTTGGGGTCCTGGGGCCACCCCCTAAAGATTCCTGGCTGGCCAGGTGACTACTTCCTGACCACCCAGAAGGCCCAGAGAAGGGCCCTGCTTCCGGCCAGTACCCTTGTCCCCCTGCGGTGGGCAGAGCCCCCAGCTTATCTCTAAAGAGCCCACAAGCAGGTGCAACCAGCCAGGGAAGCCACTGCCCCCACAGCCATCAGTAGCCGGAAATACGGCCCCACAGTGCGCGCACACTTGAACACTCTCGGGGCCAGGCATGGTGTGGGCCCGGGGCTCCGTTCTGGGTGTCTTCAACAAGCTTCCAAGGAGAAACAACTGTTCACAATAGTGCACCCCCTGTGTGCGGAGCCACAGGGCTCCACACAGCCAGAAATCAGGAGAGAGGCTTTCTAGTTCCAAAGGATAAACTGAGGCAGGACCCCAGACAACCCCCCAGGGTTGTCAAATGAAGAATTATGCAATTTCAGGGCTGGGAAAGCACGTAGAGTTCAAAAAGTCCAGCCACCCTTCTGAGCACCCTGGAGGGATGGCCACCAAGACCTCCTTGAATTCTCCCAGTGACGGGGTGCTTGCCCCTTTGCAAGGCTCCTTGCCCACCTCACAGGCTGCCTGTGGAGACGTCTCAGCTGCTGGGCCTGAGGTCTGCACAGACCTCACCGCCACCACCATCGCTGACCCCTCTGAGGGGTTTTTCATTCCTTTATTTCCTTGGACACTTGAACTTGCTAGTCTGATCACCTTTTTGCCCGTGTGTCTGTCTTGGGTCAGGGCCACAGCCCATGGCTGACGGACATACGTTTGGGAGGAAGCCCAGCCCCCAACCATGCCCTCAGCCCGCAGAGCACGGGGGACACCTGGAGCGGGGTCGTGTTCAGCTCACACCAAGGGCCGGTTAACGGGGTTCTGCCCCAGGCAGCTCAGAAGAGCCCTGCCAGGCCCTTCCCCTTCTCCCCTGTGCTATTGATGATCGGGGAGTCTGAGTCCCACTCAGGGGACCCAGGGAGGGTTCAGGTGCTGCAGGACACCAGGCTGAAACTCTGTGCTTCCCCAACAGCCTGCTGGGAGGGTCTCCCCGCCTGGGCAGGAGAAGGGGAATGGGCATCTGAGCCTGATGGGAGGGGGGCAGGGACGGAGTAGGAGGCAGAGGGAGCCGAGAGGAAGCCCAGCGGCGGGAGCAGGCTCGGGTGCCCAGCCACACACCCCAGGAGAGCCGCACACCCGCGCGTCTGGGCGCCTAGCGGGAGATGGTCCGAGAACCCTGCGCGCTCCGCGCGGCATCTGGCCGCCTGAGGAATTGCTGGGCTGTGGATTTCTTCGGATTTTTGAAGGCACGTGGGGCTCCACAGCACTACGGGGTCTGGCTTCTGGGGTCCAGCTCTAAACAGAGTCTGTGCCCCTTGTGGGCTCGAGAGCAAAGTCCCCCGGCGTGGACCATCAGAGCCTGTGTCGGGCGCCCCAGCTGCTTCTTGCATCATCCTCATCCTGCGCCGTGCTCTTGGGTCTCTGCGGCCAACGACCTTGGCCCTTGTCTCCCCTAAATACCCCAGCCTCTGCTCTGGAGGCGATCTGGGAGCCCCAACCAGCTTCCTCTGGGCAAAGCCCCAAAAAACATGGGCTGTCTAGCCCCTGTCTCTGCACGAGCTCAGGAGCCAGGCTGGCCTCTCTCTTAGAGAAACGGCCTCCACAAGCTACCTGTGTTTCCTGGAAGCAGCCCCCTTCTGGCCTGCACTGCCCCCACCCCGCCCTCCCTCCCCCTCTCTCCCCCACCTCCCTCGCAGCCAGAGCGGGTGGGGGGCCAGGCCCACAACCTGCCTGCCGGGACTCCCGTCTGCCACATTGCTGGTTAGTGCTTGGTCCTATCACCGCCGAGCCCCATAATGAGAGGCAGGACGGGGATTTATGAACTCATCCAGGCTCCGTGTCCACACCTGGACAGACGTGTTTCCAGAATGCCTTTTCCCCACCTTCTTCCGTCACAAGAATGGACTTTCTGTTTCGGCTACTCATGGACCCCATAAATCATAACCACAGTGTGTGTGTGTATGCGTGTGTGCGCCTATGGACAGAAAAGAGACCCACGCAGCTGTGTGGGCCCTTAGAGAAGGAGAAAGAGGCCCTCCCCCATTCCCCCCCCCCACTGCCACAGGCGGACACCATGCCCGGGTTTCCACGGAGCTGCCTGACTGCCCCAGACCGGGGTGGTGGGAGGGCAGACTCCCAGGCCCACGCCTCGCTACATGCTCGGAATCCATTAGGTGAGCTGACGACAGACGCCTCAGCATCCCCGCCTGTGCGCACATCCCGGACGGGGCCGGTGGCTGGCCGGACCCATTAAATGTGAGAGAACCAGCCCAGCAGAGAGCCCACAAATTAGAAGTGCAGGAAACCTCAAATGATGTGCAAAAAAAATTGTCAAGGTTACAAGAATTTTTCCATCCTTTTGCTTCATAACTCAGCATTTCTGATGGGGTGATTTATGAGCTGGGGGACCTGGCAGGGGGACTAGGGGTGGGGAGGGCTGTGAGGCTGAGTGGAGAGAATGGGCAGGAGGGCAGCTTCCTTTGGAGGCTCTGGGATTCCCGAGGCTCGGCCCCAAATAACCCGGAGCAAGACTTTGGAATGGGATCAGGCAGGAGAGCCAGATTTCAAATCTGGAAGGAGACTCAGCCCCAAGGCCCTAGAGGCCCCTGCTGGCTAAAGGGGCCAGGAGCCCAGAGGAGGTGCCCAGAGGGCTGGGCCACCCCTTCCTCCCTCCTCGTGCATCCTGCAGCATCGGGGCTCAGCCCTCATCCTTCCCATGCACTTGTGACTGTCTTGGCCTCCTGGGGCCAGAGCAGGCCTCAGCCCTGCCACTAAGCTGGGGAGGGGTGGCCTTCACCTATCCCACGGGCGCTGGAGTGTCTCACTGTGAAAAAGGCAGAGAGAGGGACCTGTGGCGTCCAGGCCTGCATTCCCAACTCCAGGACCCTGCAGGTCTTGGAGCAGGCACAGAGACCCTCCCTCTGGCCCCTGACACAGCTCAGGTTCCGATGCCCAACCGTGATGGCAGACACAGGCCTGGGCCCTCTCCCCACGCGGGCACTGCTGGTTCAGGGCCCCCAGACCGGGATCTCTGCCTTCTCTGGAGGAAAGTGCCTGCAGCTCACTTGACGCTGCTCAGAGGAAGGGTTTCAGGGAGAAGCGGTTTCCTCTGACCCTCGGCACCTACCAGGAGGTAACTCCCACCCCATGACCAGCCAAATGGTCAGGGGCTAGGGGACCAGGTCTTCTGGGTTGAAGGGGAGGGCATTTCCCAGGAGTCACCGGGAGGAAGGCTGTTGGCCAGGGTGGAAACACACCGGAGCTGCACCCGGACAGGGACAGGGACAGATCGGTGTCCGTGTGGCTGAGTGACTGGCCCTTCACACACGCTTGAGCGACCCGGAGCGGTTTGCCCGGCACAGGGAAGAGTTAGGACAGGGGCCAACCTACAGAAAAGAGAGAGGTTGGTCGGACGAGGACTGAGCGAGCTCACTGGAAGGCAGGGTTTGCCCATCCAGAAGGCGTTGCCCGTGGTGCCATGGGGTCACGGACAACCAGGCCGCCAGCAGCACGGTGGGCTCCTGGGCACACAGGGGTGCTCGCAGTGGGATGTGCTGGTTCACAGACGGCAGGCATGGGGGGAGGGGGGTGGGGGCAGGACCCTGCAGGAGCCCAGCACCACAGGCAGTTCGGGTCCCTCTGCTCTTCCTCACCTACCCCCACGACAAGTCCCTGGGGCACCCGAAGGGTCAAGCACCCTCTTTGGGGTGAGAGAGACAGGGGGTCAGCAGAAGAGTTGCCCCCCATGTGGCACAGAGCTCCCTTCCTAGTAGAAAGCCAAGAACGCTTTGGGGAGGGAGCCTGCAGGACAGAGTCCCCGCCCGATGTCAGGGGCTTGGCCTGCGACCCCCAAGTCGGCGTTTGAGACCCGCATCCCAGGACGTTCCCATGCGGGGCAGTGTGGGGAAGACAGACGGGAGAGGGGGGCGTGCAGAAAGGTGGCGCAGAAGGACTCGGAGGGGCAAGGCCCCCCAGGGAGGGTGCAGGCACCCTCTGCAGGGGCCTCTGGTGGGGGCAGGTGGGCCCTGCAGGCTGCCTCGGGCCACTTCCTCATTGGGGCTGGTTTGTCTTTCCCAAAAACACAACAGACTGCCCCCCACCCCCACCGGAGTGCCCCTCACACACTCACACGCACACTCACCCATGAGCAAACGGGATGGAGAGGGGCTTCCAAGCACTCAGAGCAGGGGTTAGCTGGTTAGTTAGGGATTACTCCTAGCAACCACTTGCGGAGATGGCCTCGTGCCGATCAAGGTGAAGAAACAGGCCTGAGGCTACAAGTAGGCCCGGAGGGGCGGCAGGCAGGGGGGTGGGGGGCAGAGCCGGGCAGCCAGCACCTCTGTGCCGTGGGCGCGGGTGGACAGAGACGGAGGCCGTGGGGTGGGCAGCCCGCAGAGCCCAGGCCGCCGCGGCAGGGGGAGTGGGTGCACGTGTTCTGGCCACTCAGCCCCCCGCCCCCCC
>NC_058406.1:1882039-1907829 GCF_002201575.2 Neomonachus schauinslandi
CCCCCCCAGAGTCCGCCAGTTTTGTGGCAGAGCCAGTCTCCGGGTGCTGGACGACCAGGGCAGGAAGGGCTGGGGTGGGGACCAACCCTGCAGTGACCAGGCCGAGTTCTGAAAGCAGGTTTTATAGGTTTTATAGGAAAGCATCGAGTGGGGGTCGGGCACCCACGGGGCCTGGCCTCTCCAAGGGTGCCCTGCCCCACTGCTCCCCTTCTCGCCACTGGGCCTTGTGGGCGCAGAACCCAAGATGGCCTCTGGAGGGCAGCAGCTCCCCACCTTTCCCTGGAGCTGCCCAAAAGCTGTCCATCCACCCGGTTGGCTCAGACATGAGCACCCCCTCCCCAACACACACACACGGGTTGCACTGACGGCCCTATTGGGCACTTTTCTGCCCAGGTGACCACTGCATGCTGGTGTGTGCTACCCGACTCCCTGTTGCAGGGCAGACACGGGGGGACGCTGGGCCAGGATTGGGCAGGCCACCGGTGTGCTGGGCAGGACCGCCTTCAAACCACGACGCCCAGGAAAATGTCGGGCCGGCCCTGGGAGGCCGTGGCACCCCCTTGCTGGTACAGAGCAGCAAGCGCACACAGCTGCCAGCCCTGGAGAGGTAGACGCCAGGAGAGGCTGGGCCTGTGCCCCCAGGCTAGGTGGTGCCCTGCGGGCTGGCACGCCCCTGCACCTTGCCCACCGCACCAAGGCCTAGGGTCAACAAAGGGACCAAGGTGGTCTGAAGGCTCACCCAAATGCACAGCCCCGTCAGTAGGTCCTGATGAAATCGTGCTGGGTGGCCCAGAGGCGGATCACTCAGCATCTCTGGGGCTGAGTGCCAGGATCTCAGAGCACATCAGTGACTCACCAGGCCCTAGCTGAGCACCTGCTGCATATAAGGCCAAGGCTCTGTGCTGTGGGATGGACACATGTAAGAGCTACAGCAGGGAGAGGCTGTATTAACAGAAGTATAACATCCAGAAGAGTGGAGGTGAGTGTTTCCCCATTTTCTTATGCTGGCATGGTACTGGGTTCTGTTCAGAAGACCACATTTTGAGAAGGATTTTGGCACATTTTGAAGTCTCTTAGGGGAACATGCCAGGATGATGAACAAACTGGATTCCATGTCATGTCAAGAAGGTCTAAAGAATGTGAGTAAGGCAGAGAATGTGATAACCTGTATTGGGAGGTGGTGAGCTCCCCATCCTGAAAGTATTCAAGCGAAGGCAGGACACTAGCTTCCTTGGTCTGGGTTGGGGCTCAGGGTGTCCGTTTCAGCCCTCCACCCTGCCCTCTCCTCAGCTGCCAGAGGGGTCTTTCCACCAGACTTGATCATTCTGTCCGTTTGCTTGAACCCTGAGTGGCTCCTTGCTGCTCTGAGGATAAAAGATAGACCCCCGCCCCAGATGGCGAGGCCATGTGAGCCTCCCCCCATCCTGCTGCCTCTACCCCAGCCTCACAGCCGTCAGGCTGTCATTCTGACCACACTGCCTCCCACCTCAGAACCTCTGCACCTGCTCTCACCCTGCCTGACACTCCTCCATCCCCTTTCTTCAGGCGAACGCCGCTCGTCCCCCAGGTCTCAGGTCTTCTAGCCCTTTTAGGGGCAGAACAGTGGTGCTGACGCCCCCCTCCCCACCCCACTAGCAGCAGTGAGCTCCATGAGGACAGAGACCACGTCTGACTTGCTCAGAGCTGTATCTCTGATGCCGTGCTCCGAGGGAAAGGGGGAGGAAAGCAGGAAGGAGGAGGAGTCTTGATGCAGAAGAAGGCTGGGGCGTCAGCAAGAAGAGAGGTGACATTAGTCAGCTCTCACCAAGACACGCCACCATAACAAACACGCCCCTGCCCCAAGGGCTTCCCATAGTGGTGGTGGCTCCGCTCCACGTGCCTTCCCGTCCTGGGACTCCAGATGAAGGAGGAGTGGAGCAGGGACACGTCACTCTCAGAGGCCAAGACCCAGGGACTTGGTGCAAACACAGGACAGCTCTTGGAGCCTCAGCAGGCAGCTTGCCACCCGGCTCAACAGGGCAAGAGGATGCTCCTCGCACAGGGAGGGCCCCAGGTCCCCTGCGTGGGGCTGGGTTCTCCTGCAGAGCAGGAGCCTGAGAAGCGGTCATGCAGGCTTTCCCCTGGAAAGGTCGGGGGCCGCACAAGCAGAGTGTGAGCAAGAGGGGTGGGCTTCATGCGGAAGTTGAGGCCGCTGTCCTTGGTGGAAGAGGCCACTAGGAGCCATGGGCGGTTCCTGAGCAGGGGCATGCTGTGAGCGCACGCCGCTGTTGCCACCCTGGGCTGGTGTGGGGCTGGGAGTTGGGGATGCTGGGTGACAACAGGATGACAAGGATGGGTCCTGCCTGGCGGAAGGGCAGGCTAGCTCAGGATGGAAGCTGACCTGTCCCCGCCCCTGGCACCTCCTGCGCCATGGACCCTGATTCCTGAGCCGCCCCCCCCCCCACTGTGGTGGGGCTGTGGCAGCCTCTGGCCAGGGCACCCACCATGGACAAGACCTAGAAAGGCCAGGCTTGGAGTCCGCTGGACCACCTTCCTTTCCCAGCCTCAGGGGATGATGCTAACAACTGATGTGGAAAACAAAGGCAAAACAAATCTACAAAAAAATTTCCTTTGCAGCCCATTGACAAGCACTTGGGACAAGCAGGGTGACCTTCCTCCAGGAGCTGAGCTGCCTCCATGCTAATACTCTGCTGGAGGCAGAAGGCAACCTTAGCTTGACTTTAGCCTGACCTCCAGGATCCTGTAAAAATTCCTTTGGAAACTTCCTTTATCTCTACCGTCCTCCCCAAGATATGTGTTAGCAATCCTCCCCCAAGCCTATGGCCCGCTGATACACATCTGAAGGGCCTCATGACTGAGCGTTTACTAGACAGTAGTACACGACCTTTTCCTTTTTTTAAATTTTATTTTATTGAAATTCAATTAACATACAGTGTATTATTAGTTTCAGATACTGAGTTCAGTGATGCATCAGTTGCATATAACAGCCTGTGCTCATCACATCACGTGCCCTCCTCGGTGCCCGTCCCCCAGTTACCCCGTCCCCCCACCCCTCCCCCCTCCAGCAACCCTCAGTTTGTTCCCTAGAGTTAAGCAGCGTCTCGTGTGGTTTGTCTCCCTCTCTGATTTCGGAAACGACCTTTTCCTAACCTCAGCTAGCCCCATGAGGTCCTGGAAACCTTGCTTCCAAATTCCTTAGAGACTTACACTCTCCCTAACCCCCTCCCAACTTAAAAGTATATAATCAGCTCCTCCTTGGGACCCCAGTGCAACTCTTTCTGCCCACGGGTCCTGTCCCCATGCTTTCATAAAACCACCCTTTTTGCGCCGAAGAGGTTTCAAAGAATTCTTTCTCGACTGTTTGCTCCCGGACACCAACATTTCACATCCACAACCAGACCATAAAGGCAGCCAGAGTGCTTTGTGCCCCGCTGGGCCGCCTTCCGGCCGCCACTGTTCAAAGAATCCAGAAGTTGGGGCCTCTTCTGCCTAGAAAAGATCAGGTTCCCGGCAGAGCTAGTCAGCTTCCCGGAGGGCTTCCTGGAGGAGGAGGCAGCCTAGCGAGGCCCGGAAGGAGCGTGGAAGCGGATTCAGGGTCACTGCCGGGCCAACCCCCGCCCCAAACCCGCAAGCCACACGGCGGGCGGGGTGGGCGGTCCGGGGGCGGCGCCGCGGGCGGACACCGGCGGCCTGCGGAGGTGAGCCCGCCCGGCCAGCGGGTCACGTGAGCGCCGGCCGGCCAGGTGGGGACGGTGACGCAGGCAGCACGGCCAGGTGTCCCGGGCGCGCGGCCGTCCCCTCCCGCCCGGCCCCCGCCCCGCCCGCCTGCGCGCCCACTTGGGCGCCCACCTGGCCGCACGGCCGCGCGCCGGCGCCTCCCGCGGGGCCGCGCAGGAAGTGGGGGGCGGGGACTGGGAGGGACCCGGAGGCGGCTCGGAGCGCGGCCCACATCGGCCGCCCGGCCGGGGCGCGGAGCCTGCAGGCTAGACCCGCCGGAGTCGCCGCCCGCTCGCCGCCACGTCCTCCGCCCCGCGGCACAGGTGAGCCTGGGGACAGGTGAGCGAGCTGGGGGCTGGGGAGGGCCCGGTGACGTTGGGGCGCCTTTCCTCCCCTGCGCTCCCCCGCGCTCCCCCAGCGCTGCGCGGGTCGGCGAAACTTCGCGGCTCCGTCCCTTCGCCCGAGCTGCCCCGGGGACGGAGCCCGCAGGACCGGCGCGGCTGGACCCGGGGCTCGGACCCCACCCACGGCCTCGGGCATCCACCGCCCACCCCCTGTCTTCCCTGGAGCCAGGGGCCCGCGTCGGCACCCTAGAGGGGACGCTTCTGTCGCAGGCTCTCCTGTGTAGACATCAGAGCGGGGAGACCCTTAGGGAGCCCCAGGACCTTTGAAAATGGGGGTCGGGAGGGGGAACAAAACCACCCTCCCCCAAAACTCTGGAGAATCTGCTGCCCAAATCCGCTTTGGCCTCAAGAGTTAGCAGCCCCCCAAATGAAGACCCTCCCTCCAACAAACCAGAACAAAGGCCTCCCCAACTATGGTGGATGTGGGGGGCAGACCCAGCGGCACCGGGTGTCCTGCTCACTCATAACTAATAAGGGCGGAAGGAGGGAGGAGTGTGGGGGCAGCTCCTGAGGGCCTTGGGCTCCTCTTACTGCTGACCAGCCTCCGTTCCTGCATCTGGGAAGCAAGAATCCCTTTTGAGATTTGGGTGGACCTCAGCCCAGCACTGGGCATGGGGGCATCTCTGCATCCGACCTGGAGCCCAGGAGAGCCTGACTCTTCCCTCTGTCCTTCAGGTGACCAGTCGTCCCTTCCTAGTGTGGGGGCTCAGGGGGCACCTGCAGAGTCTGACCCCACACCCCCGTGACCTAGTGCTTAGGGGTGTGGCCCCCGGGTTCAAATCCTGGGTCCCTGTGAACTCAGGCAAGTTACAGAAGCCCTCTGGGCCCCAGTGTCCTCTGTAAAAAGGGGAGTAGTCCGAGTACCCACAGAGGGTACTGAGTCAGCTGCAGCTGAGCCTCTGCTCTGGATGCTCCCCGGACACTGCCGCGGGCCACAGGAACAGAACCTCTGCCCGGGCGGGCGGGTGAAAGGCGCTGCCCGGGGCTCCCCGGAGTCCTGGAGGGGGAGAGCGGGGGGAGGCAGGATCTCGGGGGTTCCCGGAAGAAGTGAGGTCTCCAGTCACTTGGACAGAGCCACCTGCAGAGTCAGAGGGAGCGAGCCGCGCAGAGGGCCCCCTCCCCACTCCTGTGTGGGAGACACCTATGCCGGGCGGGCTCTGGCTCCCAGGGCTCGTCTCCGACCCTGCATGGACAGCTCTTCACCTGCGCTTGAGGCACTGAGGCAGGCAGGCCGGCGGCTTGCTGGGGGTCCCAGGCACGCCGCCCGCGAGGACCGCCGTTTGTGTGCGGGATCTGGGATGGGCACAGCGGCTCACCCTGCATCCGGGGCCCAGAATTTTAGTTTCGGTTTCCACACGGATGGCAGCTACTCGTCTTCTTCGCCCATGGCAGTTCCATGCGCGGGCGGCCACCCGTGTGTAAGAGCGTCTTTATTTCTAGCGAGAATCCCTGCTCGCCCGGCTCTCTGCTGACAGACAGCCTGACCCCACCTGGTTTCCTCACCTGTCAGGGAACATAGCAGCTTCCAGAAGGAAGGTCGGTGAGGAACTACAGACACAGTGGGGAGAAAGAATTTGGAAGACACCTGCTGGCCACCTGGCCAGGCTACCTGTCGGAGTCGGGGCTCTTGATTTCCCATCTGGGGCTTCTTTGGGGAAACACCCTGCGTGTCAGCCAAGTCTGGGACGGGGGCCAGGTTTATGGGATTTCTGGACTGAGAGACAGGAGCCGGCGAGCAATGGGTGGGCCCTGGGGGTGGGGCGGGGAGCACGGCAGGCTGAGCCGGGAGGATGGGCTTCTCTGTGACTGTTCCCCGGGCCTGGAAGCCTCAGAACAAGAGGCCGCAGGAGGCTGCTGCCCAGGGCAGGCAGAGCACGGCCCTTCTCCGCTGCCAGGCTGGGGGCGAGGCTGGGTGCGGCCAGGTGGGTCTTCCTGCCCCCCACCGTGAATGGGGGGGCCCTCTGGTCAGCAAAGCCAGGCCCTCCATCTTGGCACTCCAGACATTTGCTCCAGCAAGTTCCTTGTTGTGGGGCGCCCATGGTCCCCACCTACACACGCAGGGCCGGTAACTCAGCTCCAGCTGCGGCCTCCAAGAATGTCTCTGGACATTGCCAAGTGTCCCTGGGCGGGGGGCACAAAGCTGCCCCAGCTGAGAGTCCCTGAGCCACCCCTGGCCGCCTTGCAAATGGAACCGTCTGCTGTGCGCTGTGAGTCACAACGCCAAATCCTGCCCCCAAATCCCGTGTGACTCTGAGGTTTGAGCTTGGCCCGGCGGAATTACCCGAGCACAAGACCATCATTGTGGCTCGAGTTAGCCTGAGCAAAGACCAGGGTCGGGCGGACGGTGCTGGAGAGGCCAAGCCCCACCAGCCGGGGTGGGGTCAGCCGGACCTAGAGGCCAGGGCAGAAGGACAGAGACCCCTCGGATGGAGTGATTTGGGTCCTGCTGGCTCTGGGAGCAGCTGTGGGCAGAGCCACAGGTCTAGGCCGGGCTGATCCCATCCGCAAGAGGCCTCCCAAGTCCCAGGAAGCTCTTCTGTTGGGAAGAACGAGGGAGCGGGGGGCACTGGGCTGCGAGGGGCCCCAGCAGGCCGGGCCAGGCCGCACCACAGCCAGGACGACGCCGAGTGCAGCTTCGGCCTGGCCCGGCTGAGTCGGGTCTCCTGGTCCTTCCCCGACTCCACCGGCTGTCTTTCTTCCGTGCCCCATTGCAAGTGCCCCTTTCCTGCCCTGCACATGTGGTAGAGGGAGATTCAGAGCCATGGATTGCAAGGACCCAACAGTGGACCGGCCTCCCCAGGACCCCCAAGCAGAAACAGCAGGAAGTCACCCCAACGGATCCGGAAGCCCCCGGTGATGCAGCCCTGGTGGTTTCTGCTGGCTGGAAGCTAAGTACCCGCATGGAACCCAGGGCCTCTGGGGGAAGATGAGGCACGAGGGCGAGGGCACCCAAGCAGGGCAAGTACCATGATAGCCAGCGTTCACGCATCAGTGTGGGGATTGAGCCCAACTCTGGGGCCAGGAGATGTGAACAGGACGACTGTCCCCGCTCCCGAAGGACCCACAGACTCTCCGGGGAGACAGACGCACAGCACGCAGCCCTCGCTGCCCTGGGCATCTCTGGAGGAGCTTTGCGGGGCCGCCTGTGCTGGGGAGCAGCCCCACCCATGACCCGAGTCCGCAGGCTGTTGCCCAGACGGTGTGGCCGGCGTTTGCCCAGGGGCAGCTGAGAGGAGAGTCTGTGCCCTCGGCCCCTCCTTTGCACTGGCCCCAGGACACCCAGCGAAGGCCAGCAGCCAGCGAGGACACTGGAAGAGCCAGCCTGCCAAGGGAGAGGCCGCCGGGCGCAGACGCTGGGAGGCTGGGGGCCCAAGGAGCCTGCGGGGCAGCAGCTCATGGGCGTGCGCACAGCCCCGCACACCGGCCTCCCGACGCATGGCCATCTTCTCTGCATAGTCCAAGCAGACAGCCCAGCAGGACCACCGGGCGTTTGAGGACAGCCTGGTGCCTTCAAGGGACGGCAGAGGCCCAGACGGATGAGGCAGGGACAGGCCAGGGACAGAAAGGAACTATAAGCATCATAGAACAGGATCAGGGTGCTCTGAGTGAAGAGCAGGCAACCGCAGCTTGCAGGACGGGGCAAACAATGCCAGTTTGGTGGAAAGGCTGGACCTTCCCACGGGAGGGCAGAGGGATGAGAGTGCAGGACGGGAGAGGCCAGGGTGCAGAGGTGATGCCAGGGGCTTGAGTGCCCGCTCCAGGCTGCCCCTAAAAAAGGGGCTGGAGAAAACAGGTGGGAGAAGGTATGGAATGTCACCGGCATACGCCCAGACCCTCCAGACCCGAGGACGGGGTTGGAAGCAGGCGCAAGTCCGTGGCTCAGAGAGTGAACTTGGAGCTGTCCCCGGGAGCACCAGAACTCCCCCGGAAAGGGAGAGCCACACGTCCGCAGGGCAGGGGAGAGCCTCAGGCCACAGTCTGGGGAGGCGAGGTCGGAGCCCGTAGGATGTCTCGCCGCAGCGGAACGCTAGACCAGAGAAGAGGCCTCCTCCATTCTGGAAGAAATCATCTCCCACGGGCTCTGATCTCAGCCAGTTACCAGCCCGAGGGACAAAGATCTCCCTCTTGTAGCCTGGGATAGATGGGGGGCTCCAGGAAAGGACCGGGATGGGGGTAGGGGCAGAGAAGGGGGGCCTGGGAGAGAGGACAGGGTCTCTGGGAAAACCCGGAGCATATGGTCCAGGTGGACAAGGCAGGGACGCGGACCGCAGGCGGGAGCGGGAAGGAGCAGGAGGAGAGCCGCGGGTAAACAAGAGGGAATTATTAACAGGGGAGGCCAGGCGCTGGCGTCCAGCCCCTGCTGGCCGAGCTCCCTGAGCTGACGCAAACAGCCCCCGGGTACGACGTCGGGGCTGGAATCCCGTCCACGCGGCCGGGAGAGCGTGGCCGATGCCTGCCTGCCATTAGATGCTCTCCGAGGAGCAGAAGTCAGGAAAGCTGTGGAGGCTGGGGCGGCGGCCCGTGGGGGACCTTTCGTGATAGGCTCTTGGTGCTCCTTGAGTTTGGGACCCGTGTCCAGGGACCTCTGGTAAACCGAACGTGAGGAGGAAGACAACATGGGTGCTGATGCGGGCGGAAGCCGAGAGCTGGCTCTGGTCCCGAGGCCCTGCAGAGCCCTGGATGGTGCCTGCCCTCCTGCAGGCCTGGTCCCTGGACTGGTGGCAGCCCAGGCCTGTGGGTGCGGCCACCTTGCTGGGAAGGGGGGTCACGCCCGGCGGTGGCTCGCCCGACAGGTTCCTGTTGGAGCGCCTCTGTCCGCAGAGCAGACTTTGCCCTCCGCTGGGAGAGGGCGTGCCCTGGCTGGGTCCAGGGTCCAGGCCCAGAGGACGGGGCCAAGAAGACCCAAGCCTGGGGCCTCAGATGGGGACAAGGGACAGGAAGGACGGGGCGGGGCAGGAGGAGGGCAGGCATGGTCTCCATGCAGCAGCGTGGCACGCACCCGCGGTAAGTGCCTGGTAGAAGAGAGGACTCGCAGAAGTTCCCAGTGTCCGGGCTACCTACCCGCTGGGGCGCACTTCGCTTGCACTGCAGATAGATCGAAGTCTACCAGAAACTCCTTTCTCCGCCAGGCCTGGCTAAATGCAGATAAAGTTAACGTGGGGGTGGGTGAGCCAGGATGGCACAACCCGCCCTAGCTGCCGGTGACTCAGAATGTCCCCAGGAATGTGTGGGCCGTTCTCCGGGCGTGGGGGTGGCCGGGGCTCTGCGGGCAGCCCCTCCCTGTCACCGGGAGGCTCAGCTGCACACGCCTCTCCAGTGGTTTTAGCAGAGAGCGTGTGCGCTGGGCGGGGGGCGCGGTGCTTGGGGGGCCAGGCTTCTGACTGCCGCCGGCACCCCGACTGCGCTGTGGTTTAGGCCCCTCCGGAGCCCCCTGCTCGCCCCTTGGGGACGGATTCTGGAGCTGAGGCCTGGAACTTCCCAGGGGAAGCACCCAGATGCAAGGTTGGGCGGCGAGTGTAGGAGGTGGGCCTGGGCGGGGACCTGCCTGGTGTGTCCTGGGACAGACGCGGTGGCCTCCCTGGGGTCCCTCGAATGCACCGGCCCCGGCGCCTCTGGCTGCAGGCCCCCCGGGGTGGGAGAGAGCAGGTGACACCCTCACTCTCACAGGGCCGTTGGAGAAACGGGCTGCATCCCTTCCCAGGTCTGCCGCAAACGCGGCCCAGGGCGCCGTGGTGAGACTCTGAGCTGAGCCTCAGCCACCTGGGCTGGTGACTTGGAGACGTAGTTCTCCCATCCGAAAAACAGGCTTCCAGCCCTGCCCGGCCCTTGTAACACGTACAGGCCGTGTGTCTGCAAGAGGGTGCGGACGGCGGCTCTGCTCGCTTTTCTTGAAACTAAAAGGAAAAGACACGGAGTGAGTTTTCTCCAGTCCTGCGAAGTTCTCCTGAGCTGGTGCCTGTTCCGCCCGTCCGTCCGGAGCAAGGAGCAGGAGTGTGAGATGGCCTTCCATCCTCGTCCTTGTCCTCATCCCAGCAGTGTGGCCCGCGCCCGGCCAGGAGTCTTCCTGCACCCTCAGGAGGCCGGCCTCATTGTTACTCCGCCCACTCGTGGATTTTGAAACAGAGGCGGAGAAAATAGCAGAGGGCAGTGACGGTGGCGGGTGCCCAGGAGGCTGGCATTGGCTCTTCCCGGCCCTGAGTGGAAAGGCGGCCGTGGGCCCATCCACACCAGCAGAGCAGGGCGCCCTCGGCCGGGATGAGCCAGGCTGGGCTGAACAACCAGCCCACAAACGCTTACAGACACTGGTTGGTGGGCTCTGCGCAGCTGAGGGTCTGAGGCACTCGGGACCCCAGGAGGGCTGGGCATCCAAGGGATGCAGGGAGAGTGGGCATGACCGTGCCCAGCCACGCTCTGGAGAAAGGGATCGTGAGCCCCGTTCCGAGTTCGTAAATGTGGGAAAAGGCACGTGTGTCGCTGGACGTGTAGGAAGGCTGCGTAACCAGCCATGGTGGTACCGCCACATGGGGCCACGAAGACAAAGGGTCTGGAATCAGACCGGCCTGGGTTCAGATGCTGGTGACCCACGCCTCCTATCCCCCGTCCCAGGGCCAGCTCCTGGGTTTCTCGGGGTCTCGTTTCTTCATTTGCAAAATGAGACTAAAGACAGCCAGTGTGTTTGGGAGTGGGTAGGATCATAGACCTAACCCAGCACGGCAGAGCCTGGCCCTGTGCGCTCTGGAGCTTGGGGGCCAGGCAGAGGCTGGGGTCACTACCACGTTACCCAAAGCAGGCCTCAGAAGAGCCGCACAGATGGCATGATCCCCATGCTCTCACTGACCAGGAAGAAATGGTGCCAAGAGGCCCAGGAAAGATGCAGCTCAGGTCTGCGGGGCCCTAGGTCTGTGCGCCCCGCATGCCCCACGCCTGCACCCCCAGTGTGGGGATTTGTCCTCAGTGTGTGTACCCACCAGAGGAAGCAGGTGGCCGCCTGTCCTCTGCCCCAGTCCCAGCAGCCTGGGGCCCTGCAGGCCTGAGCCTCCCGACCCCCCGCACACCTCCCTGGGGAGTCGTGGCGGCTGTGGGCCGTGCCATCCCAGCTCTGCTCCAGGCCTCCAAGCCCCACGTCCCGAGCGGGGTCTCTGGCCAGGGCAGATGCTGGGAAGCCGTGGATGGGCCCGTGTGCAGGGGGGCTGTGGGATGGACGTCTGCATGCTGCCCTCACCTCTGTGCTTTTGCCCCAGGACACCGTGGCCACTCAGAATGTCCCAGCGACACTCCGACAGCTCCTTGGAAGAGAAGCTACTGGAATACCGTTTCCACTCAGAGCTACGGCTTGATGCCAAGGGGAACCCGGCGTCCAGGCTGCCCATGGTCCGGGACTCCCTGCAGGCCGGGGACAATGCCGCCTTCCAGCTCGATACCTCCGTGTCCCCACCTCTGTCCCCTAAGGACAAGGAGCCACGGGCCGTCGTCCTAAGCACACAGAGCCCTGCGGCCCGCAAGATGGGCACTCAGCAGCTGATCCCCAGGAGCTTGGCTGTATCCAGCAAGGCCAAGACCCCAGCCCGCCACCAGAGCTTCGGGGCGGCCGTGCTCAGCAAGGAGGCTGCCCGGCGGGACCCCCGGCTCGTCTCCGCCCCCAGCTTCTCCCTGGACGACATGGACGTGGACACGGGCCCCGAGGGAGCGCTCAGACGGAACCTACGGAACCAGTCCTACCGGGCGGCCATGAAGGGTCTGGGGGCTCCAGGCAGGGAGAGGGTCCCCATCCAGCTCAGCCCCAAGCTCCAGGCTCTGGCTGAGGAGACCAGCCCACCTTCTGCTCGGTGTCCGGCCAAGAATAAGGTAGGGGCCTGTCCCCCTGGACACTGGGGCGGGGGCCGTGCCTCAAGGGGCCTCGCGAGCTTATAGGCGTAGACGGGGCCTCACCTGATCGTGCGGCTGCTGCCCAGTGAGCACCTACTGCGTGCAAGCACCTGACTCCGTTCATCCCAGTCCCGTGCGGCAGGCCGACTGTGAGCAGAGTGAGAACATCCCCATTTTACAGATGAGGCAGCTGAGGCTTAGAAAGGTCGAGGGCTTTCCCCAGGCCCCCAGGCTCTGGGGTCCCCACTCTCAGCCACAGTGGGGAGCAGAGCCTCTGGAGGGACCGGCCTCTCTCTCTGAGCCCCAAGGGGAGCCAGCCTGCCTGTGGGACAAGTTCCAGGGAGGGCTTCGGAGCAGCACCTGGCTTGGGTCAGTCTGCCTGAGGGGCCCCCGTCCGGGGCTTAGAAGTCTGACGCCCTCTCTGCACGCACGCCCTCCTTCCCCTGCCCGATGGGGCCCTTCTGCCTCAGTGTTCTGGACAGAACAGGACCGGCGCAGGGCCGGTGGGAAGGGCGCCCTTGCTCGGGGTCCGCGTGCCCAGAGTTGACGTCCCAGTGGCCGCCTCTGCCAGGGGCTGCCCCCCAGGACTGAGCTGTGGCCCCCGGCCTGGGGAGGAACCAAGCCCACCGTCAGCGCGGGCACGTCAGCCTGCAGAGAGGAGCACCGGGGCGGGGCACAGCCCCTCTGTGCCTCCCGGAGACGCCCAGGACCAGGCCAGCTGCCTGCTCGCTCACTCGCTGCTGGTTCACGGGTGCAACAGATGTTTCCCGAGTTCTCCCGCATCTGGTGCCGGGGTCCTGAGGGGAGCCCGGCAGGCAGGGCCCCAGGGAGCTCCCAGGGCAGTGAGGGGGCAGGGGGCCCTGGAGTGCTCATGTCTGGGCTGGGGCCATGCAGGGGGCTGACAGAGCCCAGAGAAGAGACTGGCTCCCCGGGAGCTCAGGGCAGGGGCAGGGTCGGGAGAGGGTCTGGAGGAAGAAGGGTTAAAGCAGAGGTGTGAATAAGGGACACAGGCCTGGAGGCAGGAGGGGCACTGGGGGGGCATGGGGTGGGGGGAGCAGGCCAGGTGTGGCTGGGGCGCCACACCTTCCAGCCCAGCAAGCGTTGTTTCCAGGCCCCAACTCGTTCGAGAAACCAGGTCTCGCTTTCCTGGAACTGGCACAGCTTCTGGGTCAGGAAAAACTGTCCGGCCAAGGAGGCAGGCTCTGAGCAGGCAGCTGGTGGGGCCGCAGGTGGGGGCCCTGAGAGCCCTGCCACCCCCACTTTCTCTGCAGTCCTGCCAGCAGCTGGGAGCTAGACTCTGCCTCTCCTGCTGCCCCAGGTCCCAGACTGCGTGGGGCCCTGCGTGGGGCCCCAGCACCCACCCCTGGGCCTTCTCAGCCCCTCCAACCAGACCCGTCCAGGCTTCCCTTCACACCCAGTCGGAACACCCCACTTCCCTGGGCACCCCCTCTTGATTAGTTCAGTCCTGCTACCTCCTCCAGGCAGCCCTCCTGGATCTGCCTAGCTCTCAGTTAACCTGCCCTGCCTGCTTTGAGCCCCCATTCCACCCCGTCCTACCAGCCCCTACCAGCTCTGCTCGTGGTCCGGCCTCCCTAGCGAGCCGACCTTTATCGAGCACCTTCTGGGTGGCCGGCAGAGCCCCCTCCTGTTGAGCAGGGCTTCACGCATGGCGCTGTGGGGTCTCTGGGCCCCCGGGTGGAGGGCTTGCTGCAGACTCAGCTGCCTCCCCTCCCTGCTGACTGCTGGCGTTTCTGTGTCTCTCCTGTTTGCACAGAGGACGCTGGGGCGGAAACGCGCACACAAGGGCTCTTTCAAGGACGGTGAGTGGGGCCGAGGGAGGCGACCTCAGGAGGCCTCCGTGGGCCAGGCTGGGCCCAGGGGAGGCTGGTGCAGTGCAGGGAGAACATGCTGAAAGGGATTTTTCCAGGGACAGGAGGTCCCGGTGGCTCATCTGACTATGTCGTTCCGATGGGTCTAGAAAGTTCCCTTGTACTCCCTTCTGTGCCGTTCCAAGGGCAGGGGACAGACAGACCCCAGGAGATGTTTGCCAAGCATGCGTGTGCCAGGCCTGTAGTGGGATGGGTGGGACCAAGGCCAGCCAGAGGCCCCGGGGTGTGGACCCCCATGCTGTGTGCATTGCCCGTTTTCACGGGCATACAGGGAGCCCAGTGTTGAGGGCTCAGGAGGGCCCAGAGCAGTGCGTCAGCCTGCTGAGGGGTGGGATGCCGATGGGCCCCCACAGGGAGGTGGGGGTAGGGGCCTGCCCAGCGGGATGCAGCACCCAGTGGCTGTGCGAGGGCCCAGCCAAGAAGGGCCCTCCCTCCCTGCCAGCCCCCGGCCTCTGTGGACAACCACAGGCCTGGGGGCAGGATCCAGCAAGAGGAGCAATGATGAGCAGGTCTCAGATGGGAAGGAGGGCATGGGGGTTGCCCTGAGCCCGGCGCCAGCCCGTCACAGTGGGGATGCTGCAGAGCCCGAGAGCGGGAGACTGCGCCTCGGGGGTGGGCTCCGGGAGCCAGCACCCAGTGCTCTCGGCCCAGCCTGGGAACGGCCCCCGCCCAAGGCGGCCCCTGTGGCTCGGATTTGCCAGCTCAGCCCTGGTCTGAAGGTGCCACATTCTGCGCTGGGACGTCACCCCTGTGCTGGGCTGGGGCGGCCCAGCCATGGGAGCCAGCCAGCCGGAGAGGAGCCTGCTCTGGGGGGCCCTGCGCCGCCTGATGCTCTCAGAGCCCCCTTGGGAGGACTCAGCCTGCAGGTTCCCAGTGGGGCATGCACGCTCAGAGCCCCCAGGCCTGCAGGTGACACACCCTCTCTCCCCAGACCCTGGGTTCTACCAGGAGATCCGGGAGCGGGGCCTGAACACCAGCCATGAGTCTGACGATGACTTGCTCGATGAGCCGTCCAGCCCTGATGGAACGGGAAAGGCGGATGCCCCCATCGTAGTCAAGAGCTACCGGCCTGCCCAGGTCACCTGGAGCCAGCTCCCAGAGGTAGGGCCGGGATGGTGGGCTGAGGCCCTGAGCCCAAGCCCGTGGGCGGTTGGCCCCTCGAAGCCAGCCTGGGTCCTCCTGGGTGGGGAGGAGCCTTCCGGAAGTACCCTCTATGCCCAGCTTGCAGCGGGGAGCCCCCTTCCTGGTGCCCTCAGAGCTGCCCTGCCCTGAGGACACTGTGGATGTGGGTCTGACGGTGGGGGGGTGGGGAGCCACGAGGGCCGCATGCCATCGGCGCATGTGTGACGAGCCTCCCGCACGTGAGCCCCTCGCCCTCTCCCTACTCGGGCTGACCCCCTTCCGAGGGCCCTGCCCCCAGGAGAGTGCCAGGAGGGTCCGAGTGGGGAGACGGGAGGGGAAGGGAGGGGGCCGGGCCTCGGCTTCAAGAGAACCAAGCTCCCACCTCACTGTCCACACCTGAAACGGAGCGGGTCCCTGCCCGGCAGGCCTGCAGGGGGCCCCGGGGAGAGCTTGGCTGGGACAGAGGCCCTGGTGCCCTGAGCAGGTGTGCGGGGAGGCAGGTGTCACTACCCTAGGAGGACAGCCACACTCCTGACCCACCCCCATCCCCGGAGAGCCCAGGGACAGGGTGCCCTGTAGCCTGGGGGCAGGGAGGGTGGCTGCGGGTGTGTGTCTCCCGGGTCGGGGTAGAGTCCAGGACATGCCACCGGAGATAATGATCCTGGCCACCTGAGCTTGGGGAATCGGAGCCCAGCCTCTGGGCTGGACGAAGAGGCAGGGGATTAGCCGCCTGGCGGCCCCGGGGCCTGCGGGCATGAAGAGCTGGGCCATCTGCCCGAAACCTCCTGGGCAGGGCGCAGACTCGCCTGCGCCAGTGTGTCTGTGTTGTGGCCCTGTCCCCACACGCCTCTTGGCCCCCAGGCCAGCTCTGCGGACAGAGCCCCCTCCCCACCCCAACGGCGTCTGCCGGCCACTCCCTCTGGACGCCCATCTTCTTCCTTGGCGGCCCCAGGGCTCTTCAGAGGGGAGGCCGGGCTTCCGGGATGTGCAAAACCCATGACCCCCAGGCCGGTGTCCTCCTCAGGTGGTGGAGTCCGGCCTCCTGGACAAGCTGCCTGCTGAGGAGCGCAAGAGGCAGGAGGTGAGGGGCTGGGCGGGGTGTCCAGCCCTGTGACCCAGACTTGGTGTGGGTCACACAACACACGTGGGGCAGGACAGCAGCCACGGCGATGCCTCCCCTCTCCTGGCAATGCCCTTGGCTGGGCGGGGGTTCCGTCAGCCCTTCTTGGACGCAGGTGGGGGTCCTGTCCAGCATCACAGCCCACAAGAGGCTGAGCCAGAGCGCGTGCGCAGATGTGGGGCTCTGGTCCCCACGGCCGGGCTCACAGCCTCGCCCCAGGTCTGGTCCGAGGGCCCGGGTCCAGCCTGCCCTGCACCCTGACCGTGTCCCCGAGGGGACCGGTGGCCCTGGCAACTGCTCGCTCTCGTCCCCGCCAGGCCATCTTTGAGATCCTCACGTCGGAGTTCTCGTACCAGCACAGCCTGGGCATCCTGGTGGCCGAGTTCCTGCAGTCCAGAGAGCTGCGGGCAACCATGACGCAGACCGAGCACCACCACCTCTTCTCCAACATCCTGGACGTCCTGAGCGCCAGTCAGAGGTGAGGCCCGTGCCTGCCAGGACCCCCCGCCCCTGGGGCAGCATGGCGGCAAGGCATCTCTGGGGACTCCCGGGCTGGGACCATGGGCGGAAGGTTTGGAGCGGCCGCTGGCTGGGAGGGGACACGGGGACCTCCTCAGGCCCTGAGGCCACCGAGCGCTGGGCCCTGTGACAGGCTGAGCACCCCGCCCCCAGCACCCTGTCCCTTGCATGTTTGAGAGGGTGGAGCACCTGCTAGATGGCGTCACCTTCCCTCCAGGTCGCCCGGTGCAGAAGGCAGAGCGACAAGGTGGGGTGGCCACGGGACGGAGCGGGCAGGAGGGGCCTCGAGTTGCAGCCTCGGGTCATGTTCTGCCCGGCGGCGTCTGGTGCCCGGCCCATGGCTCTGGTTGCAGGCTCCAGCAGTAGAGGGGCTGGCGCGGGCCTGTGTGTGCGCGTCCATGTGCCGGAGCGAAGGTGTCTCTGTGCTTGCACAGGTGTGTGCATGCGTGTGTGTGTGCACACATGTGCCTCCGAGTGTGTGTACGTGTTTACTCCCACGGAGGGCTCAGCCCCACACAGCCTGGGCCCCAGGACACCGCGGGACACCCTCCCTCATGCCTCAGCATCCTCCCTCACCTGAGGAGGGGGGTCCCCTGAGCCCCCTGGAGGACTAGGGTAGGGGCAGGTGAGAGGAGGTGGCTCAGCCCCGGTTCATTCACATCAGCATCAGACCCGTCCCCTGAGCCCCACCCAGCACCTGCTACCTGTTGCCCGCATGAAGTTTCAGAGCCATGCAGGGGGAGGGGGTGCGATCTTGTCCCTGGAGACGGGTCCTGCTGCAGAGCTTCAGTGACCAGCCTGGGGAAGCCTGCAACCTTTGACTCCATGGGGGCTTGGGATAGGCGGCTGCCCTCCACCCAGCTCTGACCCTTTGCTCCATGTCCCTGAAGCACAGCGGAGGGTGTGGGCCCACCCTTGGCCAGCCGTCCCATTGGTGCTGAGCTCCCCAGAGCCTCTGGCCGGCCTCTGTCCAGTCCAGCCTCCTCCCCCAGCCGGGTGCTGGCAGCTCCTAGCCATTCACAGTGGCCTCTCTGGGAATCAGTTTTCTTGGGTCAGCAGCTCATGGCTACCTTTCCCAGAACTTTCTCAGAAACCCTTGGAATCGCCTGGGGGAGGTGCTGACCGGCGTGGCCCACCCACCCAGACACAGGCGAGTGGCCCTGCATCTGGGCAGCTGGGGCCTCCCGAGCCCTCCCTGAGGGGGCAGGTTCTTGTCTGTTCCTGACACACCGTCCCCCTCTGCCTAGGCTGCCCAGGACCTGGGGATCTCAGAGTGTTCCCCCTTGTGGGACGCATGGTGCCCCCGAGGCTGGAGGGTCAGGCAAGGCCCAGCGGGCAGGGTCCTGAGGGATCCCCGTCCTCAAAACGGGGGCTTGTTTGCCCTCCCTGAGACCCGCACCAGCCTTACCAAGGGTAACCAGAGCAAGGGCCCCATCTTCCAGGGGGGTGGGGTTGCCCATCCTCCCACCCAGGTGGTACCCCCGTCCTAGGTGCTAGATGGGGCTGACGGCAGGCCCTGTGGTGCCTGCGTTTTTGAGGGCCTGGCACGTCCTCCCCCCCTCTGCCCCCGGCCTTGTCCCCTAGCCCTGACTCACTGTCACAGTGCTGGATCCCATCCCTCCCACCGGGCGGGGTAAGCAGTAAGAGCACGTGCAGCTGGCCGTCCCCGGCCTGGTCAGCCCCAGGTTGGGGGTTCAGGCCGCCCGGGGGGGTGGATATGTGCTTGGGGACGCAGCTCTCTGCCCTCCAGAGGTCAGCCAGCTGTCTCATCTTCCAGACAGGGCTGCCTCAGGCAGTCCCAGGAGCCCAGCTAAACGGGGCTTTCAGAGTCGGGTACGGGAGAGACTCGGTCACTGGAGGAGGCGGAAGGCCAGGATGGGGCCGAGGAGCCTCCGGGAAGGGGGAGGACCTCCCGGCTGCCTTGGCCAGGGCCTGGGGAGGTGACGGGGCCTCGGGTCCACCAGACGTCCTGGTGCCGGTCCAGCCAGGCCCAGCTGTGGTAGCAGTGGTCCACAGAAGCAGAAGCATGGTCAACCCCAGTCAGTGTCCTCCTGATCTCCGCGGCCAAGTATGATCTCAGAAGGGGACCCCAGGAGAAAGTGGGGCCTGGTGGCCACCGCTGGGCAGTCCACCCAGAGCCCCCATCCGCACATCGAGCTGGGCAGAGGGTGCGGTCTGACCCAAGCCCCGGGAATGGAATCAGAGGGACAGGTTCTCCGTCCTGCCTGTCTGCGTGTCTCCTGGGATCTCTGCCAGAATCTAACCGGAGCTGGCCTTGGGTTTGCCCAGTTATTCCAGGCTTAAGAGGCTCATCTGTCCTGGGGTCTTCCCGGGCGGTGGGCCCCCCACGCGCCTGCTGGGTTCCCGCCGCGTGCGCCGTGGCGGTGGGCGGCCGGGCCTTCACCGCACTCCCGCCCGCTTAGGTTCTTCGAGGCCCTGGAGCAGCGGCACAAGGCAAAGGTTTGCGTGGAGGACATCAGCGACATCTTGGAGGAGCACGCCGAGAAGCACTTCCACCCCTACGTCGCCTACTGTTCCAACGAGGTCTACCAGCAGCGCGCCCTGCAGAGGCTGACGTGAGCGCGGCCTCCCCGCGGCCGGGGGCCCACTCCGGGCGCCCTGGTCTGGGAGCACGTCCCTGCGCGCCGCCCGGCTCGTGCCAGCTGCACCCGGCCTCGCGCCACGGCCGACGGCAAGCCCTGTTCTCTGTTGCAGAAACAGCAACACCGCCTTCCACGAGGCCCTGAAGGAGATCGAGAAGCGTCCCGCATGCGGGGGTCTCCCCATGATCTCCTTCCTGATCCTCCCCATGCAGAGGGTGACTCGGCTGCCCCTCCTGACGGACGTGAGTATGCCGCACAGACCCCCGCCGGGGAAGGAGGTCGGCCCGGTCCCCCGCTTCTGGTCGAGCACCGCTCCTTCACGACCCTCCCCGGCGCTCCTTGGTCCTCACGAGTCGGCTTTCACGGCCTTCACCCGCGAGGCTCCCTGCCCGGAATCTTCCAGCACTTTGTGGGTTTGCATGCACTTCTTTGTAGGTTCGCAGGGTTCATTCGCACGGACAAGGCAGGACCAGCCTGGGCACCACTCACTGCCCCTCGGTGGATGGAGTGAGGGGCTCTAGGAGCTCCCTGCAGCGGCTCGCTCCTCTGCGATGCCTGCTCCCGGGGCCGAGGGGTGGGTGGGGGTGAGAGGCACACGTGCACGCACACACGCACATACATGCACACAGCGCGTGCTCCCACGGCCGGAGCCCGCTAGGCCCCCGGAGGCAGCACGTGGCTCATGCCTGGAGGACCGTCGGTCCAGGCCAGATGGGACGTCAGGCCTTCCGGGGCCCCTCGGAAGTGTCGAAATAGAGGCTGTGGGGGCCCCCCCAGACTGGACCGAGACAGCCGAGGCCTGGAAGGGCTGGGGTCCTGGGAGGGTGCCCTCTCCAGGGTCCCACCCACCAGAGCCTGACCTGGCAGAGCCGTTTGGGGGCTGTGCACCCCCGTGGGGCCTGGCAGGAGCCCGCTGGACACGGGCTCTCAGCCTCCCCGCGGCCCCCACCTGGGTGTGCTGTTGGGGGATCCTCTGCCGCATGTGGCCCCGAGCACAGCCGGGTACATAGTGCCTGAGATGCGGGGTCCCCTCTGCAGACTCTCTGCCTCAAGAGTCAAGGCCATCCCGAGAGATACAAGGCCGCCAGCCGCGCACTCAAGGCCATCAGCAAGGTGAGGGGGGTCCAGGGGAGAGGAGGGGGCACCTGGATCGAGCCAAGGTCTGCCCCTGCCCCCACCCAATGGTGGGAACCCCGAAAGCAGGTTTCCACATCATCTGCGTCAGGCTTTTCACGGTGCTGATGGGGAAACCAAGGCCCAGAGGGAGTGGGGCTTGAACCTGATGGGTGAGCCCGTCGGGGGGCGGCAGCGAGGACAGCCCTGGGGCGGGGGGCCACAGCCCGCAGCACAGCCTGCTCTCCGGCCCCCCTGCAGCTGGTGAAGCAGTGCAATGAGGGGGCCCACAAGATGGAGCGCACGGAGCAGATGTACACGCTGCATACACAGCTCGACTTCAGCAAGGTCAAGGTGGGCGCTCCGACCCCTCCTGAGCCAGCTCCTCGGAGGTCGGGTCACAGTCTCGGGGCCTCTGCCTCAGCCTCTCCAGGCCCGTTTCCCCACCGGGGAGCGTCCCTTGTGACTCCTGCCCCCTTGTCCACAGAGGCTCAGCTCTGCCGCCCTCCTGCCTGGGGTCTCTCTGGCCTCTGCCCTCACCCCCAGGGCTGCCCCGAGGGCTTGCCCCCGGCCAGGGCTCCTCACAGCTCCCTGAGAACGGGGAAAGGACAATGTCGGGGCCAGTTCACATCTTGGCCTCCCTCAGTCTGGGGAGGGGTCTAGACATCCTACAGGCCCTCCGAAGCCCCCTGGCCAAGTCTAGCATAAAGTGAGGCGCAGACAGACACACTTTCCCATGGGAATGCTCTGCGGGACTTGGCCCGGAGGCAGCTCTGTGGGCCCGGCCTCCGCTTGTCCTCGCTCGGGCTGGGCTGCCGACCTCCAGAGGCTGCCCGGGAGGCTGGAGTGACCGAGGGAGGGCACAGAGGTCTGGAAAAGGGTGTGAGGGGTGTGTGGAGGCTTCCCCACGATGGCCTTCGCTCTCTGACTCGGGGACAGTGATCGGCGGGTGCTAGGAGAGCCCCTGGGCCTGGCTGGAGGCAGGACGGGCCTGTCCTGGTTGCTGGGCAGGATCTGGGCCCGGGACCTGGCACAGAGCCGCTGTCCCACTTGTGCCTGTCGGCCAACAGAATAGCCCTTTGTCTGAGGGGAGGCCACAACTCCCCGTCTTCCTTGGTCTAGCCAGGGAGGCCGGTCACCCAGTCCTTAGAGGCAGGGATCCCCGCCCATCCTTGCCGCCCCCCAGCTCCGGCACCCACCGGCTCTTCCTTCCAGTCCCTCCCACTGATCTCGGCCTCCCGCTGGCTGCTGAAGCGTGGGGAACTCTTCGTGGTAGAAGAAACTGGGCTTTTCCGAAAACTAGCCAGCCGGCCCACGTGCTACCTATTTCTGTTCAACGACGTTCTGGTAGTCACCAAGAAGAAAAGGTGGGCCACCCTGGGTGCCGGGCTGTGTGGCCCTGCGATCGGGGCCAGAGGGGTGTGGGGGCAGCCGCCTGAGCCTCCTCTGACCTCAGAATTGGGGGCCCCCTCCCAGCCTGGCCTGTCCCTGGCAGCGGCCGGGTGCCTCTCACTGACGGCAGACCAGGGTCTGCCCACCCAGGCCACAAGGACGAGAATGCACATGGCCTCTGTTTTCTGGGGGGCAGTTTCAGGTGCATCCTTCTGGCTGCGTGCCCTCCACCTGGGCAGGAGCCCCAGGCTGCCCACAGACCCCCTGTCACATCTGGCCGCCCACCTGTCTCCCTACAGCGAGGACAGCTTCATGGTTCAGGACTACGCCCAGGTGGACCACATCCGGGTCCAGAAGATGGAGCCCTCCGACCCCTCTCTGCTGGGGGGCGGTGGCAGCCGCAGCTCCTCGGTGCCACACCCCTTCCAAGTGACCCTGTTACGCAACAGTGAGGGCCGCCAGGAGCAGATCCTGCTGTCCTCCGACTTGGCGTGAGTCAGGGGAGGGCTCCCGGGAGGAGGGGTCCATGCCATCGAGTTCTTGAGCACCTGCTGTGTGCCGGGCCCTGTAGCAGAGGCCAAGGGCAGCCTTGTCCTCCCAGAGGTCACACTGCTGGGAGGGGGGACGCCTCAGCCAGATGAGCAGCTGGACCGTTGGCTGTGTCCAGGGGCACCAATGAAGCAGGAAGTCAAGGCAGGGAAGGGAGCGCCAGGTGGGGGCAGCCTGACTGGCACGGTGCCGTTTGGGGAGCAGGGCCTGCCAGAGGCACAGCAGTGCAAAGGCCCTGAGGCAGGAGGCCTCTGCTGAGAAGCAGCCCGGAAGCCGGCAGGGCCAGAGCCCAGGTGCCAGCAGTGGGGGGCGGTGAGGTCAGAACCATCTGGAAGGGGGGCTGGGCAGCACACAGAGATGACAGCACAGCGGGGCTCAGCAGACGACAGAGGAAGGGACGAGGCTGGCTTGTGTCCATGCTCCCTCCAGATGAGAAACTGAGGCTAAAGGTTAAAAACCGTGAACTGACACGGGGCAGTGGGCTTGGGGCCCAGCGCCAGCAGACAGGGTGGCCTGGGGTGTGGGGGTGCGGCTGCTGCCTGACTCTGGGACCCTGGGCAGGTGAGACTCAGGGTCAGCCTGCCTGCCACTCTTCCTTGCCCTGTGACTTCCCACACATGGTCCCTCAGTGGTTTATGGGGCTCAGGAAAGGGCGCCCCAGCAGCGTGAACCTTCATCGTCATTGCCGTCGCACCTTGAGGGCTGTGGGGCACGCTCAAGGAACCCCTGGCCACGTGACACCCCATCTCTCCACGGTGCTGCACTGGGGGCAGGGCGTGTGAAGCTAGAGGTCCCCAGGCTGGCGAGAGTGGCCTCAGGGCCTCACGCACCCCTTCTCCACCTGCAGGAGTGACCGGGCCCGGTGGATCACCGCGCTCACTCACAGGGAGAGGCAGGGGCAGGGCCCCACCAACAAAGGAGGTAAGCGTCTGCTCCACCCTGAACAGGGCTCACAGCCCCTTCCCCGGGCCTGGGCAGGGGGTTGGCATGGAGCTAGGAGGCACTGTCCAGCCCTCTGTCCGTGCCACTGCCTGCCCCAGGGTGACCCACCCAGGCGAGGGACCCCAGAGCTGCGTCTGTGTGTGTCTGTCCGTGCACAGCGACCCAGCTCTGTCCCAGGGCCTTCCCTTCCATGCCAGGGAGAGAATGCTGCCCCATGCCCAGGGACTGGAGCTGACTGAGGCCACAGCGGGGCAGCCGGCTGGCCCGTCGATCTGTCGCCCCGGCTCCAGCCCTGCCCCTTAGAAGCCGGGTGCCCCCTCTGCTGGTGCTGGTGCTTTGGCTCTGAAATCAGGAGCAGCCTGTCCTGGGGCCTCTGGACGGAAGCTGCCACGTGTCCAGAGCCCCCAGGCCCCACCGAGACCAAGCCACAGGGGAACTGTTAGGAGGCGGAGCGCTGCCCGACTGGGGGCTGCCGAGCTCCTGGCCCTTGCGCTCTCAGGGACAGCTCTGTCACTGACACCAACCCCCACCCACCCCTGCAGACCTGCGCCAGGTAGAGATCACCAAGGCCTACTTGGCCAAGCAGGCGGACGAGATCACGCTACAGCAGGCAGACGTGGTCCTGGTCCTGGAGCAGGAGGATGGTGAGCACGCCGGGGCTGGGCCTGGGTGGTGGCGGGATGTAGGCGGAGTGGACCCCAGAGGGATAGGCCAGCGGCCCCGCAGATGTTTGGAGCACACCAGGTGCGGGCAGCTGACCCTGAGCCTGGCCCCCCAGAAGCGATTTCTGCGCCTGCTCATGGTGGGCCTGATCCGAGGCCCCTCAGCACCCTCCCTCAAGGACCTCTTCAAACGTGTCTGAGTCACAGGATCAAAATCAGCTTCTCTGTCACTCTGTGTCCTCCGCGGGAGGAGGGAGGCTCTGCTCCTCCTGGGGGCCCCCCTGCACATGCCTGCACAGGGCATGTGAAGCTGGCTGGGGCCAGCTCAGCCCCTGACGCCAGTGTCCCGGCTGAGCAGCTGCTAGAGGACCAGGTGCCCCTGTGACCTGGAGCCAGGCCCTCTTGGCAGGAGCGGGTGGTGGTCTGCCCTATGGGAGGCCTGGCCCTGGCAGCTTCTGGAACAGCGGCTCCGAGGGCTGGGGGTGCCCGGATCCTGCCCTCACCTGCCCCACATCTGTGTTCAGGATGGTTTTACGGCGAGCGGCTGAGAGATGGGGAGATGGGCTGGTTCCCCGAGGACTTTGCCCGGTGCATCACCAGCCGCGTGGCCGTGGAGGGCAATGTGCGCAGGATGGAGCGGCTGCGCGTGGAGACGGACGTGTAGCCCGCCCTGCCCAGCACCTAGGCCGAGCTCTGCTTCCATCCACGCTCCAGTGAGCGGCCAGGCTCCTGGACGAGGTGGGCTTGTCCCAGGAGCCTGAATAGTCCGTGGGTCCCCGCGAGGCCCCGTGGTCTGCAGTACCGGATCCAGACTCTTCCTCTGCTGCCCGCCCCCGGGGAGCATCCTCCACGCCAGCTCTTGGTGGGGGGGGGGTGGCCCAGGTCGCCTGACCCCTGGCCAAACCCCAGGGAGGAGCCCTGCCCTTCCCCCAGGACCCTGTGCTCCTGCAGGGCTGTTGTGCAGGATGTGGGCCCAGCTCCCTCCCTCGTCCTCATGTGGAACAGAGGGCTTGGCATCCAGGGCGGCCCCACTTTTGGAGAGGAGGTCCCGCCAGAGGGAGGTGACACTGCGGGGCCAGTGCTGAGATGCTGAGGTTTTCATAAACATTAAAGTATTTCTTTAACACCTGGATTTCCATGGAAATCCTCACCCAGGAGAAGGCCAGATGAGTCCCTGCAAAATGCCCAAGGTGCCCTGGGCCAGGCCTGCTCCCCGAGTGTGGGCGCCTGTGTCAGGTCCTGGGGCCTTGTGTGGCCCCCTTGTTCATGGTCCCCTATGCTCCTCTGTGGCCTTGGCCTGACTGTCTGCATGGAGCGTCGTGGGCAAAGCCAGTGGCTCCTGACCCCCATCCCCACACACTCCCTTGCAGGGCTCAGCCTGGCCAGTGGGTCTGGGGACCCCACTGGAATGTCCCCCCGGCGCCCACCTCCCTCACAGCCCATCTGCTCCCCCAGGCCCTGGACGTGCGTTTGGGGAGGGGCAGGCTGGCCTGGGCTCTTCGCTGCTAGGCCAGGCTGGAAGGCTGGGTGGTGCCCTGCCGGCCTGCGATGCCTCTGCCCCTGTCCAGTGCCCCTCTCGGCCTGGGCAGTGCCGTCCTTGGGGTGAGGGCTCGCTGGGGCTCCGGCTTCGGTTTGAAAGCCAGGGCTGTGGCTCCCCACCTCCCAGTCGGAAGTGGGTGATTGGGCCGGCCGGCCCTCTGCCCCGCCCAGCCCTGGGCCGGCGGGAGGGGACTGAGCCAGTGGGAGGGCCGAGGGGGGAGGGGCCGCCCTGAGCCCCGCCCACTGTGGCTCCCCACCTCCCAGCCGGAAGTGGGTGATTGGGCCGGCCGGCCCTCTGCCCCGCCCAGCCCTGGGCCGGCGGGAGGGGACTGAGCCAGTGGGAGGGCCGAGGG
>NC_058406.1:1907929-1929802 GCF_002201575.2 Neomonachus schauinslandi
GGGGCCGCCCTGAGCCCCGCCCACTGACTCAGGTAATGGAAGGAATGTAGCACCTTGACCTCCAAGGTGACGGCCAATGCCTCAGGCAGTCGGGGGGCCCGGCCTAGGTCAGAGCTCAGACCGCACCGGCCGTCCTGGGCGGGGACTCTGCCTGATGGGGGGATGGGACAGGTCAGGGCTCAGGGACGGCTGCAGGGCGGGGGTTCTCCGGAGTCAGCCCCAGGTAGCTCCACCCACTTCCTGTGCGGCTGGGAATCTGGGACCCCGACCTTCCCACCTGTGAGCTAGGTGAGCTCCCTGCTCTTTCCGCAGAGCCGCTGCCGGGCCGAGCAGGCGGCCACGGCCCGGCGTGGGCGCGCGCATGTGTGCGTGTGCGTGTGCGTGTTTGCGCGCGCCGGGCGGGGGCGGCATCTTGGTGGAAGCCCCGCTCCCCCCCGAAGGAGGCCCACCCGCTTGCTCTCACCGCTGACCCCCCAACGGGGAGGGCAGGTCTATTGCCCACCCTCTGGCAGGGACAGGTTCAGTGAATGGGGCAGAGAGAGCTTGGACGGCCCTGGAGCCACGCCCTTAACGTCCTGACCTGGGGCCAAGACACAGCCTCGGGTCCTGCCGTCTGCAGAGTGGCTGAAGCCCCCTCTACCTCCCAAGCAAGCAGGAAGAATGCTTAGCCGGGAGGAGGGATGTCCCCGGATGCTGGGGGGGGGGGGTGCTGCTGGGGGGGTTGGGTCCGCCCGGGCAGGGCCAGCTCAGGACAGACACCCTTCAAAGAGGAATCGAGAAGCAGAAGGCCGGGCTGCTTCGGTCTGGAGGGGCCCAGGCGGGTGGACGATGGAGAGGAAGCCCAGGGCTTACCCCAGCGCCAGTGCCCACTCGAGACCCCCCCCGAGGGGTCTCTGCTCGGTCTGGGGTCCCTTCCTGGGGGCAGAGCAGACCAGCCCAGACCCTGGCCCTTCCCAGGGGGAGGCTGCTCTGACCTGCCTTCCTGCAGAGCTGGTCTTAAGACCTTTCTGCTTCCCGCCTCCAGACACCAGGCGGTCCTGGAAGAACCCCGCCGCACCTGCTGTGTTGGGGAGGGGTCTCCAGAGGCTGTTTAGCCCAGCCCCTCCTCCCAGCCAGCTGCACGGCCCCTCTTGTTGCAGGCGGGGAAACAGGCCCCAAGAGCCTCTGCCCATTGCTGGGAGCCACCTAGGCTTCCTGGGACGTCAGCCAACCCCAATGGGGCCCAGTGGGAAGAGACACCAAGGTGTCCCAGCCCACCCACTTGCTGTTAGGACCACTCCGGAACATTCTGGGGCCTTTCTGCAGGGAGGACCCACCTCCCTTGAGGGCCCGGGTGGCTGGCGGAGGGCACTTCGGCCATGCCCGCAGCCCTAAAGACATCCAGTGCCCCCAGGTGTCCATGGTAGCACCCCAGCAGTGCCTGGGGCTCCCCATGCCCCACGCCATGACGAGAGCCCCCAGACTCCCTGACTCTTGCCCCTTAGGCATGCAGGTCGGCATCTCCATCCAGACCTTCGTGGGCCCTGGGTGTCCCTGAATCCCGCACACGTCATCATCACCCTTGGTTACTGCCATCGACACCGAGATTAGCCCCCCCATGTTACACACCCCCAACCCCCTCCCCCCAGCTGTCACCTGTCAGCCCGTCCCTGGGCGCTCTTGGGCCTGGGGTCGCACCAGATCGGGGGCCCTCCGCCCCTTGCAGGGCTCCTAATATGGTTCGGGGCTTCATGCATCCTTTTGCCAGATAAACCCGCGGGCACAGATGGGTCTTGTTGCCGCGTTGAAGGATGACGTACCTGGTACTGTTTCCTGGTTCATCATGGCCTCTGCTGAAGCTCTACCGACCTTCATAGGTTTTACACACTTCATAGGATATCCATGCTTTTCACTCTGATTCCTAGTTGCACTCATTCATCTGCTGGCCCTTCTGCATCCCAAGTCCTGCCCCGCTGGGCCCCCGAGCAGGGTTCTCTCTTCCCCACAGCCTCATGTCCTAGTTTCTAGCTCTCACCGAGTGGGGCCTGGGGAGCTCCACTGGGAGGGGCGGGGGGCGAGCAGGAGACATGCTGGTGTCCAGTCTCCCTCCCAGGGAAGCTGTTTGCTCCTCCCACAGCGTTTAAGGGGCCCTACCCAGGCCCCGTCCGTCTGGGGGGCCCCATCTCCCAGACTGCACTCTCCCGGGGGAAGGACAGCCAGAGCTGGGGGCTCCCGGGTCAGGGCCAGGGAAGTGGATAGCGCAGGGAGGAGAGAGCAGGGCTCCAGGGTGTGTTGGGCGGGCATTGCCGGCCCGCAAGCCTTCACTCAGAGACTTGAGCCCCTGGTTTCTCCACCAGACTTGCAAGAGATTCTTGATGCATGATCACTGTCGACAAAGGTCCTGTCTGTACCCACCCCGGTTTTCCAAGAATTTATATCCTGAAGAGATGCTGAATTCTACAGAATGCTCTTTCTGCTTCCGTCAATCATCCGATTTCTCGTCTCCCCAAATACGTCAACGCATTTTGTATGTTAGACTGTCCTGGCATTTTAGTCAAGTGCAATCCCCATTGGATCAAGCTGATATTAGTTTTTAAATATTTTTGAGTGGTGCGGCGCCTGGGTGGCTCAGTCGGTTAAGCATCCGACTCTTGGCTTCAGCTTAGGTTTTGATCTCGGGGTCATGAGATCCAGTCCCGAGTCAAGCAGGGAGTCTGCTTGAGGATTCTCCCTCTCCCTCTGTCCCTCCTGCTCGTGTGTGGATGAGGATTTCTGCATACACATGACGAGTCTGTGATCTCTCCTTGTACCACCCCCACCTGGTTTTAGAACCAGGTTATACTGGCCTCATGGAATGAAGTGAGCTGCTTTTCTTCTCTTTAGAGATTCCGGAACAATTCACATTAGACAGCTTCACCATGTCTGGAAACTGGCACACCCACCCACACGGGCTGACGTCTCAGGCACTCCTGGGGGTGGTGTTGGGCTCCCGTTACTATTTGCATTTACTTACGTTACTGGCTCATTCAAGTTTTTTTTATTTCTACCAACACCAATCCTGGCATTTCATATTTTCCCTCAAAACTTACCCATTTTTTAAAAAAAATTTCAAGTTCCTTGTATGTGGTCACTCTTAATATCATTTTTACGTCTTACTCTTCATCATGTCTGTGCGTTAATTCTTCCTTCTGTGTTTTCTCTGTTTAAAAAAAATCATCAATCCTCCTAGTTTTCTTCCTTACTCATCTTCAAAGGGGTTTTCGTTTTGTTAAGTGTTGCATCGTTCTCCATTTGTGAGTGTGAAGTTTATATACATAGATACAAATTCTGTGTATATGAATAGGATGAACGTGTGAATATGAGCATAAATATCTGTATACCACATGCGTTAAAGCTTACTAAACTTTTATCATTGCTTATGTCCTGTTTGCTTGACCTATTTATTCATTGTTTTTTTTTTTTTAAAGAACACGTTAAAATCACCAGCTGGTACAGATTATTTCCAGCTACAGCGTCAGTCCTGCGAATTTCTGAGCCTCCGCGGTCACGTGCATACATCCGCACCCGGATTTCCACACCACCACTTCTGATGTGTTTCACCCCGAAAACATTAAAGCTCCTTACCTCAGCTTTCTTTTGATTTGCTTCGTATATGTCTACGTCCATCCTTCTAGGGGCATCTTTCACAGTTCAAATACCCTTGAGCAGCATCTAAGGCCGCGCTGGGACCCGGGTTTTGATCGTCCCTTGTCCCCATTTATGGGCCTTGCGGATCTACTTTCTTACTCCGCTTGTCTTTCCTCCTTCCCCGCCTTCCAGCGGAGCGAGGACACGTCCTCCAGGGGCTGAAAGGCTGCCCGGCCTGCCCGTATCCCTGCAGGGAGCGGGGCTGCCTCACTCCGGTGTGCTTACCCCGCCAGCATCCGTGGTCTGTCCGTGTCCCTCGCCAGCAGGGAGGGCCCTGGCACGCTCTCCCCGCCCCTGCTGTCGCTCACTGTGAATGTTTGCTTCTCTTTGCCACTAGGTGACACGGGAACATGTCGCTGCACCTGCAGGTCTTCTTGCTCTTCTTGCTGGCGAGCATCCTCCGGGCACGGTTTCAGCTCTGGCTTCCAAGGTTAACCCCCAGGAAGTAACCCTGGCTTTGTTTTTCAGACACTTTAACAACACATACATTTCGAGTTTCAAAAATTTTTCTTTGGTGCTTTGAGAACAGAACGTCACTGTCCTGGTTTCCAGAGTTTCAAGTCTGATGCCACGCGGATCTGTTCTTTTTTCCTGGGCCTTTTAGGATCTCCTTGCTGGTGATTTCCTTAAAATTCTTTAGAGCATGAGTGGCTTACTCCTGTTCTGCCGTGTGGAGCCCTTTCAGTCTGAGATCATTCACCTTCTGTTGTTGCTTCTTGCCGATTTTTTCTCTCTCGTTCTAGAGCTTCATTAGAGGAGGTTAACGCCTCCCCTCCTCTGCTTCCATTAACCTTCCTCCTCTAGTGTCCCCTCCCTCTGAGCCTCCCTGCCGCTCTCAGCAGAGGCCCTGGACTACAGAGCCCACTGTCCAGCCCCTGTTCCTCCTGGAACAGCTTCTTCCTATATGGTCACCAGCCTGGCCCCCCGTCCTGTCCTGGGGCCCTCATTACATTTACTTGAAAGCCTGAACACTGCAGCCCATTAACTGGCTTTCTCTGCTACGGGCCATTCCCTAGTTGTCTGTTTAAGGGGACATGGCTGCCAGAACCCTCCTCATTTCACTCAGCAAGACCCTTTGCCTTGAGGGTATCTGCTAGCTGGGCTGGTGTTGGGGGGCGACTGGGGGCTACAGCCCAGACCCTAAGTGCCCAGTGTGGCCATCTGGGTCCAACCCAGTCTACTGGGCACCCCCCTCTGCTGTTTCCACCCTCAAGACAGGAGGGGTGGGGCGCCCATGTTGCCCCCCAACATCACCCATGCGCTCGGGCCAGCCTCCTCCCCGCGGGGCCATGCTCCCACACGCAGACCAGCCCCGCGTGCCCCTCTAGAGCACCAGGACCCAGGACACACCCCAACTCTCCTCGTGTGCCACCCCCACCCCCAGGGAGGGGCAGGGACCAGCTGGGGCCGGGCGCCTGTGGGGCCTCCCTGGTCCGGAGGACGTTCCTGTCCAAACACTCCTGCTGACGCACTGGGACGCCAGCACCGTGAGCCCAAAGCAGCGAACACACAGGCCACAAGGAAGCGGCAGCTTCTTTCTTAAGGTTCTGGGTTTCACATGTACTGGAGCCTGCCGCCCAGAGGCCCCGCGGAGGGGGGGGAGGGGCAAAGTCCTGCAGCAGGGTTTCCTGGGGCAGGCAGGGAGGGGCAGCCTGTCGGTGCCCAGGGGCGCAGTGGGCATGGCCGGCTGCCCATAAATACTTCTCCATAAATACAGTGGGCCACGATTCCAGGTAAACGGGCTGAGCGCAGCAGTCCCAGGGCCTAGCACCAAACCTGCTCAGAGGGCAGGGGCCCCTGCCTGCACCTGCAGCCATGCCTGCCCTCAGTCCTGACCCAGGGCCATGGAGGGGGTGGCTGGGGGGCAGGGGGAGGGCTTCCTCAGCACCTGCGGCCAGCGCAGCTGTGTGCTACACAGCCCGAGGCCGGGCCCACTCGCCTGGGCCCCTTGGAGCTAGGCCAGGCAGGGCCTCCCTCCCCGCGGCCAGCCGCTCCTTGCCCAGTGCGGGGCCACAGGGCCGGGCAGTCTGGGCTGGAGTCCTGGCCGGCCCCCAGGCGCCCCTCCTCAGTCGTCAGCGAAGCGCCTGGAAGAAGGACCTGCTTGCGGCTGCCTCTGAGCTAGGGTTTCTCTGCCCAGCTGCCGAGCCCAAGTGCTGGTTCGTGAGAAGCTGGTTGTAAGGCCGCTGTAGGGACAGGGGAAACAAGGGTCAGTGCCAGGGCAGGTGGAAGGACAGGGGGAACGAGGGTCAGCGCCAGGGCAGGCAGAAACTCTTGAAGCTGCCCAAGCTCTGGGCTCACACTTCCCGTGTCCCTCCTGCCCTTCCAGCTCCAGCCCAGAGGGGATACGGCCCCCTTCCTCCCCAGCTTCTGCCCAGCCTCATCTCTGAGGTCCAGGTTCTGGATGGCCCGCTGCCCTGTGGGGCCCCGGTTCTAGAAAAGTGTGCAACCCTCATCCCTCCTCTGACCTCCGTCTGCTAGTCATAGGACAGTGGTGCCCCCAAATGCAAATGCCATTCTCCCACCTGGGCCCGAAGGCTCCTCCCAGCAAAGCCTCTCCCCTCCCCTGCTCACACCTTCGCAAATAGCAGGGCCTCCGCCCCTCCCCAAATGAAAGCTCCCAGTTCCCCCAGCCCAGCAGCATGGCGGGCTGGGAGGGGCTTTGTTAGAAGGCACCGGTCCACTCCAGGGCAGGGGGCGGAGCCTAGGACTGCGAGGCAGCACAGCCTAGCCTCTCCTCCTTCCCACGGGCCTGAAGGGTGACCCAGGTCCCAGACCCCAGCTACACGCCCGGCTGCGGGGACCACCTTGGGGCCTGCGGTGCAGTACCAGAGACGGCCACCAGGTGCCGCCATGGGGGGCGCTCCGTCCAGGGCCGCCTCCGCCTGCCAGGAGACCCCGCGCCTGGGGCTCCTAACAGTCGCGGGCCAGGGCTGCCTCCCAGGGGCGCAAAAACGTGCATACATAAGATCCAGCCCGCCTGTGGGGTTCCCAGGCCGTGGGCCCATCTGGAATCCCCACTCACGGCTTGGCCCCCCCATCCCCGCAGGCCCGGACGCAACCCTCCCAGCACACGACCCCCCTCCCTTCAGCAGCCTGGGCCTGGGCAAGCTGACCAGGGGGCTCCAGGGCACCCTGAGTTCTGCCTGCAGACGCACGCTCCCCCGGGGGCCGAGGGGGCTGAGGCCAGGCGGCTGTCACAGCACCCTCCCCCACCGCCTGGGGTTGGGGGGTTGCCGGCGGGCACTGGCCTGCACACACAGACTGAAGCACACGTAGGCAGGGGCGCACCATCACGCCCCCGTGCACACACATGCGGGGCAAGGCGGGGGGTCAGCGCCCAGCTACCCTGGATCATCCACCCACCCACAGGGCTGGGGGCTGCTGGCCCGGCAGAACCCCGCCCCACCTGCCGTCCAGCCGCTACAAGGCCCACACCCTGCCCGTGAGAAGCCAGGCAGAAACCACGGGTACCCGGGGTGGGGGGGGGGGGGGGGGGGCGGGTGACTTTTTCCCCACCTAGGCTGGCTGCTCCACTCTGGGGGGGCGGGGGAGGAGCGGGTCCGCGCCGGGGCCGGGCCGGGGAGCACGCTGTCTTCCCGCCTCCCCCTCGGGAGCCTGACTCACCTTGCTGGCAGGTGGGCCCCAGGGAGCCGTTCACACGGTGCACAGCCCACTGACGGGGTCGCAGGCAGCCCCAGCCCCACAGCCGCAACGCAGGGCACAGCCCGGCCCGAAGAAGCCCGCTGTGCAGTCTGCAGGCAGGAGGGAGTGGCAGACACGGGCCTGAGGGCCATCCCACCTGCTCTGGCCAGGGCACCCCAGGCCCTCTGGGTAGGGGTGGGCGGAGCAAGGGCCTCTGGGCCTCACTCTCCCTGCCCTGTGGGAGCTCCCACCTGGAAAGGCGCCAGGTACTGGGCACCTGCCCAGGCCCGGGGCTGACAAAGGGGGGCGCCTGGCAGTCAGGGATGCCCGTCCCCGGTCAAGAGGAACACACAACAGTGAGATCGTGCGTGCAGCCTGCAGCAGACAGCCCCTCCCGTGTCCGAGCAGGCTGGCAGATCGGGACGGTCTCCCTCACACCTCACCGGGGCCCCCATTCTGGCCAGAGAGCAGGGCGAGGCCTTGACATCCCTGAGCAGGAGCCCCACGCTGGGCACGCCCCCGCAGAGGGGCGGGACGGGCGCCGGGGGCACAGCGCCCAGGCCAGGGCAGGGCAGAGCTCCCCCTTGCCACCAGCAGAGACCCGCACCCGTGCTCCGCCGAGGGGACCCCAGACTCACCGAGGTCACAGGCGGCCCCTGTGCGCCCCGGGGGACACAGGCACTGGCCGGTGACGGGGTCGCAGGGTGCCCCCGCCCTGCAGTCACAGCGCTGGCGGCAGCCCTCTCCAAAAGAGCCTGGCTCGCACCCTGGACGGGGGCAGTGGACTCAGTGTCCCCTCCTGTCCCCTACCGGACAGGACAGGGCCAGGGAGCACGTGGGAACACGGAGCACTCACCCCTCTCACAGAGCTGGCCGTAGAAGCCGGCGGGGCAGACACACTGGCCGCTGACGGGGTGGCAAGGGGCCCCGTGCTGACACTCACACGCTGCCCGGCAGCCAGCCCCGTGGAAGCCGGGGGGACAGACTGAGGGACACCCCCGTTAGAGCCCCTACCTCAGCCCGCCCCGAGCGAGCACAGGTCCTGCTTCAGAGGCTCGCGCTCCCCCTTTCTCCCACCCAGGCCTGGACCCCCCATCGTGGCTGGAGCTTCGGTGGGAGGTCCCCCTGCTCTCACGGGCCCCGAGCCAGGGACCTCTGGCCTCGAGTCCCACAGGGAGTGGGGCCGGGCCTTGTCTCACCGGCCGCCATGGGGAGGGACAGGGACAGCGGCCATGGGGAAGCCCACGCTGGCCCCGATGTCCCACGCGGAACAGCCACCGGGGCCGGGTCCCCACCCCAGGACTCACAGTGCTGGCAGGCCTGGCCGTAGAAGCCGGGGCCGCAGTGGCAAGTGCCCGTGGTGGGCTCGCACGTGCCGTTGTTTTGGCAAGAGCACTGCAGACGGCAGGCGGCACCGTAGCGGCCAGGAGGGCAGGCTGGGGGGAGAGCCGGCGGGTCGGCCTCGGCAGCGCAAGGCAGGGGGCCCGAGGGACGGCCCCCGGGCACCAGCCTGCTTCTCGCGACCCCGGGGGGCCTTGCCTAGCCCCACGGCAGCCCCACACAGAGCTCCTGAGCCCGGGGCTCCCCCAGGGGTCCAGAGCCAGCCCCCTGCCCACCCAGGGCGCGGCCCGCCTGCTCACCCAGCTCACAGTGCGGCCCCGTCCAGCCCAGGCCGCAGAAGCAGCGACCATTGGTCGCGTTGCACAGACCGCCGTTCCTGCAGGGACACACGTGCTCACAGCTCACGCCAAACCGGTCCTGAGGGCAGCCTGGGGGCAGGAGTCAGGCGCCGCTCAGAGCTCCGGGCCAGGGCCGGACACGCTCTGGGACAGTCCCCACCACACCTGGCCTCCATTCCACAAACCCGAGCCGGGGCCAGCCTCTGTCGCAGGCGAGCAGGGAGCTGACAGCAGCCGGTCCTGCCCATGCCTCCACCCTCTCCGCACACTGAGGAGGGGCAGGGACCGCCTGCCCAGCTGGCGGGAGCTGGTTAGGGCAGCCTTCCTGGAGGCGGGGGCCCTCTGCACAGGCACATCCTCCAGGCAGAGGCAGCCGGGCGGCCTGGCTCTCCAGATGGCCCCTGATCACGATCTGATTGACCCGTGGCTACTGAACTTCCCTGGAGCCATGGACACGGCCTAGCTGCAGCCAGGCCGCAGGGCTTAGGACTCCGCTGCCACCGGCTAAGAACTGGGGGGTCGGTGGGGAGCTCACTGACCCCTTGATGCGGGAGGACCAGAGGCTGCCAGAGTGCTCTGACCTACCAGGGTACAGGAGCCAGGCCAAGGGGCCGTAGCTGTGGCCATGGGGACCGGGCCTGCCATCACGGGGGGAGCCCCATGACTGCTCCTGGGGTCACCCCTTTCCCCCACCACGCCCTGTGCCCCGGGCCTCCACCTGGGGCCCCCGGCCTCCAGGCCCAGCAGAAAGGGCCAGCAGGACCCTGTGTCACGGGACCTGAGCCAGGCAGCTGGCTTTGTCCTCAGACAAAATAGCCGCTGGACCCTCCTGCGAGGAGGCTCTGGGTTGGAACCTGTCCAGCCCCCACCAGCCACTTGACGGGTCAGTGGAGGCTCGACTGGTGCGAATGCACCACCGGGCTCCAGGGCCTGGCTCTCCCCGGGGGCACCCATGGCTTCTCCCCATCGGCCCCCACCGGCCGGACGCAGTGGCATCTGTGAAACGCGGAAGGGCAGGCAGAGCGGGCGCTCACCGTGCTCACAGTGGACGCCAGTCCTCCCCGGGGGGCAGGTGCAGATGCCGGTCACGGGGTCACAGAATGCTCCCTGCCCACACCTGCACACGTGGGCGCAGCTGGGGCCGAAGCGGCCCTGTGGACAGGCTGCCGGGAGGAAAGAGGACGGTGGCCACCCCTGCCAGCTCTCCTTCTCTCTGCCACGTCAGCCCAGAGATGGCCTGTGGGGACCTCCCGTGCCCCTGCCCACCCTGGCATCTCCCCTCCACCCGCAGGTCTGCTGGGGGCCAGGCCGGCTCTGCAGGGACAGTGACTAACTGCTGCCCCCCACCCCACTCCTGCTGGCCCAGCCAGGCTCCCAGCCCGATGGAGACTCCTCGGCGGGATGCCTAGCTGGCCTCCGTCTGCACAGAGGTGCACAAACCCTGCTGAGCATGGCCAGTGCGGGGCGGGGGGGAGGACAGAGCTGGCCGGCACGGACACTGGGGTCACACGGACACCCCCACCTCAGCCCGGCCTGGGGCCAGGCCCAGCAGGAGAGTCAGGAAGACAGACGGTCAGGGGCTGTCTTCCCCACAGGCTGGCTGTGGGGCCCTGCCCATGGAGGCCCAGGGAGCAGCCACCCCCTCCGTCCCCCCAGCCACTCACGCAGGCTGCAGTTGGCCCCCAGGAACCCAGCAGGGCAGAGGCAGGCCCCGGTGGCTGCGTCGCAGGAGTCCCCGTGGACACACTCACACTGCTGCTCACAGCCAGGCCCAAAGCGCCCGGGGGGGCATTCTGCAGGGACACAGGCAGGTGCCAGAGGCCAGGGGCCAGGCCTCGCCCCCTGGCATCCCACCCCCACCCCTGGGATGAGCAGTCCCTCCTGAGGACAACCTGGCAGCTTGGTTCTCGCCGGGACAATGGCACTTCTGCCCACAGCTCTCCCCAGAGGGGACGGGAGGGCAGGCTGGGGTGTAGGCGGGAGAGGTCAGTCCTGGCCCAGCTCAGGAACACGCCCCCCACGTGGCCCCGTCCGGGGGTGGAGGTTTCGGGTGCAGCTCGGGGGTCCGTGTACCTCAGCTACCAGCCGCTCTGCCCCCCTGGGTGGGGTCACCTACCCTGCTCACAGCTGGGCCCCGTGGAGCCTGGTGGGCAGTGGCACTCCCCGGTGACGTGGTGGCAGGCGGCGCCGGGCGGGCACAGGCAGCGCTGGGCACAGGCCTCTCCGAACCGGCCAAGCGGGCAGGCTGCGGGAAGCCAGTGCGGGGGTGGTGGGGAGGCCTGGGGCCAGGGCAGCCCGGAGGGATCACTGTGCCAAGACCCGCCCCCCCGAGCGGCGGGCCCCGTGGGTGCTGGCGGAGCCGAGGGGCTCACCGTTCTCACACCGCGAGCCTCTCCATCCTGGGGGGCAGAGGCAGGCCCCCGTCACGTGGTGGCAGGTGGCCCCCCGCTGGCAGGCACAGCGCTCCTCACAGTGTGCCCCAAACGTACCCTCAGCACAGGCTGCGGTGGGCGAGACAAGGCAGAGGGCTGAGTCCGGCGCCAGGGGTGCGAGCAGGGCCAAACGCCCCCCGCCCCTCCCACCGGGGACCCCTGGGAGCTCGGACGGCAGCCCCTGCCCCCACCTGCCAAGGGACTAGCTCACGGGCCCTCCACCCTGGAGCGAGGCTCCGGCCACCCCTTGACAGGACCAGCGGGGCCTCCTGGCCTCCCCCCGCGCCCCAGCCCCCAACCCGGCCCACTCACAGCTCTGACACTTGTCCCCGGTCCAGCCGGCTGGGCAGAGGCAGCGGCCCGAGCGCCGCTCACAGAGGCCGCCGTTGAGACATCCGCAACTGTGCTCGCAGCCGGCTCCGAAGCGCCCGGGGAGGCACTCTGCGGGGCACAGTACCCCAGCAGTGCCCCATGCCCCAGGGCCCAGGAGACCCCACCCCACCCGTGCTTCCTGCACCCAGAGCCTGGGGCCCCGTCCTGGAGAAGGGGAGGGGCCTGGGGGGAGGTCACATCGCAGACCCGCCAGAAAGAAAGCTCTTTGCCCACAGAGAGCGGGGTGGGCCAGCATGCTTTGGGGCACCCGCCCTGGCTCCCGGGTCCCGCCTCCTCCTCTGCCTGACCCGGGCTCACCCTGCTCGCAGGCCAGGCCAGCCCAGCCCTCTGGGCACGTGCAGTGGCCTGACACGGGGTCACAGGTGCCCCCATGCTGGCAGAGGCAGGCGTGCTCACAGCTGGGGCCGTACAAGCCCGTGGGGCAGGCTGCGGTGGAAGGGAGCAACTCGCAGCAGCCCAGCCCAGTGGGCCCCACGTCGCCCCCAGCGAGCGTCAGCCCCAGTGTTTCTGCACCTCCCCGCCCCCCAAAACCCAACAGCAGACGTCGTGGGGAGGACCTCTCCCAGGGCTGCCTCTACGACAAGCCGCCCCGGGCCACCCCGGGCCCACCAACCCAGCCCTGCGGAGCTCGGCACCTCCCTGCCGACCCGTCCCCCCTGGTGCCAGGCCCCAGCCCCCCGCCCGCTGCTCCTGCTGAGACTCCTGTCCACCAGCAGCCCGCACCCACGTGACCCCGCGTGGAACAGGGAGGGGCTGCCACAAGTCCTGGTCCCAGACTCCTGGGGGGGCTTACGCTCCAGGCAGGTGGGGCCCATCCAGCCAGGGCCGCAGCGGCACTGTCCGTGGACGGGGTCACAGGAGGCCCCGTTGAAGCAGGAGCAGGTCTGGCTGCAGTTGTGTCCGTAGGTGGGGGCGGGGCAGGCTGCGGGATGGGGGTGACCGTCAGGGGTCTGGGGGCGCTGCAGCAGATCTGGGGCAGCTGGGCAAGCTTCCCTCCCCTCGGGCCTGAGCACCCCTAGGGTGGCCACACAGAGGGCCCGACACGCCGGTGGCCCCTCTCCTGGAGCCCCAGGCCCGCCTGGCCTCACGCACCCTGCGCACAGCGGGGGCCCCAGCGGCCAGCAGGGCAGAGGCAGGAGCCGCTCACAGAGTCACAGGGGGCCCCAGGGGCGCAGTCACAGACACCGCGGCAATCCAGGCCGAAGAAGCCCGCCGGGCAGGCTGCAGAGAGCGGGTGGTGATGGGACACGGCCGGGTGGCAGGGTCCGCCCGCCAGCCCCCACACACGCCCCAGCTCACCGCGTTCACAGAAGGCTCCCCTCCAGCCGGCCGGGCAGGTGCACGCCCCGCTGACGTGGTCACAGGCCGCCCCATGCTCACACTGACACTGCCGCCCACAGCCCGGCCCAAAGCGGCCCTGGGGACACCCTGAGACACGCAGCCCCGGCCCACGGTCAGCTGGAGCGGGGGAGACCAACCCAGACCCGCCTGCACCTCTGCCGGCCCGGCCGGGGAGGGGACCGTGGGCACGCGCCCCTGCCTGCCCAACTAAGGACTGAGCCGGCGCCCAGAGGGGTAGGCGCCCAGGCATGACCTCTGGAGCTGCCCCAGCCTGGGGCAGCGGGGGACACGCTCGGAAGTCCATGGCCCTTGGTCCTGCCCTCCTCCAGGTGCCAGGTGGCCCCTCCCTGCCCTCCCGGCCCGCTGCTCCAGGTGCACCTCACAGACCCAGGTAGGCTGGGGGTGCCTGGGCCCGGCGGGACAGGGGGGCCTGGGGGAGCTCAGGGGAGGAGACCCTCCGCCCGTCCCACGGACAGAAGGGCAGGACCAGAGCCCCTGGTGTGTGGTCGCGCGGGCGTGCGTGCATGTGCGTGGGTGCGTGGGTGCGTGGCTGTGGGCGGCCCGGGACTCACGCTGCTCGCACCGCGGGCCCGTGTAGCCGGCCTCACACACACACAGACCGCTGACCGCGTCGCAGCTCCCGTGGCCTGGGCTGCAGGTGCAGGGGCGGCTGCACTCGGGTCCCCAGCGCCCGCCGTCACAGGCTGCAACACAGCCCGAGTCAGCCCAGCAGAGCACGGCCCCGCGGCCAGGCCAGGCACCGGGCCTCCTGCTGCCCCCCAGCCCCCCCGAGCCCGGGCCACCCACCGCTCTGGCAGCCGAGGCCGGTCCACCCAGGGGCACAGCTGCAATGTCCGGTCTCCGGGTGGCAGTTCCTATCGTTGGCACAGGAGCACCTCGTCTGGCAGCCGGGCCCAAACCAGCCTGCGGGGCACGCTGCAGGGCAGGGGAGGGTCAGCCAGCGGGGCGGCCGGGCGCAGGCTAGGGGCTGACGTCCCACAGGCCAGGGGGCCCCGTACTCACGGTCCTGGCAGCGGCTGCCCACGTAACCGGGGGGACACAGGCAGGCTCCGGTCCCAGGCTCACACGTCGCACCATGCTCACACGCCGGGCAGATCTCCTGGCAGCCGAGCCCCCAGCGGCCCTCGGGACAATCTAGCCCCCCCACAGGCAGTCAGTCTGGCCTGGGGCCTTCCTGGCCCCGTCTGACATGGCACTGACCCTGTGCCACGGCCCAGGGAGGGGGAGGAACGGCTCATGGGAACCCGCAACTCCCCTGTGGGCCGCAGGCTGCAGAGCACCACCCCCAGAAGAGGGGCCCCTGCCCCAGGACGGGCGGTGGGCAGGCAGCCTGGAGGGCAAAGCACAGCCCCCAGGAGTGCCGGGGGCTCTGCTGGCCAAGCTGGCACTGCAGCTGACCGGACCCGGGGGCACCCAGGTCAGCGCAGACCCCCAGCTCAGACCCAAGGGCGGCTCGGCATGGGCCCTCAGCTACTAAGCACGGGCCTGGGCTCTGCAGGCTGCAGGACCCCCAAACTCGGTCCAGGGCTGTGACCACCCAGAGTCGTGTAGCACAGGGAAGGGAGAGTGTCGCAGGACACCACGGCCACTCACCTGCCCCCAGCCATCCCCAGTCCTCCCTGGAGGGCACAGTCCTTGCCCCATGACCCGGCCGCAGGGTGCCCCCCACGGGAGCCAAATATCCCCCCCGGGCACTCTGCAGGGAGGAATCGCAAGGGCCTCCTTGTGGGGCTGCCCCCTGCCCCAGCAGGGCTGCTGGGCTCAGCCAGGGCCCCCGGTGACCACGGAGCACGCAGAGCACAGGGCACATGGGCGGGGGGGACCTGCTCGGGGGAAGGGGTGCAGGGCAGACTCTGGGCACCCTGCAGCAAGCTGGCAGCAGCTCTGCCCTCCTTCCTACCCCCTCCCACCCAGCCAGGAAGCCCAAGACAAGTCTGGCCCCCTCGGTCTCGGATCCCCAAAGCGTGTGAGGGGGGTGAGGTGGGGGCCTGCATACACCACTTTACCCCCCGCTGTGGCCCTCTCCCAGCAGGACGGGGGCTGCCACAGAGCCAGGCCCATTAAGAGAGTGTGGAGGACCCGGAGTCCTGGGACCCCCTCCCCCTCTGCCCAGCAGAGGGGCAGCGAGACCCCGGGGAGGAGCGGAGACAAGGAGGGCAAGCCTCCAGAGAAGGACTGGCCCAGCTGCTCTGTGCCCACTGCGGAGCTGCAGCGAAGCATGTGCGGGCCGGGAGCCTCGCGCCTCCCTGTGGGGACAGGCAGAGCCCCGGGTGCTGGAAGCCCCTGACCAGCCCGAGCATAGCCTCCCCCACGCTGCACCTGCCCCGGCAGGGCGGGCCGGCGGCGGTGACCCTGGGCAGCCCTAGCAGTTCCTCCCCTTGGGCTGCAGGGAAAGCTCATGGCCAACAGACACATGGAAGAACGATCATCATTAGCCACCCGGGAAATCCAGACCAAAACCTCCATGAGATCCCACCTCACACCGGTCAGGACGGCTCAAATGAACAAGTCAGGAAACGACAGATGTTGGCGGGGACGCGGAGAAAGGGGAGCCCTGCTACACTGTCGGTGGGAATGCAAGCTGGGGCAGCCACCCGGAAAGCAGTGTGGAGGTTCCTCAAAAAGCTGAAAATAGAGCTTCCACACGATCCAGCAATTGCGCTCCTGGGTATTTACCCCAAAGACACAGATGTAGTGAAAACAAGGGCCATATGCACCCCAATGTGCGTAGCAGCAATGTCCGCAATAGCCGAACTGTGGAAAGAGCCGAGATGCCCTTCGACAGATGAATGGATAAAGAAGACGTGGTCCATATATACAATGGAATATGACTCAGCCATCAGAAAGGATGACTACCCAACTTTTACATCAACATGGTTGGGACTGGAGATTATGCTAAGTGAAATAAGTCAAGCAGAAAAAATCTATTATCATATGGTTTCACTCATATGCGGAAAATAAGGAATTGCACGGAGGACATTAGGCTAACGGGCCGCTGCAGAGGGCGGCGGGCAGGATGGACACTTCTCCGGAGAGAGCGCCCAGCTGCCGCGGGCCCGGGGAGCGGATGCACATGTGTGCTCATGTGCCCCAGCGCTCCGCTGAGTGTCCGTGGGGGTCTGGGGGAGGCCAAGAGAAGAGTCAGGGGTCTGGGTGGGGAGCCTGTGACTCGCCAGAGCTCGTAGGGACAGGAGAGCAGCAGCTAACGGGCACCAGACACCACAAAGCCCCTTGGGGTGCACGTCGAGCTGGGGGGTCCAGGCTGGGATCCCAGGATCCCCCACACATCCCTCCTGGACCCCTGGGACCCGAGAGCCCTGCACAAGGTCAGCACTGCAGTCTCCAGGACCACCGCTCTGGAGGGACACAGCCTGGCTGCAGAGGGAGACGCTGACCCCTCGGCTCAGCTGGGTCCCCAGGGCCCCTTCCTTGTTCCCCAGAGGGGACAGGATAGGGGGAGGTCGAGCCAGCCGGCCCCCAGGCATGCTCACATCAGTCACCCCACAGGCCCGGTGGTCCCCAGCCACCTGGGGCCAGCAGGTGCAGACAGCACACACACCATATGCCATGGGAGGCCCCCAGCTGCCCGCACCCTGTGAGCGGGGCCGGGGTCACCCCAGGACTCAGGCTGCCTGTGGTGTGTAAACACAGGGCGGGCCTCCAGCCTGGCCCACCACTCTGCACCCATTCCCTCCAGCCCCAGGCCAGGGCAGCCGTGCGGACGGCCTTCATCATGCGCCGCGCACCACACTGCACCTCCAGCCCAAGACGGCGCTTCCAGTAGCTGCCAAGGTCCCAGAGACTCAGACCCACCAGGACGGAGTGCCAGCCCCCCGGATCCCAGCACTCTGAGCATGCTCTAGCTAACAAGTGGGGGGGCGGGGTAGGGAGGGAACAACGTTAGAGGACGCGACCCCTTCCCTGGGCCCGGCCCCGGGCACACAGACCCACTCTCGTCCCAGCAGCCCTGACCGGGGGCACGGGGACAGGCAGACCAGTGAGGAGTCGCCACTGGGCGACCAGGGTGGGGCCAGAGGACCCACACCCCACCCGACCCTGGGCATCGCTGGGGCCAGCCACTGACCTTGATCACAGTCCTTCCCCTGGTAGCCGGCAGGACACGGCCCCCCACACTGGCCGCTGAGGGGGTCACAGGCCACGCCCTGAGGGCAGGTGCACGCCTGTCGGCATCCGGGCCCAAAGAAGCCCGGCTCACATTCTGCAGGGGACGAGGGGAGAGGGGCCTTCAGGCTCAGCCAGCTTGCGGCCCGCCCCGCCCCCCGCGCCCCTGCACTCACCGTCCTGACACCGCTCGCCCCTGAAGCCGGCCTTGCAGGAACAGCTACCATCCCTCCGGTCACAGGTCAGGGTGTTCTGCCGCTCACACAGGCACTCCTCGGAGCAGCCGGGCCCGAAGGCCCACGGCGGACACGCTGCACCCACAGAACCAACAGGCGGGCCTGCCTACCTGCAGGGTCCCAGGGTCTCCAGCCCCCTGAGCCGCGCAGAGAGGCACCGCCCCCAGCCCCCGGGACCACCGTGCCTGTTTCACAGACGAGAAACAGGGTCTCAGCGGGGTCCAGGCACTTGCCCCGGGTCACGCCACTTCCCAGCCAGGCGGCTCTCAGAATCCCGATCTCCCTCCTTTAAATAATCCTTCTACAAAGTACAGTACGGAGCTCCCAGATCAAGTCTGCTCATCGTCACCCACGTTTGCCCACCAGCCCACCAGGGAGGGGTGACTCCTCTGGGGGTTCAGGACTCACCCCTGCTGCCAGGAAACTCCAAAAGCCAAGGTGAGCCCTGTGCCCCGGCAGCTTCCAAGGGAGGCCTGCCCCCACCCATGCTGCCGCCGACCCGTTAGCCCAACTGTGGGGCCAGGAGGCAACAGAAGGCTGGGGACCACCCCCCCAGACACCCTGAAGGCCAGCACAGTCCGGAGGACATGGCTCTGGGTCCCTGGAGCCCACATCCCAGCCGGGGGACCTCGCTGAGCCCTGCGACCCCTCTGCAGGTGAACAGTCACCCCCGAGCCGGAGTGTGGGCAGCATGGCCCCCACCCCCCTGGCCACCGGCCGCGGGCAGGGGACTCACCCAGGTGGCAGAAGCGACCGTAGAGCCCCGGGTCACAGAGGCAGGCCCCGTATAGGCGGTGGCACCGGCCACGGTTGGCACAGTGACACTTCTTGTGGCAATGTTTGCCGTAGAAGCCCTTGGGGCAGCCTGCGGGAGGCAGGGCCTCTTGAGCGCCCGCCCGGACACGCCCCCATGCCCGTGCAGATGCTCCAAGGACCCCCCGTGCCTGGCACAGGAGCAGGGAGCGGCCCAGGCCCCCGGGGCAGGGCCAGAGGACCTCAGGGCTCCCAGCAGCCTGAGGACTCTGCATCCCAGACAGGGAGGGGCCCGGGGGCAGACAAGGGCACCACGAGGACAGGGCAGACACGGGATGAGCCACGGATATGGCCTTCTGCCCCGGCTGGCCTGTCTCCCCAGCGTCTGTGGTCTGGAGAACCGCCCGGGGCGCAAAGCCAAGCACATTCTCCAGCGTACGCGTGGGACATGCACAAAGACCTCACCCCGATGTCCTGCGTCTGACCCTCATCTACCACATCCTGACTTCCACCCCTTGGTGGTCACCCAGCCCAACCTCTGGCCCTCAGAGAAGGCAGGGCACACGGCCCCAGCCGGCCAGCAGCCCGAGACCAGGCTCAGGGGGCCCGCGGCTAGGAAAGGGCATCTGGATTTCCTTCCCAAAGTGCCTCCCCCGGGCTCGCTCCTGCCCCAGTCCTGTGTCCCAAAGGGCTGCAGGGAGCTAAAGAGTCACCCTGGAATATGTCCCCATCTAATCCCCAGGATCTGGAGGCAAGACCCTCCTGGGTTATCCTAATCCACAAGCGTCCTTAAAAGAGAAAGGAGAGGAAAGCCGGACATGTGAGGTGTGACCAGAGGGAGGGGGAGGACAGCCCCGTGGTGCCACCGCCCCGAAGCCCCGGGCACGGGGTCCAGGGACTGAAACTGCCCCCTGGATAAGGCAGGAAGTTCTCGGCACATTAGCTACACTGTCCAGCACAAGAGGCAGAATTTTGAAGGTCTGCAGTTTTCAAGGTAAAGCGTCAGTGACCTGGGAAACTTATTTACGGGGACCCTCGAATTCCTTCAAAAACGTAGACACTTCACAGTTCAAAAGAACAGTAGTGTTGTCCCATGCAGCCAGGGGCCCAGGCAAATCCCACCCGCCACCAAAGAGCTCTACTTGAATGCTTCCAGGGACGGGGAGCTCACTACCTTATGGGGAACCCACTGCAGAAGTGCTATTCTGCCAAGTCTTCACCCTGCGCTACAGTCGGGCCCCAGGACAAGCAAACAGTGAAGCACGCTGTTGCCTTCCCTCTCCCGGCTCCGCGGAAGGCAGGCGGCAAGGAGAAGGCAGGCAGGCCAGCTGAGAGGTTGCGTCCCATCCCCTCCACCCCAGGGACACTCCAGAGTCCCGGGAGGGGCTGCACCCACCGTCCTCACAGAGGGCTCCACCGACGCCCGGGGGGCAGCGGCAGGCGCCCGTCATGGGGTTGCAGGTCCCGCCGTTCCGACAGGCGCAGGAGAAGCTGCAGTTCTTCCCGAAGGTGTCCGGAGGGCAAGCTGCAGGTGGGGACGGTGAAGCACGAGGGTCACCGGCCTGCAGAAGGACTCTGGGCCCAGCAGCCCCTCTAGGGACCCTGAGACACCGTCCCGCGGTGTGAGCCGCCCCGTTCAGAAGCAACGCCCAGAGCAACAGACAGCCGCACCCGAGCCCCCGGCCCGGCCCCAACACATGGCGGACATCACTAATCAGTCGCCGCATCCTCTCCCTCTGGACTCCGGCACATCCACCTTCTCTGCAGGGCTTTCAGCAGGCAGAGCCCCGGAGACCGACCAGCACCGTGGGCCTGGCCCAGGGTCACTGGACAGGGCTGGGAGAGCAGGTCTCAAAGGCACTCCAGCTACCGACCTGCCTGCCGAGTGGCCTGGGTCATGGCTGCTCTCACCCAGGATGGGGACATGACCGGCCTGCTCACCAGCTACTCTTCGTCGGACCCCCTTCCCTGCCTTAGCTGCTGGCTGCTTGCCCTGGACCATCGCGAGGGGCAGATGCCAGGCGCTGCCAGTCCTGAGGGCCCCTGCCCAGGGTGGCTGCCTGCAGATCCCAGGGCTCACACCACCCAGCCCCGCGGCCTCACCCTCATCGCAGATGAGGCCGGTCCAGCCCTCGGGGCAGTCACAGCCGTCCAGGCTCGGGAGGCAGGTCCCCCCATTCCGACAGTCGTCACACGTGAGGCTGCAGTCCTGGCCAAAGGAGGCGTCCAGGCAGACTGGGGGCAGACAGGGGCAGCAGGGGGTGGACGTCAGGGCCTACCTGGTCCAGCCAGGCTCAGCCCCACGTGTGCTGTGCAAACCCAGCACCTTCTCTGAGCCTTGGTCAAACACGACTACCACCAGGCTCTTCCTCAAGCTCAAGACCACAGGGGGGCAGCGGCCGGGCCGAGGGGGCACTGGCCATGGTCCCCGGGAGCAGAAGCCCCATGGCTGGGCCCGCCTCTCACCAAACTTCTCCATCAGCGTGTGTTCCCCCCGGGCCTCCGCCGCCGCCTCCTCCTCCTGGACCCCGATATAGTCGTCTTGGAAGAGGTGAGGCCGTTCGTCCTGGAGCACCGCGACATGTGGGAGGGGCTGCACAAAGGGCAGCTGGCCATCCAGGTCCACCTCGGGGATCTCCAGGGCTGGGTGGGGGCACAAAGGCCCCTTAGCCCCTGCCACCCACCTGTCCCCCTTGGTACTGGACCCTCCTGCCCCTTGGTGCCCAGTGCCCAGAGGCGGCTCAGAGCCTGAGCCCCACCCTGTGGGCTCCCACCAGCAGCCCCTGCTGCACCCCTCCTCAGCGTGGTGGCAAGGGGGCATCATCCCAGCTGCACTCCTGACCAAGCATGGGGAGGGGGCAGCTCTCTTCCCCTTGGACGCTGTCCTCTGTCCCTTGTGTCACCCGGGCAGGGCAGGAGCTGGACCACCCAGGACCCCCGGGCAGGACCCTGGACTGGAGGATGCCCCTACAGACCAGCCCCTCCCCGCCCCTGCTGCCCTGGGCCGGCCCGCAGCGGGAGGGGGCGCTGAGGTGGGTCCATCCTCACCCCTGCACCAGGAGCAAGTGCCTAGAAGGCGGGGTCCCCGAGGTGAGAGGTGGAGACTCACGGGCACAGCCCCTGCGGTCCTCGTCCAGCCGGAAGCCAGCCTCGCACGAGCACTGGAAGGAGCCCGCCAGGTTGGTGCAGTGGTGCCCACAGCCGCCCCGGCCAGAGGCGCATTCGTCCACGTCTGCGGGCAAACCCGGGGCTGCTGGGGCCTGTCCTCCGCCCCCCACCCCGCCTCCGCCCACTGGACTGAGGCCACGGCCACAGCCGCCGGGGGAGGCCCGCCCCACGGCCATCCTCCTGTGTCCAGCGTCAGAGTGAGAGCAGACACCAGCCCAGGGGGTGCGGGCCCAGGCCTGCGCGGGAGACCGCTGGCGGAGGGCACAGGCAGGTCACATGGCCCTGCAGACAGCAGGTGCTCAAGCAAGGCCCTGGGGCGGCCACCCCCAGTGGCCCCGCAGCGGCCTCCCGCTCACTGCCGCCCGCCCCCGCCCACCCCCGCCCACCCCCTCCCCCCGCCCCCCTCACCCCTGCTCACCC
>NC_058406.1:1934802-1942882 GCF_002201575.2 Neomonachus schauinslandi
CTCTCACCCCCGCTCGCCCCCGCCCGCCCCCTCACCCCTGCTCACCCTCACACCCGCAGCCGTCGGTGCTGAGCCGGTAGCCGGCGTAGCAGCCACACTCGTACCCGCCGGGGCTGTTGGTGCAGGCCTGCTGGCAGCACGGGGAGGCCGCACAGTCGTCCACGTCTGCGGGGCACAACCGGGGCCCACTGGCACCTGCCCACGTGCATGCCCTCCCTCGCCCACCAATACACGGGCCCCGCACGCGCTCACACGCATCCACACACCGCCCTGGCCCCACAGACACACAGGACATACGCCAGGGCCCCAGGGCCGCCCCAGCAGCTGTGGGGGCCAGACTGGGGTCTGCAGGTGGTGGGGAGTCCGTCTCGCAGCAGGGTCCCCCTCAGGCCCCCCCTGGGTTCCAGGTGCTACTCCCAGCAATCGCGACATTAACCCAGTGACTGGGGGAGTCCAATGGGGCCAATGGGGTGTGGATGCCAGGTGCTCAGCAGGGCCCAGCCCCGGACCAGCCCCCGGCGCAGGGCAGAGTGGGCAGGACGGAGAGGGGAACCAGAGGGAGCTGCCAAGTCATGGCATCAAGCCGACATGCAGCCCAGGCGTGGGGGGCGTGGGGGGCGTGGGGGGCAGCGTGTAGGGTGCCGCTGCACACCGATGCACGTCTTCTGGTCCTCGTCCAGCTCGTAGCCCCGGGGGCAGGTGCAGAGGGGCCCTGCACTCGTGTGGCTGCAGCCATGTGAGCAACCCCCATTGTTCACCTCACAGCTGTTCACAATCTCCATCTCGATGCCTGTCACGAGACCCAGCAGCAGGGATGCAGGATGGGGTCCGGGTGACCCCCTCCCACAGCCCCCCCGGCCCCAGCAGCCAGCCTGCAGCCCCCAGGCCCATGCTCCTGGGCAGTGGGCCGCACCCAGCTCCTGGGCTGGGCGGGCTCTGGAATGTCCTGCCCCCCCCCCCCCGCCGAACTGAGGCTCGGCTCCAGGTCCCTCCGCACCCCAGGGTGCCAGTGCCCACCCACTATCACTCACGGTAGCACTGCTGGCCGTCAGCGCCCAGCTCGTAGCCAGTGTGGCAGATGCACGTGAAGGACCCACGGGTGTTGAGGCAGCCGTGGGCACACTGGGCCTGGCCTGTGGCGCATTCGTCCACATCTGCACGGGAGAGATTGAGGCGGAGGGCTCTGGGCTGCTTGCCTGGGAGATGCGGCCCCCCAGGGGGGGCCTCAGTGTGGACGGGTCCCACTGGGGGTCATGGCTCAGACCCAGGGCTCTCTCCCCACTTCCTGTTCCAAGGCTCCGTGACCGGGGCAGCCCACCGGAGCGTCCACGTTCTCGTCAACGGCACCCGGGGGCAGAACCACGCTCCCTCTCAGGGTGAGGAGGACACAGGTCTGGACCAGCAGCATCGGGCAAGGGGGTCCGTCTCCAAACCCACCTCCCTCAGCTGTGCTGCCCCAGTCCCCGAGCCCGGTCTCGGGCCCACCGCAGGAGGGGCCTTTCCATGGCCTGCCTCTAGGGGCCCACGGACACCAGGGGCCATCATCGGCCTCTGCACCCACACACTGGCCATGAGGCCCAAATCCCGCTGTCCGATCCCCGACGCTGCTCTTGGCCGCACCCCTGAGGTTCCTTGGATGAAGCTGACCCTCACCCCGTGTCCTCCTGAGCCCGCCACAGCCCCCAGCACCCACAGCAGCCAGGGCAGCGGCGCCTAAAACACTCCGTCCTGGTGTTGGTGCTGTGGGGGCTCGCACCCCGCGGCACCGCCTCTCAGACCCCCACCTAGGACGCCTGGGAAACGGCCCCCACCCGCCCTAGACGCACCCCAACAGCGACGGGGACGTGCAAGACCCCTCCTCAGAGCTGCGTGTACAGGGAGGAAGGGCGCCCCCAGACTCCTGTGATGGGGTAATAAGCACCGCACCCCCGAAGCCAAGGACGAAGGCACGCGCTCTAGAAAGCGGCGCCCCACTGGGATCTGGGACGATTCCAAGTGCGCGTGCTAACAAACAACCCATAGAAACATCCAGAAGCCGGCCCCAGTGACGCTCCCTTCCTTCTCTTCGCGGCCTCCTCTGTTTCCCCGACGACCACGTACGACTAAGCGGATACAAGAACTACTGAGAAACAAGCTGAGATCTCCCACCTGCTTCTGCAGAAAGGAGACCCGGGCTCCTTGTCCCTCCCCGTGCCCCGCCCAAGGTCGGGTGCAGCGACGGCTGGGGCCCGGGCCCCCCCACAGCCGGCCCCAGGGTGGGGCCGGAGCACGGGGAGGGGCAGCTCACCTTCACAGGACCTGCGGTCGGCCGCCAGCAGGAAGCCCGCGTGGCACTCACAGTGGGCGAGGCCACGGCGTGCCTGGCACGTGTGCATGCAGCCGCCATTCCGGTCGGCGCAAGGCTTTCTCCCTGCGGTCACAGGCCCAGAGGGAAGATGGGGGCTCCAGCAGATCTGGGGTGCCCCAGGCCTCCCGTGAACCCCCCAAGTGCTCTTGTGCCTCTGGGCTCCAGTCTAACGGGCTCAGTGGGGGTCTCCCCTCTCCCAGATGTGGCAGCCCCCAAGACACCCCTGCAAAGACAGAGGGTGCCAGCCTCCCTCCTGAGCCTCCTCCTACTCAGAGCCAAGGTGCCCTGCAGCTCCCCAGCCCTGCGACCCCATGCCACTCTGCCCCCACTGCTCAGCCCCTCAGGCCCAGCCTCCCTCCTGGCCTGAGACCCATGAGACCAGGTGTGGACAAGTCCTCTCAGTACCTGCCCCATCCCAGCACCCCCCCGTTTCCACATCTGGGGGCCCCTGAGCCTGCCCCACCATCTCCATCAGCAAAGCTCCTCCTTCCATGACAGGAAGCCCCGAGACCCCAGGGCAAGATGCCAGGTGGGGCCCGGCCTGCGTCTCCCACCAAGGGCCAGAGCCTGGGTCCCACATGCCCACACAAAGCCCAGGGCAGGCGTTAGAACTGAGAGACATGCAGGATGTCCTTCTTTGACATCCCCCACATGCCCTATCCTGGGCTTCCTGTCCCCAACGGATGCAGGATCCCAGAGCACAGCCTAAGGGGCTCCCTCCCCCACACCCACCAGGGGCCGGACGGTGCCCCACCACCTCGGGGCAGCCAAGTTGGCCCTGCCTCCCCTGAGCCCCGCTTCCGGCCCCAGAGGCCAAGCAGGGAGGCGAGCCCAGCCTAAGTCCCAGCAGCTGCCCTGGGCTCAGGCTCCGGGGTCCCTGGGTGGGTCTGGGGAGTCCTGGTGGGGGTCCCAGCCCCCCGTGCCCTCTCCCGAGGGCTGTCGGCACACTCACGGACACAGTGCTTTCCGTCCTCCTGGAGCTGGAACTCGGGGCGGCACTGGCAGCAGTGCTGGGTCACTGTGAGCTGGACACACTCATGCTGGCAGCCCCCGTTGCCCACAGCACAGGAGGTTATGGCTGGGGACACAGACAGGAGCTGTGCACGTAGCTCAGGACGACGACCCAGCCAAGGGGCCTACCCTCGTCGGGCTCGGCGCACCTCCCGCAGAAACCCTCCAGGACTCTCTGCGCCCCTCTTCCTTTCCATCTCCATCCCAGAAGCAGGACTTTGAGAGGGGACACTGTTCCTATGGTGTTCACGGGCCTGGCTTCGCTTCTCGGCCCATACACAGGGTACACAGACCATGACCCGCTTCCGGATCCTTGTCCCCAGCCTGCCTGAGGACCGGGTGTAGACAGGCGCTCCAGAGCCACCCGCATCACCGAGAGCCAGCACGTCCGGGGCCCAGAGGCCAGGCAGCCTGGGAGACTCCCGGAGGAGGCGGCAGGCCAGCCGCGGGCGGAGGGGGCCCAAACATTCCCACTCTCCTGTCGGGCCAGGGCCGGCGTGGGCGTGGGGCTGCCATGGAGGCCACCACGGCCCAGAGGCCTGGCCTCGCTCCTGTTGGAGCCCCCCGGGTGGGTTACGTGGGAGCAGGGGCGGCAGGCCTGGCAGCACTGAGGCCCAGCCACGGCATCCACACACACCAGGCATGTGGCCACGGGGCTCTGAGGACCCTAGGACCACGCTGATGCTCTTAGCGCCTTTCCAGGCAAGCACGTGTGAAAAACCCAAAACAGCACTCGTGAGAACACCCAGTTTCCTCACGTGAGGCGTAGGGTGGGGGAGCCCCTGCCGGGGGCCCCGGCCCTAGCAGGACACGCCCAGGCAGGACACGAGGGTGGCAGCGGCGGCTGGGTCTCCTGGCTGCACCTGCCACGTGCCCAGCGGAGCGGCAGAGACACGAGGCCTGGGCCCAACCAAGGCCGGCTGCCACATCTGCTGTCGCCCAGCCGCGAAGCCCCTTCCCCACCCAGCCACCCCCAAGTCTGCGCTGATCCCCCTGAGGCCCCGCTGACATGCTATGCTTCAGCCAGCTCTGTCACTCGGACGTTTCCGAGCATGACCTGAGCACCGCCCGGTCCTGGGGCTGTTTGTGTTCACGGTCCAACTGCATCCCTGCTGGAGGCTCGTGATGGGGACCAGAGCCCCTCCTGACAGGGTGGGACAGGCACACTGAGGGAGGGTCTTGGAGCCCAGGGCAGGGGAGCCGGCTGGACAGGGAGGAGGACCCAGGAGGCCCCAGGGAGCTGTGGCCGAGCTGGCAAGGAGCCTCTCCTGCCAGGCAGAGCCCCCGAGTCAGGCCTGGGGACGATGAGGCACAGGGCCCGCTGTAGCGTGTGGGGGAGAAATCACGGGGCGGGGGGCAGACAGAGGGAACCCGGGCCCCAATCTCCTGCCACTTTGCTGCCCGGGCCCTAACGTTCCGGATGCTCCCAAGCTGTGTGCACGAGGGAGCCAAGCCCAGCGTCATCCTGTGCCACGGGTTCCTGGAAAGCTCAACGAGGCAGATCCTTCTCAGGCACTGGGCTGTGCAGCTCGGGGAGGGGCCGGCTTCGGCGTGGCCAGTGCCCAGAGCTGGTGGAGAAGGTTCCAGGCCCCTCGCGTCACTTCAAATCCCGGCCGTGGAATCCACGTCCCAGCCTGGGCGCTCCCGCAAATCAGGACCACGCTCAGACCGGAAGCAAAGCCGAGCGCCCAGCAGAAAACGGGAGGTTCTGGGGTGAGTGTTTGTGTCCCTCCAAGACTCACAGGCGCACCCCTAAAACTGAACCCCCAACGTGACCGTGCTCGGAGGCAAAGCTTTTGTGGAGAAACTTAAGGTTATATGAGGTCATAAACTTGTGGCCCTGATCCAACAGAATTTGCGTCCTTATAAGAAGAGACACGAGATCTCTGTCTCACTGTGTCTCTCCCTCCATCCCAGGCCACGGGGAGAAGGGTCACCAGGAAGGGGCCCCCCCACCAGGACCCACACTGGCCGGCACCATGATCTGGAACTTCCTGCCTCCAGAGCTGCAAGAAAATAAATTTCTGCTCTTCAAGACGCCCGGAAGCGGGACTTGTTACAGTGCCCGAGCTAACACACCCTCCCTCCCGGGTGTGCAAATTCCAGGACCCAGGCCTCCAGCCCCGACCGCGCGGGCGTTCTAGGAGCTGGCCTGCAACCCCGCCTTCCGCCAGCAGGGGCCGCCACCACCCAGGGGCCTCCTGGCGAGGCGTCCACTCCCAAAGGCAATGGGGCCCCACCTGAGCGGGAGACAGGACAACAGAAAACACACGTCCCCGGCGGGGGGGAGCCCTGCCTGTGCCCCAGGGTCTCTGCTCGTGCAGGCACAGGGGCAGCCCCGAGGCCCGGGCACGGGTGTGGAGCGGGAGCCCGGGGCCAGGTGCATCCGAGTGCTGTGAGGAAGCAGCAGGTGGACGGCGGACGGCTGACCCCCAGCCGCTCTGCGGGCAAGGCAAAGTGCTGTGCCCTGGCTTCAGCGGGAGGGCAGCGCAGTCGGCAGCACGCCGAGCCCACCAGCCGGCTCTTCTGCAGCCTCCAAACCCAGCCCCGTGGTTTCCGGGCAGGCTCAGGGGTGGCTCTGGTTCCCACTGCCTTCACGCAGTTTGGTAATTACGGTCCTCGGACTGGCTTGGTTTCTAGGTCCCGAGAGCCTCCCACCACATGCGGTCAAGGCCACCCACACGGTCCTTCCTTCTGGAAAGCCCTCTGTTGGGGACAGGGCCAGCACGGCAGGGCAGAAGAGGCAACTCCCTCGGGCTCTGCCCGCCTCATCCCTCCAGGCATGGGCTGCCCGCTCCTCTGCCTTGTGCGTGCTGTCCTGTCCCTCACCCTCGGCTGGGGCCCCCGCGCTGCAGGCTCTGCAAGTGGCCGCCCTCACCCACGTGCCAGGGGCCGGACCAGCCTCATCACAGGCCACACACCCACCAGCCAGGGAGAGACAGCCACGACAGGGCCCCAGGACCCAGGCTGTGCCGACCGCCTGCCCAGCACCGCCCACCTCGGGGTAAAGCAAAGGCATGAACACCCCGCTGCTGTTCGCACAGCCCAGCCGCCCAACCCCATCCCTGGCTCCAACCCTCCCTGCCGCACGGCGCCGTCTGCCCTTGCTTCCCCGCTGGGTGTCCGCTGCCCCTGGCGCCCCTGGGCTGGAGCGTGACCATCCCATCACCCCTGGGCGCTGGCTGACTGCACTGCTGGGCCCCTGGGCTTGGGCAAAGCGGAGACGTCCCAGGGGCGTCTCAGGGGTGGGGCCGCCCACGGGGCGGGGAAGGCACTGGGAACATTCTCAGAACTGCACGTGCAGCTTTGCAGGGAGGGGTATGGAGACAAGCCTGGAGATCTCTACCTTCCCGCTGCCTCTGGCTTTGGCACCAGCCCCAGATGCTGGGGCCCCCGGCAGGGCCAGGCGGCCTCCCTCGGGCCTCCCCTCGCTGCCCCCTCACTGGGAGACCCCCGGCCTGGCGGGGAAAGAGACTGCCCCGAGGCCCAGAGAAAGGGAGAGCTGGGGAGCCCCTCCCCCATGCAGTGGGCACCACAGGGCCCATGGGACTCCTAGGAGAGGGAACCAGGGTGGGGGCATCCGGCCACTGGTGAAGGGGGGTGGGGAGTGCATGCTGACAGCAGAATCCTCCCCAAGGGTTGGTGTTGTGGCAGGAGGCGGAGGGGAGTGAGTCCAAAAGGCCATAGGAGCAGAGGCCAAGGGGAGGGGAGGATGGAGAGCCCACCTCTTCCAAGTGGCTGGCCCAGGGCATCACACGGGACCCTCCACTGGTGGAGCCAGTGCTACCGTGGTCCCTAATAGGGACCCCCTGGTGTACTGCTTGCCTAAGGGGACATGGAGAAGCATCCATGTCTAAGAGCAGGATCCAGAAGGGACCACGGGGCAGGTGTCCTGCAGGCTCAGAGCGCCCAGCTGTGCAGAGGAGGTGGGTTTCCCAGCACCAAGTGTTAAAGCACCCAGTGGCGGGTCTCTGTGGGTTTACAGGCTGGCGCTCTGCAAGATGTCACAGAGAAGAATGACCTTCCTAAACATGTCACCTAACCAAAGCACTCCCAGGCCCTACTGCCCCAAGTTGGAAAAGGAAAGAGGCCAGCTCCATGACCAGAGGGTGACAAGCAGGGCAGACTAACGCTGGGCCCTGCTCTTCTCACCCCAGAGGCTGGGGACACACCCAGGAAGGCTCCCTGGCAATGGAGTGCCCCATGATGCCAGGCCACTGCTGCTTCACTGGGGCCCAGGCTAAGTGGGTGGTGCTCAGGGGCCTTGGGCTGATGGCAAAATCCTTCTGGCAAATTCTCATTTTTAAGAATTGAAACCTTTCTGTGTTTTATTTCCACCAGATCTTCTGCAAAGGAGAAAGCTGTGCATTTCCTGTCCTCTCCCTGCCTTGGAGGCAAGTTCCACAAGTGTTTCACGGCCCCCTTGTGTGTCTCAAGGCCCCCTCTCAAGTGTGCCTTTGAGGACTTCCCACATCCCTCAGGGCCCCATGACTTGGCAACACAGGAACGATGGTCATATCCTGGGGGGGGGGGGGCTCCTTATCCACCCCCAACCTCCAGCATCTCTGTACTTCTTACTCCCAGCTGCTGGATGGGAGCAGGCGCCTGGGGCTGTTTCCTGCCAGCCTGCAAAGTCCCAGGAGAGCTCCCAGCACCCCTCCTCCAGAAGAGGATCCCATCAGGCCCCAGAGGAGGTTCCCAGGCAGCTGTATTCCAGCTATG
>NC_058406.1:1942982-1988136 GCF_002201575.2 Neomonachus schauinslandi
GGCAGGCAGTATTCCTATACTAATTTCTCCCATAAGTATCAGCTGCAGCCCTAGGGTGATCTGAGCTCAGAAGGCATCCTGGAAACCTCAGACAAGGCCCAGCTCCTCCCCATGCCCTGTACCCTGGGAGTCCCAGAGGAGAGGGGTACAGAGCCCCACAGTTCTCAGTGACAGGAAGTCCGTCCAGCTCCACACCACTCAGAGCCTGAGGAGGGTCCAGCAACGCCCTCCACCAGGCCCCCACCTAGAAGCCGCTCATCCATGACCCAAGATGCTTGGCCACCACTGTGGCTGGGCAGGTCCCCCAGCAACCAAAAGGGGTACATCATCAAGAAGGGCAAACACTTCCTACTCTGCCTGTGAAGAAGCTCCCTGGAGACCCCTGTCCACTCTGGAAGTTTCTCAGCAAAGTCCAGGCCCCTCCAGGAAAGGCAGCTCCCAGTGGACCAAGCCTGACAAACCCGCCCCAACCCCAGACCCCTGTGGGGGACCCAGACACCGGCCTGCACCCTGGCAAGCTGTCAGCTCCCGGGGATTCCTGGTACAAAAAAGCCACCAAAAAGAGCCAGGTGTGTGCAGGTAACTGGGGCAGAGTGTGCATTTCTTGCTGGGAGCCATGGTCAAAAGAAAGAGAGAGAGAGGCCAAACAACAGCGTTGAGAAAACCACTTCCAGCAATGGGGAGTGGCCAGGAGGTGGGCACCAGCACCAAGAGATCCGGAGGCCGCCTGGGGCCCGCCTGGGTGCGCGGTGTTGGGGGTGCCGGGCAGAGGGGCCGTGAGATCCCAGCAGCCTCCTGCCAGGCTGTGCACACCATGCCCAGGAGCCCTGGCATCAGACCCCGAAGAGACCTTTAAAATAAGCCAATGCCACAAATCAAGACTTCTGGAGCCCGGAGCACACGCGGGGAAGGCTCCTGGGAAGAGCTCCAGTGCAGCAGGGGGGTGGGCTGGGGGCCGGGGCAAGGCTGCGGGCACCCCTCCGGAACTTCCCACAGCCAGCAGCTTAAGGCCACTCTCAGAGGCCACAGCCTGTCCCAGGAAGGCGCCCCTCTCTTTGCATGCTGTTCACCCATCACCAGCAGGCCTTCCTGCCATCCAGCACCTCAGGGAAGGCGTCATCGGCAGATGGGGAGACCAGAGAGACAGGGGGAGGTGTGCCCCAGCCCCAGGCCCCTCACAGGGGAGCCCACAGCAGGGAGGGGGCAGTGGGCACTCCCCAGGCCTGGCCCGGCCCACCCTGGACCAGCCCCCAGGGACACCCTTCTCCAGGACGTCCGGGGGCCTGGGTGAGCCAGCGGGCTCCCAGAAGCACCCCCCCAGCCCCCAGAGGGCAGCAGCTGGGGGCTGCAACCCCGTCAGACTCGTCTGGAAGCACATTACAACACTTCCCACATCTGTTTCCACTTCCCGACCCGGAGAAACTGCGGAGTAGCTGCCTCGTTCCCTGCGGACGCCCGGACATGTGAGAGTGTGTGCCCGGAGGGCCCCCCGGGGCTGGCGGGCTGCCCTGCCACATAGCAACAAGGCAAGCGGGAATGAGGCCACTCCGAGCCTGCCACGCCCACTCCCTGTCTCCAGGGTGGAAACGAGGGGGGTCCTGCCCCCAGCCCCCCAGAGAATGACCACCACACGGCCTCCCAGACACAGCAGCCCCGTGCTCTTGGCCCCTGTGTCCACAGCCAGCCAGGAGAGGGGCGGGGGGCGGGGGGGGACTGAGCGCTGAGTGCTCAACACCAGACCCTGGCCTGCAGCCCCTCCACCCTCCACCTCAGTGGGCGCCTGGCACCGTCCCCCCGCTCCCTGGTAACCCTCCATGCTTGCAAGGACAGCAGGCTGTGGCCAGGGCACCTCCATCAAGTCTACTTCCCATGGAAAAAAGGCCCTGCAGAGGAAGTGAGGGTTGGGGTCCTGCTTCTCAGCTACCTCTTCCCCACCTGCCACAGCCCAGCCCCCTATGCTTCCCAAGGCTGGGGTGGGTGAGCCTGGGCCCAGGAACCCCAGCTCTGCAGGCCAAGAGTGGCTTCAAGCTGGCCCTGCCCCTGCCCTCACCAGCCTCCCCTGCCACCCAGCAAGCACCCAAGGCGCTCCCGAATTTGGTCCCTGGGCCTGGGACCCTGCTGACCCACCACCACAGCTTCGGCTGAGAAGGCCCTCTATAGTGCGGGGCCCAGGGGCTCCTCCCCAAGAAAGGCACCCCAGGAACATGGCCTCAGCATCCCAGGGTCACAGCGTTCAGCCTCAGCATGGGGGAGCCCTGCCCCATAATAGGCCGGCGAGAACCCCAAGGAGCTGCACACACTCAGCAGGATGGAGCCACTGAGCAGACAAGCCCCCTAGGGTCTCCTAGTCCAGGAGGACAGGGGCCCCATCCCCAGCCCGGTGGGCACAGCCAGGAGGGTGGGGGCACTGCCGAGGCCAGGAGCCCAGGCAGGGAGGTAGCACGGGGCCCAGGATGGGGCCAGCCACACCCAGGGCTGCCAGGCGCTTACCCAAGCAGGTCCTGCCGTCCGCATGGAGCCGGAATCCGGGCTTGCACTCGCAGAGATAGGAGCCTGGTGTGTTCACACATCTGTGCTGACAGCCGCCGTTGTGCATTTGGCACTCATCTACATCTGGACAGGGACACAGGGCCAAGGGTTAACCGCCCCAGGGACCCCGATCCGGGCCCCCTCACTGAGGACATGGAACCCCGCCCAGGTGCCCAAGCTCTGAGCTCCGGGCCCACGCTAGCCAGAGCAGAGTGGGGAGAAGGCGGAGCCTGACCCTCATACCTGGCCAGCCTGCTCGGTGGGCGGGGCCGCCACCTTGGGGGTGGCCAGAATGTGGGGAGCCCTGGGGGTCAGAGAGAATGCAGGGAGTGGCGGTCTGGACAATGCAAGGGCTGCAGAGGGCCCTGGGCTGAGGTGGGGAGAGGCCCAGCTCCTCACGCCTTTCAAGACTGAACTTGGAGCTCACGCTCGATTCCAAAGTCCAAATCCAGAAATACTCTCAGGACGGTGTCAGCCGTTTCTCTGGGACCCATGAGCCCAAAAGGAAAAACCAGTAACTCATGAGATGCCCTTGCCCAGGCTTTGGCAGGGGGATAGGAGGGCTGAACAACGTCCACCAGATTAACATCCATCCAGAGCGTCAGAATGTGACCTTAAGATGCAGATGTAATTAGTTATCTGTGCTAAATAAGGGGGGGGGTCCCTAAATTCAGCAACTGGGGTCCTCAAAGAAGACACACGGGGAGGCAGAGGTTGGAATGAGGTGGCCACAGCCAAGGAACAAGGGGGGGCCACGTGAGGCTGGAAGGACAAGAGAAGGAAGGGTCAGAGGGAGCTGCTGACACCTTGATTTTGAACTTCCAGCCTCCAAAACAGTCAGAGAATAAATGTCTACTGTTGTATTTGTCCCGGGGAACTAACGTGGGTGATGTCTGCCTGGGTCCCCCCGGGGCCTCCCGATGCCAGGGGGACGGGAGACCACCAGCAGCATCCCCCAGACAGGACCCAGGCACTTCCGGGAGAACACCCCCCATCTGAGGCCACCGACCACCAGGGCAGGACACCCGTGCCCACCGCGCCTCAGGCCCCAGGGAACGTGCTGACCAGAAGTGGATGAGGCCAGCCCAAAGGCCCTGGGTAGCCTCCCCAGGAGCCCAGCTGAGAACTGGAGAGGGAGAAAGACCCTCCCTAGAGCTGGAGGCCCGCGGGCCTGCACCCCAGGAGGGTCACCTCCGCCAGCAGGGATGCAGAGGCACAGGGAAGGTGGGGGCTGCCCTCACCTCTCACCCCTCCCTCCAGACTTCCGTCCACCAACCTGGGCCCCCAGGGAGGCTGGGCAGCGACTGAGGTGGTTAGAACGGGCTGCTGAGACACCTGTGTGCGTGGCGAACACCTGTGTGTGAGGGACACAACTGTCCGCGAGACACGGAGACCAAGGGGGGAGCCACTGCAGACATGGGGGGGGCCCTGGCGCACCAGGCATGGGGACGGAAGCCCAGGCCCGGGCCTCGGCCAGTCCACACTCTTCAGATACCAGCCTCACCAACGGAGTAGCCGGCATCCCCAACCACAAAAGCAGGGAGACAGACACGTAGACGCTCCACTCCAACATCTACAAGCCACGACTCCATCCTCCGGTTCCCACCCGTGAAAATGCCCAGCTCCCATGCTTCCATCCTAAAGTGCAGGCTGTCTGAGCCCACTTGCGAAGGGTGCCAAAGGTGGGCCACAGGGCGAGGCTCCCCCGCCATCCCCAATGCCTGCCCATGAGCTTATGCTTCCCACACGCACGGGAACCGTGCCTCCAGCCCGTGCGCTGAGAATGGACCTGGCGCCCCAGAAATGACACCAAACCAATCCCAGGAGGCCAGGGCCTCTGCACACACAGGCCAGGTCCACTCCGGGGAGACCCCCCGGGGCCCTGCCAAGCGCCTCAGAGAGAAGACCAAAGACCCAGGGAGGCTCTCTTCTGCCCGTGGCAGCCTGGAGCTCTCTCAGAATGGAGCCGGGAGATTCTGGGGAAGAAGCCTGAAGGCAGAGGCCAAAGGCCCCCAGCAGAGCCGCCAAGAGGGTGGGGGACAGAGGGACCCAGGGCCCTCCTGTGGGAGAGTCAGCTGGGTGGGGAGTGGATGGAAGGGGAGGGCGGGCAGCACCCACCCACGGGGGCTCAGAAAGAGGTAAAGATGAGACCGCAGGGGACACAGCCCTGGGCACACAGTAGGTGCTTAGCGAAGCTTTGGGGAAGATGTGCCAGGTGTGTGCCGTCTGGGGGGATGGACGGCAGCTGCAGTGTCCAGACCAGCCCTGCCAGGCGTCCTTCTGGCACTCTGCTGTGCTCCTGATGTGGCCCTGGGGCCGGATGCACAGGCACGCAGGGGCGCTGCTTCTGGAAACCTGCTCTCCGCCGGCAGCCCCACATTCACACTCGGCTCACTCCAGACCCCCGTCGAGGAGAGAGGCTGGCTCAGGCAGCGCCACACCCCTGAGCTGCTCGGACCCCTGGCTGGGGGGCCAAGCCCACCTGGAGGACCACATCCTCCAGCAGCTCCCGGGCAAGTCTGAGCAAGCCGTCCAAGGACGCAAGTGGAGCCCCGGACAGCATCAGCCCCTCAGCCAGCCCAGCAGGCCTGTGGGCCGCAAGGACACCAAATGGACAGACAATCTGGGAGGAAGCACTCGGGGAATGCAGGGGCAGGAGGCTGCCGTCAGCCAGCAGGGCCCCTCCAGCTGGGCTGCCCTGACAGCTGGGGCCTCCCGCCCTGGCTCACACCCCCTGCCCACATGACCACTGTTCTGGCCCCCCTGCTGCCCATACAGGAACATTCAGACTCAAGCGTCCACACCAGTGGATAGAAATGCTGCTCCTTGCTAAGATGCGCAGGGCCAGGTCTGCAAGCCATCTCCCAGGGCGCCCCTCTCGGGAGGGGCTGATGCGCTGACCGCAGCCCCACGCTCTCCCCTGGCCCCTGGGGCTGCACTGCCTGGTGATCGGCAACCTGCCCCTGGCGGGGACAGGACCTGTGAGCGGCAGCCCGGCAGGTGCAATGACACTCAGCCCCCACGTCCAGCGCCACCGAGTGCTGTCATCCCGTGTGGGTATCTGGACACGGCGGGCAGCTCAAGGCTGAAGGACCTGAGGCCTCCCCCTTCACCTCTCTGGGCAAGGGAAGCCTGCTGAAGGGCAGCGGGGCATTTGGCCACCTGACCTCCTGCTGGGGCCCCTTCACAGAGGAGACAGACACTCAGGCCGCAAGGCAGGACCCAGTTCCCTACCCCTGCCTGCCCCACTCCAGAGGCAGCCACGTGGGGGCAGAACAGAGCTGTCCTCAGCCAACTCCAACCACCTGGAGCTGCTGACCCTGTGACCGTGGCCGTGGCCATGGCTGTGACCTGACAGCCACAGGCTCAGTGATCTGAGTGAGGTCAGCTGAATAATGGCCCTCCAAAGGGTTCACATCCTAATCCCCAGAGTCCCACCAGCAAAAGGGACTCTGCAGGTGGGCTTACATTAAGGATCTCGAGGTGGGCCCGGTGTCAACACAGGGCCCTTAAAGGAGGGGGCAGGAGGTCAGGGAGAAAGAGATGGGAAGACACGGGGCCTCTGGCTAGCCCAACCTCCTGACTCCCCCAGTGAGGTCCACTGTGCTCTCTGGGGGCTGGATGCCCTCCCTGGGGCCTGTCCTGCAGGCCCGCTCTCTCCGGCTGAGCCAACTTGCCTACACCCAGTGCTTCCTGCTGTGGGACCAGTGCCCTGAGACCCCAAACGGCAGGGCCCCAACTGAGCATTGACACCTTAGGTCCTGGAACTACAGAGAAAACATCACTCTCCCAGACAGCACAGAGGGGGGCCTGCGTCCCACCCCCCGACCCCAAGCTGAAAGAGAGCTTGAAGGTCCCGAGTCTCCCATGCTGATGCAATGGAACCAGTAATAGTAGCCGGGTGCAAACCCCCTCTGCCCTCTCCAGCCCGAAGCCCAGCCACCACACGTCCGATGCAGCTCACGCCGGCACGGGGAGGAGCCAGGAGCAGGCGGGTCCAAGCCGACACCGGGCTGACTCCCCAGGTCGTGCTTTGGGCAGCCTATCTCGATGCTGCTGGGAGCCCATGGAGGCTCCACCAGCTCCCAGGACAGGGGCTCATGCCAGGGTCCATAAGCTGCCCCTGCAGACACCCCCCAATCAGCCCCTTCTGAAGCCTCACCCATGCTTCCACGGAAACCTGAGCCCTCTGGGACGCTGCCAGGAAGCCCACTCACGTGGTTATCAAGTTCAGAATCCTGCTCTCCCCTGAACATGCCACAGGGTCCTCATGCCCAGAGATGGCACCCCGTCATCCACAGGCCCTCGTTCTCTCCTTTCCACAAGGCCACGCAGGCCCCAGAGCAGGGTGGGGGCTCCCCAAAGCCCAGCCCCACACAGCCCCTCTCTGGAGGCTACACAGCCTCACAGCACTTACACCACAGCGGCCTGGCCTTGGCTGAGCCACCGAGTGGGGGTGTTGCCCACCCCGTGGGGACCCAGCCTGAGACCCAGCTGGGATGGCTCAGGGACAGCAGAGCAGGGCCAGTACCTCCAAGAAGACCGGGTGCCCTGCGCAGAGCCACACTCAGGGGCCAGGGACGACCTGGAGGGGAGTGCCCCACCCCGTGCTGTGACCCAGGTGCTGACTCCCCGCGCACCGCCTCCCATTCCCAAGGATGACCGGCCCCAAGCTCCAAGGAGCTCCTGCGGGAGGCTGGCCCAGCGTGGGTAGCAGATCTACAGTGCAGGGACAGGTGGGATGGACCCGGACAAGGGTGTATCCGCTTTCCATGAACTGCTGGGGTCCTCCCGGCTCACCCTGCAGCCCACTGGGCTGACCACACCCCCAAGGCTTGGGGAAGGTGACAGAAAGGATAGCACCTGCACATCCACACGCGACCCCCAAGGGGCCGGGCTCTGGGGATCCTGGAATGGCAGACTTTGCTTAGGGACCCCAGAGGGCTCTCTCTTGAGCCTGCCTTCTTGCTTGCCCCCCCCCGGGGGGGCCAGTGCAGGGAAAATGCCCCCCCCCACCCCCGTGCCACAGGCAAAGGCAAGGGCCTGTTTCTCTTCCCTCTGGTCAAGAGGCCATTCAGCTGTCAGCAGACCCCGCAGCCAGACCAGAGAGGGGACAGAAGGTCGGATGACTCAGGGAGGAAGGGCCCTGTCCCAGAGGAAGCGGCAGCCAGCGGCACTGCCCCAGCCCTGCTCCCTCCAGCCTCCGCTCTGTCAGCCGCCTGGGTGGCTAGCTTCAAAAAGAGGTGCAAAGGGGACCCGCGGCGGAGCGGGGCGCCCGCCCCCCGCCCCACACCCTCGCAGAGTCCGCCCGGCGCCCACCTGGCCTCCGGTCACCGGCGCTCACGGAGTAGCCGGCCTGGCCCAGGTGGCACGTGTAGCAGCCCCTCCAGAGGTAGCGGTAGTGCGTGCCCGCGACGCGCGCCAGGCCCCCCAGGAGCCCGAGGCACCAGAGCGCCGCCAGTCCCCCGTGGCCGCGGGACGCTCCCATGGCCGGCCAGCCAGCTGCGCGCACCCCAGCGGCCCGCCGCGCTCTGAGCCCGGCGCCCCGCCCCTCGCCTGTTTGTTCTCGGCTTTCCCCCCGCCCCCCGCAGGTGAAGGCCAAATCCACTAGGCGGAGGGGCCGCTCCCGCCCCGCCCCGCCCCGCCCCGCCTCGCCCCCGCGGGCCGCGCGGGACCCGCAGTGCACCGCCCCGCTCCCCGCGCATTCCGGCGCGCTCTCGCAGCCGACACGGACCCGCGGCACGCACACAGGCACCCCTCGGGCAGACACACAGGGACACGTGCACAAACAGACCCACATGTGCACATACACACGTGACACACACAGGACCCCGCACAGACATGTGCAAGCACACGCATGCGCATGCACACGGACACATGCGTTCCCAGCAGCTACACGGAAGACAGCAAGGCAGAAAAGGAGGCCACCCTGGCAATGCCACCGGAGGCTTCGGAAAGACAGGTGGGCTTGGGTTCTGTCAAGTGTGAGGTGGATGGAGAGCCAGGCACGTCGGGTCCAACCCCCAAAGTGGAAATCCCCAGGGGTAAAGACACCTGCAGCCCCCAAGCCTGGTGTCCCGCACCCTGCGCTATCATGTCCTCCGCTGGACAGGGGCTGACACCCAGAAGGAGTCCCTGCACCCCTACAGCAGGTGGGAGAGGGTCAGAGCGAAAATGGACTCCCTAGCAAAGGGCAGCAAGCCTCAGGTGTCAGGCTACATTAGCCCTGGAGGCACATCCTACCCCATATACCCCTGAACCCCCACTTTGCTCAAGGGCACAGCCTGAGGCTCCAGCTTGGTCCAGAGCAGGCAGCATCCTAAGAACCTATGCATACAGGCCTCATGAGCATTTGACCAGCAGCCCCATGCTGCCCCTGAGGTCTCACCTCTGGGACACTGCCCAGGCCGGCCCTCCACCTCCCGGTCCACTACTGGGGCCAAGGCCCTGCTGGCTGGCACTCTGCCCAGCCCACAAGGGGTCGCAGGGGGCAACCTCAAGCCCGTGGGAGAGAGGCACGACCTCACCTTGCCCAGTCTTGCCTGCAGTGCAGAGGCCAGCACTTCCCATTGGCCCCCCGCCTACCAGGCACCCGGCAGGGCAGAAACAGGCCTGTCTGGGGCCTGCCTGCCTGTCTGCCACGGCCTCCTGGGTGAGCCTCTCTCCTGTCCTTCCTCTGAACGGCACACAAGCCCTTCAACTCCAGCCTCTCACCCTGGAAGCCTCCCTAAGTCTCTCTGATGGGCACACTGTCAGATCGCTGTTTGGACGGTGCCTTCCGCGTGAGCTAGCAGTTTATTACTGCAATGTAAATCTCATTTTCCAACAGCTCACAAACCAGTGCTCATAGAAACCCGAGGGTCCCCCCGTCTGCAGCCACCAGCCAGGAGGCAGGGGGACAGGAGGCCGTGGAGACAAGCTCTGTCTCCAAGGGAGGGGCAGAGGGACACCATCAGAAGCTCTGACTCAGAGATTGCTGGGCAACAGGGCCTGGGTTCCTCTGTTAGCACCCTTCTGGGGTGAAGGTCCTGCAGAGATCCCGCAAAGTATCACTAAGTCCCATGCAGACTCCACTCTGACGTCTTTCAGGACCAGGGCCATGGGAGGAGGAACCAAAGACAGGAAGCGGGGGGCACCAGCCTCGGTCTCCTGTGCAGACCCCCAGGTCCTGCCCACAGGACACAGTTCTGGGGACCAGCAATGTCTGAGGGCTACAGTGAGGTCCTCAGAACCCAGGACAACACAAGGTATGGGATGAGCTCCAGCAGCATGCCCCTGAAGGACCAGGGACTGCGGAGGGCTCTGGGCCTCCATCCCCACGAGGCCAGGCAGGAGGACTCGGCATGGTGGTGCAGGGAGCAACCCGCCGAGTGCAGAACGCCACCAGCCATGCAGACAGTGCCCACAGCTGCCCCACTGCCCCCCCACCCCCGCCCCAGTGCCGCCAAGCGCATCCAGGCCCGCAGCTGTGGGGTCTGGAAGCTGTTTGGGAAATGCTTTCCCGATGCAGAAATGCGGGCTGGGCGTCTCTGCCCAGCGGAATGTCTGTGTGTCAGCAGAAGGAGCCGTTTCCCCCCACCCGCCGGGCCGGCTCCAGCTTTCCTCTCCAAGCTGGGCGGCCACTGGGCTCCTTCGCCAGGCTCCGGGCTGGGGTGAGGGCACCGTGCCGCCCCAAAAACGCCACACTACCCCTGAGCGTGGAGCCCATCCCACCACAGGCCCCTGACCTGGGGCTTCAGGGCAGAAGTGCCATGTTCCTGGGTCAGGGGGGCCGGCAGGAAGCAGAGCACGGCCAAGCTCCCCTTCACTTGTGGAGTCTGTTCCGGGGGGACAAGACATGGCCCGAGCAGGCCCTCCAACAGCACCCAAGGAGGCCAAGGCATCGAGCACCCTGTCTGGCCTCTGAGGGGGAGCCCGCAGGTCTGGACCTCGCCATCTCCTGGGGGCTGGGCACTCCTGGGTCCCCACGTCTCAGGAGGAGCTAAGCCCTCTGCAGACAGAGGCATGCGAGAGAGGAGTGGCACCAGAGAAGCCCCCAGAAGTCACTGCCCAGGACCCCTAGGTGCCCGGACTTCGAGGATGCAGGTCCACGGGCACAGCAGGCTCCAGAGTAGAACAGCAGGTGCTGGGCACCCACAGGTAGCCATGGTGCTGGGCGCTGGGTGGGGGAGGAGGCCAGGCCGTGCCCGCTCACGGGGGGACAGGCCACCCTGGGATGCCCCGGGCCCCGGCTCTGCTAACACCTCTGCTCACTCCCCTCCCCCCCTGCTGAAGTCGGGCGGGTCCTGTGTCCCTCCTGGGGGGGGGGGGGGCGCAATGACGAGCAGGTGCCCGAGTGGACACAGGGACTGTAACAGGCTAGGCCAGTGACCAGACAGCCCCCGACAGGACCCCCAGCGGCAGGAAAGAAGGGCCAGGAAGGGGCTGGAAGGAGGCTTCTCTCTCAGGCTCCTCTTCCATCAGCCTTAGGGAGGGCTCAAGGGTCCTCCCGGCCACCTCTGGGCCCTCAGGTGACCATCGCCTGCCTGGCTCTTTCTACCCTGACGTCCGGAGCCCAGCCCAGGACAGGAGGTCAGCTTTCAGTCTGGAGCCACACGCGGTCCAGCCCGCCTGCACGCAGAACGCCCGCCCCCCCCCCCCACCCCCCAGGCTGCTGCCTGAGTTTATTTCAGGAGCAGGGAGCCAGCTGATCCCAGCGCCAGCCTCGTGGTAAACCCATTACCCGGCGGGACTCCTCACCCAAGCAGAGGGAAGGGAACTTAAAACCACGGTTGTTTCTGAGCGCCCAGCTGCCATTCCTGACTGCAGCTGCCCCTGGCTGGGGCCGGGAGGAACTGGGGGTGCCCTCCTCTTTCACACATGGGCCCCCCGGGGAGCCCAAGGTGGAGCAGCCTCAGCCCCACACGCTGTCCTCTGGGGACCAGCCAGCTTGGGCGGCACCAGACGCCGGCGCCACACCAGAGAGCCCGAGGCCCGGTGTGGCCCGGGAGACACCCGCGGAGGGCCGGCCCGGAGCTGCGCCGGAGGCCTCCCACACACGTGTGCACATGCATGCGTGCGCGTGACGGGGCTCTCTGGTGGCGGCGGCTGCCTGGCCTCACTCCCCGGCTGTCGTGCAAAGGCTGTGGGGAGGCCAGCTCTAGCCCTGGGAGCGCCCGAGGCCAGAACGCCGACAACCCCCACCTTGGGCACGGCCCCCAGGCCTGGCTCTCACTGAGGACACTGAGCTGCCCGGGACACACAGACGGCCCCGGAGCTCACGCTGCACTCGGAGGAGAGGACATGGTGATGGCTGATCGACGGGGAGGCTTCCTGGAGAAGGTGGTGAGCCAGCCTGTGGCCAGCTAGCAGGGAAGGGCACAGGCATGTTCACCGGCTCATCGGGGGACATCGGGGCAGCCGCAGGGCTACTGGCCCAGAGGCAGGAAAGGCTGGCGAGGCGAGCATGCCCGGCAGGGAGTCTGGCCGAAGCTGTGTGCCTGGCCCTGGTCCACAGCAGGCGCCGGGAGAGACGGCCAGAACCAACCAGCACATCGACGGCCAGGCGCATCACCAGGCCCGCATCCAACAACCCACGCAGCTTTCTGGGCCCGGGCGGTCACTCCTCCTGCTGCGCTTTCCCCACCCGACAGCGCAACCTGACCCCAGGACGCTGTGGTCACAGGGGTGGCAGTCAGCTCAGCCAGCACCCAGGGCCAGCCAGCATGTATGCTCCCTCCCCAGGTGCCCGAGCCCGGAGCTGGCAGGGCTGGCCATCGGCCCCTCCCGCCTCTGAGGCCCCAATGCCACACCACAAGTACTCAAGGCCACCGAGTGCACAGGCTGAGCCAGGGCCGGACACTGTCCATGTGAAATGCAGAGGGACAAGAAGTGAGCCCAGAGGACTCCCCAGCTCTGACCCGGCCAGCCATGGGCCCCGGCTCCGAGCACCCACACCCTCTCCCTAAGGTCTGTTCACGGAAAATGCGCTAGTCCTGGGGTCTTACCCTCTGAGTTCTGGTACGGCTGCCCACCCCAGAGCTGCTCTGGCCAGAGCCCGGGGACCAGGGAGCGAGGAGGGTTTGTCAATGGGATTCTGGGGTCTGGCTGAGCCAGAGTGGGGTCAGAAGCCCAGCGGCCCAGCGGGGTCCAGAGCAGTGGGGTGGGGCTGGGGCGAAGGGAGTGGAGGCTCGGCCCAGACCTGTCTCCCACAGATGCCTGGAAAAGAGCCAGGGAGGGTGGGGAAGGTGCGGCCACCATTCACACAGAGGGACAGAGCCACCGGCAGGAGAATCCAATCAGGGGGCTGGGCCCCGGGGTGGGGGTGGGGGCTTCAGGATGAGCAGAAACTCACAGGGAAGGGACCCAACGGGACAGGGTGAAAGAAGAGAGAAGCGGAGGCGAAGACCTCTCCACCTGCCAGGCAGAGGCAGGCCAGGTGTGGGGAGGCCACCCTTCCCCAGAGCAAGGCTAGGAGGGGCCGCTGTCCCCACTCCCCCAGGGTGGGGATGTGCCGCCTTCCCCAGGCTTGCCACGGCCCCCGCAAGCTTCATGTCACTGCCACCCCCAACAGCCCAGCCCTCGGGCCAAGGCCCTGGACCACCGTGGCTCAGGTGGAAGTGGCTGCCCCACACAGCAGGCCCCCAGCTCAGTGGGGGAAGCTGCCGGGGCGGGGGCAAGGTCCGGCCTGACTCCTGTGCCGTGCCCTCCCCATAGCAGGGCGGGGCTCCCGTTCGCATGGTCTGCCTCCTCTTGCCGAGCCCGAGCGTGAGGACCACGGCCTCCAAACGTTACTCAGGCCCCCAGCCACGCCTGTGGTATGTTGGGGCTCAGGGATCGAAGCTGGCCTTCCCAGCTCCCGCATCCGGCTCTTGCCCTGCAGCTCAGCCCCCGCCCACAGGCCGTACCGCTGGCCTCGGGCACCGGGGCTCTGCTGTGTCAGCGCCCGCAGGCCGCCCATCTGAGGTCTCCTCCCGGAAAACTGCACCGTGCCCCGGGCTCAGGGGTCAGGCAGGCCCGCGGGGCAGGCTGTCACCAGCGGGCCCTGACTGTTGATGGTGGCAACCATGATCATTTCTCCCACGCCGGCCTTAACCAAGGGCCTACCTGCTAGCGTCTGCTCACTAGAGGGACAAACGTAGCCAGCGTCCGACTCTCAGAGCCTCTGATGGAGGAGGCCTCCGGCCACGGACGCCTGGTCGGAAGTGCCGCCAACCTGCCTGGAAGGATTGCGGTTCTGAGCTGGGCTTGCTCGCCTGTGTCCAGGGGACAGGCGGCCAGGGGACCATGCCCTCGCAGGAACAAGGCAGGGGTTTTGCGACCAGAAGGCCCGAGTGCACGCCGGGTTCCGAGGCCCGCAGGTGCACGATGAAACCGCCAGGCGGCCTCTCCCGGCCGGGTCCCTGCGTCCGTGCGGGCAGGTCACTCCACAGATCCCTGCCGAGCGGCACTGCCAGGTTGGACAGCAGGGAATGGCAAGAGGCCCCTCCAGCTCCAGAGAAGCTGGCAAGCCAGAGGAGACAGGACGGGGACCCCCAGACGGGGCCTGAGCGCCCAGGACGTCACGCTGGGCTTTACTCCCCATCCCCTAGCTGTGTGAGCCCGGGGCGGCCTGAGCACCGAGCAGCAGAGCAGGTCCAGCCTGCAGCGTGGGCTGGACAAGACATGGCCTCCTTCCTGCCGTCACCATGACACTTCCCGACAACCCTCCCGTCCTCCTGATGCAGCGAGAGCAGGGTTGTCCTGGGAAACGCAGAAGTCCTTACAGGGATAAAACCTCCCTCGAGACTTGGGTGGGTGGGAGGGGGTGGTCCTGCCATCGGAGGGACCAAGGATTACCCCAGGAGGGGGTCAGAGAAAGCCCTCCCACCCCCAGGAAGGGCCTATGAAATGCAGTCAGGCCCCCCGGGCACCACAACGAGGGTCCTTGGCAGCTCCCCTGGCCACACTCCCTCCAGGGCCCTGCGGGCCCAGAGCCTGAGCCCTGGAGGCTCCTAGTCGAGGCCTGTCACTTCCCACGTTCTTGTGTCTCCCCCGGGACAGTGAGAGCCTGCAGCCATCTCCAGGAGGCCAGTGGAGGCCCGGCCAGGCAGAGTGGGCGTAAGAGAGAAGCACTAGTCCGGCTGCTTCCCAGGACGGAGACAGGCCTGGAGCCCCTGGCCACAGCAGAGGCGGGGGTGGGGGGCGGGCAGGCAAGGCCTACAGAGAGGCCACTTCGTGCCCACACCCCCTCAAGCACACATGCCTCACAGCAGGTCCCCTCTGTGTCCCCCAGGGGCCGGGGGGTCCGCAGAACCACCTGCTCAGTGCAGACGCCCGAGCTGGGCCCACGGGGGCTGGGATGCAGGGACACTGTCACTGTCTCCAGGCCTCGAGCCCCTACGGGTTTCTCTCAGACACCCCAGCTCTGCCTGGCCACCCCACAGCCAAGGAGGAACCAAGAAGCTGGGGTGGGCATGGAAAGAGCCAGGTATTCTCGTGTTGGGCCGAGAAGGACTTCCACCGGAGGAAGCCCGCTCCCTGCACAACCCCCCACCTGGCAGCCCCCGCTGCCCCTTCCCCAGAGCCTCCCTTATCTCTGGAAGGAGGGGGGTCAAAGCAGTGGGAACCGTGGATCGCCCGCAGTGGGAAAGTGGGCCTGCGGGCCTCACGTCCCCCCCCGGGAGACAGCCTGATTCTCTCCAAAGAGCAGCCTCCATCTCCCCTGGGAGTGGGACCGAGACCTCCCCCCAGTGGTTACAATGTCACTGTGGTCTTCAGGCCACACCATCTGGCCTAGTGTGAAGCTGGCCACATCTTCCAGATGGGGCGCTCCAGACCAAGTACCCAACTGCCAGCAGTGGGGTGGGGCGGGGGCTGCCAGAGGGTCTTGGAACCCCCTACCCTGGCCTCGGTGTAGTCTCCCCAACCCCAGGGCCTGGTCCCTGAGGACCTTGGTCAAGAAGCAAGTGCCCCAAGGCCAGGTGGAGGACAGGTCCAGCGCAGGTTGGGACAGCTCTTCTCTCCACGTCGCCACCGCCCCCCCCTCCGGAAGCCGGACTGGGGCTGGGTGCCTGCACGGACACTGGGCCAGGGGTCTCAAGACATTCCCCAGTCCTCTGCAGTTCCCGGAGAGGCAAGAGTCTTTTTAGTCCCACTTTCTGGATAAAGAGACTGAGGTTCAGAGTAGTCACCCAAGGTACTAAGCTGAGGCTCATCGTGGGCCTCGCGGACACCAAAGCCTGGCACTGGGGATGGCCTTCCCAGAGGGGCTGACGTGGAGAGCGGGGCGGTCCCGGACAGGAGCTCGGGGCCCCCAGGCTGCCAGGGCATGAGTTTTATGGGGGAGCCTGCGTTTCTCCCCAGGGCCTGCCACCTCCCTAAACCCACCACCCACGCGTCTGGGGGCTGACACGTGCCAGAGACGGCGTCCTGGGAAGCGAGAGACGCGGCAGCAGGCATGCAGCTTCACCTCGGAGATGTGCGGCTCTGGCCTCCCGGCCTCCTGGAGCTCATGGTTCCTGCTCCAGGACGGTGTCCCAGAACGTGACAAGCACATGGGCCTGGCCATGCTCCCGGAGCACGGGCCAGGGCGCCCTCCAGCCAGGCTCCCGTGCCAGCGCTAGGGTTTTATAGTGTCCATTCATCACTCTAGCGGTTTCTGGGCTCACCCCACCATCAACTCGGGGCGCACCACCCTACGTGTGAGCAAACAGAGCCGTCCTGCCCTCAGAGGTAACATCTTGATTTCCCGCTGGCTCTGCTCACTCACGGCCGCAGGCCGCCCCAGCAGTCCTGTTTGCTGGCCAGAGCTGCAGTTTCAGGGGGGCTGGGCTGGGCTGGCAGGGGGACAGAGAAAACACAGCAGGCGCTTGGCTCTCGGCTGCCGGCCGCGCGGTGACTCGGGGCCCCAGCCATCCCAAACACGCAGGGCTAGGGGTCTGCAAACTCCCAGGGGCCGAGGCCAGGCAGAGGCCTGGGGGGGGAAGAAAGGGCCAGGACTGCGGGACGCAGGGTCTGAGGCCGGTCCCCCCAGGCTGCCCTCCCTCCTGGTCATTTTGTCCACAGTGCCGCCCTCGGACAGGTCTGCCAGATGGCGGCAGCCTGGCCTGCCCTTCGGGACCCAGTGGATTAAGGGATTCCAAAGCTTCCCAAAGGAACTTGGAGAGGTTGCATCTGCAGGCCCTGTACCGTGCGGACTCTGTGCAGGGCTCTGGCCAGTGGCTGGAATGCAGACTTATCTTCCAGGACCTGCAGACGCATCACGGGGCATGCCCGGCCCCCGGGCCCCAGGTCAGCACTGGGAGCCCAGGGCACAGGTCAGAAGACCCCCAGCTCTGGAGCAGCCCCAGCACCTTTCCCAGGGCCTCCTGGACACGGACAAGGGGTTGGGGCTGCTTGCCCAGCTCTAGGGCCCGAGGACCAGAAGGGACAGGATGGGAAACCCAAGGTCCAGCCCCAATCTGGGAGGCCCCTGAGCTAGAAAGCCCCTCACGGTGGGGACCGTGATTCCGTCTCAAACTGCACAAGCCAGCTTCCCGAGGTGGGAGACCCCGATGCAGAAGCCGAGGCCCAGACGGGCCAGGCCCGCCGAGGTTGGGCAGCGTGCCAGCAGCGGATGGGGGCTCAGACCAGGATCCTCCGTGGGGGCCTGGGGGGAAAGCCTGGGAGAACCGCAGTGGAAGAAGTGTGCGTTTTGTGTGTGGGCATCCTTGGGGCGCACAGAGGCCAGGGAGGCTGGCAGGGGAGCTGACGCCCATGGGCCTCTGCCCTGGGCCTGGCACGCTCTGGGCCCCTCCGTTTGTTCACTCCACCACACGTGCTCGCCGCTTAGAGGGGATACACAGGCTCTCGGTGGAGGGATTGGTCCAGCCGCTTCCCTGAAGGACTGCCAGGTGCTCCCAGGTAGGAAAAGGCACACACAGTCTCCAAACCCCCGGGACTCTCCTCATTGGCACCAAACCTCCAGCCCTGTGTTTCTACAATGTCGGGGGCTGCTGGACATCTGGACTTGGTGTGAGTGGGGTGGGGGCTCAGGCAGGAGGGCAAGTGTCAGCAGCAGGGCCACCCTCCTCACCCCGGCCTGGGGCGGGGGGCACTCCTCTCTGCCCCAACTCCCCCTGCACTCTGTGCGTCCTGGGGTGGGGGCGGAGGCCCCATGGCTTCTGTCATCCCAAGGGGCCCATTTCACAGAAGGCGAAACCGAGACCAAAGCCAGGACTTGGGGGGGTGATGTGGAGATACCAGGCTAACCTTCTCACCCGCCCTCCCCATCAGGCACAGGACCCCGGCCCTGCTCCCCTCCCTCCAGCCTCCTTCTGGCCATGAAGGCGCTGGAAAGGAGACACCCCGTGTTTGCAGAGCACTCCACCAGGGCAGACTCCCGCACCCCCAGACCCCAGCCCAGCAGGCTGGGCCCCGCCCGGCCCTCTGAAGGACGGCTCCCCGCTGGCTCTTCTCTGCAATGAATTCCGGGACACAGAGACGGGGGCAACCGTCCAATATGGGGCAAGGGGACCGATGCCGCTGGCCCGAGGGACCCGCACTCAGAGGGGCCCATGCTGCCAGAGCCAGCCCTGGGGTCAGGGGTCAGGTGGGGGCTGCAGCAGACAAAAGAGTGTGAGGGGGCACCGGGGGGCAGCCTGTCTTCCCCCTGCCTCAACCCTAATCCGGCCCCCTCCTTCCCCACCCCCAGAGGAATCTTCTCTCTGTTCTTGATTTGGCTGACAGCCTGCCAGTGACCACGGGGCCGAGGGAGAGGGTATGCCCGGGGCTGGAGAGCACCTCCGGCCCAGGCCTCAGCAAGCCCTAGTCGGGGCTCCATGCCCACCAGTGCCGCATGCATGCCCAGGTACCCGGCCCACCCTCCCCCCCCCACTGCCTGTGCTTGGTCCAGCCGGCCACCCACCTACCCTCCGGGGCTGCATCTCCCCCAGCACAGCCCCCAGAGGCCCCCACCCACATCAGGTTCTCTGAGTCACCCGGGGCTCATTTTCGGAGACACGTGGATGCCCTAAAGGCATGACGAGTGGGTTGGGCAGAGAGGACCCCATCACTGGGGAACCAGCGGGGGCGGCCCTGGGGGCTGAGGAGGAGGCGCCCCTGGGACAGCCGGGGCGGGGATGCGAGGCTGAGGCCGGGCCCTGGCGGCGGTGGGCTGCGCCCGGGGCCCACCTTGGCAGGTCCTGCCGTCTGGTGGCCGGGGGGCAGCGGCAGTAGAAGCCCCCCATGGTATTGTAACACTGGTCCTCACAGCCCCCGTTCCCACTGCCACACTCATCCACGTCTGGGGTGGGGGGACACTGGTGAGCGGTGGGGACCTCCCTCCCACCCAGCCCCGGCCCTCCCCAGACCCGAGAGGCCTCGAAAGGGCACAGACCAGCAGAGAGGGGCAGACAGGCCCCACGAGAGGGGGACACCCGATGGGTCCACCCAGCAGCAAGGGAGGCGCGCGTACCTGGGTCTCTCCGTGCACCCAGGACAAGCAGCCTGTCCTACGGCATTCGAGAGTGATTTTTCAGGATGGCCATGCAGGCACTGCTTGGCCCAGGAGTGGGCCCTGCTCCCCCAGACGGGAGCCACACCTGCTTTTCTGGGTCCTCACAAGAACGGCCTGTGCACGTGTTCTGGTCCCGTGGTCAGTGTCCCAGGGAAACCAAGCTTCCCCCTGCTTTGAGGCCAGGAGGAACCCTCACAGCTGCCCCCAGACCCGCATCAGTGCCCAGCACAGCCCTGATCCCAGCCCACCAGGGACCTTATGGAGCCAGGGCTGCCAACAGGGAGGGACATGTATGGGGTAAGAGCGGGGAGTAGGCTCCTCCACCTCCCAGCACCTCCAACCCCGTGCTGCCCACCTGAGGTCTGAGAGGGGCCCTACTCTCCTCCTGGCCTCTCAAGGCCAAAGGCCGAGCTCCCCCGGTCTCGTGGGGAATGTGACCCAGAGGCAGGCACAGACCACGCAGAGACCCCAATGTGCCACAGCCCACGGGTGCAGCTACCGAAAGCACCAGGCCCTTCCTGGCCATGCAGGGAGCAGCCCCTCTCCCAGAGGCTCAGCGTTCACACAGCCCCATGCCAGCATTCCCATCAAGGCCAAGCCTCCCCAATGGCTTCACCATCTCTGCACCTGCCTGGGAGGGTCCCTGCAAGACCCCGAGTCGGGCTTAGGCTACAGCCGGCCACAGTCCCACAGGAAAGGCTGGGGCCGGAACTCTCCTTGCGAATGCCGGGAGGCAACCATCAGCCCAGGCCCGCAGAGGTTAATGCCGGGAATTTTCTGAGAATTCCTAGAGAATGACACAGGACGAGACAGAGGTCAGCCCAGCCCAGGGGTCACAGCTGGGGTGCCCAGGGCAGGAGTCAGCGTGGGCCTGGGGAGACGGCACAGCGGCCAGCCCTGCAGACGAGGAGTGGGCCAGGTGGGAGGTGCGCAGAGAAGCTCCGGGGCCTGTCCTGACCTTCGGGCCTCTCGGTGGGGCACTCCATCACGGCTGCTGGCACGCAGGGTCCACGGGGGCCCGGGCACCAGCGCCAGCACCCCTCCCAGACCCCACTGGCCGCCCCACACCCACAGAAAGAGGCCTGGGTGCTGGCCTGGTACTCGTGCGGGCCCTGCTCTGTGGCCCCGCCTGGCGCTCTGGATGGCATCCTGGAGTCACCTGGCTGCCCCCGAGCCCCTGGCGGTACGCCCCGGCTCCAGGACCCCCAGGGAGCTCCCCACACCCTGAAGGGCTGAGCCCCACGGGGCTCTGTGTCAGGCAGGCTGCTCAGCGCCTGTGTCCGCCCACGGCTGGACCACACCATCCTCAGCACGGGGACAGGACCCCACGTGCCGCGGGAGTCCCTGTGTCTGGCCCAGGCCAGCACGCAGGGGGCCGCAGGACACCCTCAGAGAACATTGAACTAACATCACACTCCTCAAGAGAAGCAGAAGGGGCAGGTGGCTGGCCCTCCCCAAGGCCCCTCCTCAGGCAACGGCAGCCCAGACTGAGCGGGCGGTGATCCTCAACAGGGCCAGAGAGGGGCAGGGCAGGGTCGGCAGGCTCTCCTCTGCTGAACCCTACTGTGCACGTGGCTGGGGGCCGAGGATACAGACAAGGGACCCCAGCATCCTGGGCAGGGGGAGAGCACGGGAGAGGGAGGGGATGACACAGGGGGAAGGACCCAGGGAGGGATCATTGCCCCTCTTGAGGCCATCTTCTTCAAATTCCAGTGCACCCATGGACAGGGCCAGGGGGCAGCTGTGGCTTCTGTGGGGACCCCAGAGTGGTCAGCAGCCCTGCTAGGGGCAGGATGAGGCCAGCAATGACCCCTCCCCGGCAAAGCAACCAGGCCTGGGCTGGCTCACCGGGCAGGCATGGGCTGGGGCCATGGGGCCAGAAGGAGGCGGGCAGCAAAGGGCCCAGAGCCCCTCACAGCCTGAGAAGGAAAGGTGGCTGCGGAGCTGGAAGGGCTTCTCCCCAACGCTTGCCCCCAGCCTGTCCTCTATCAGGGCTCCAGGTCTGTGCAGGGACACTGGAGCTGCCTGGGGGTTTCTGGATGCAGATCCTGGGAAGTACGGACCCAGGCCCACATACTTCACAAACCTCACTGGTTGGCTGCTTGCAGAGTGACCCATCAGTCCACCAGCAACCCCAGCATGGGGTGCCCTGGAGCCAAATTCCAGCAGAAGACGGGCTGCAGCCCGCACTCCTCTCTGCACCCCCACACCCCGCTCAGCTCCGGCCCGTCATGCGTGGACCGGAGTTTCACTTGGGCGGGTCTCCCTGCCCTTCCCGCTCATGAAGCCAGTCTGGGGGTGCATCTCGCAACCTGGTGGGCCAGGTACCACATGGGGCCCTCCATCCAGCGCGTCTCGGGGCGGCCTGAGCCCAGGCAGGGTCGGGAGGTCATAGGCCAGGTCCCGGCCCTGCTCTGAGCCTGCTCAGAGACAATCCCTCACCCGGAGCCGAGGCCCGTCTGGATGCCGGCAGAGAGCATCGCAAGCACTCGTGAAGCATGCGTCCCCAAACCCTGGCCTCTTACACAAGCAGCGCAGAGTGCCCCCAACCCACAGGCAGGCGTGGCAGCCCTTCCACAGGCCCCAGCATCCATCCAGGGACACTGGGCTTCCTTCCGGTGCTGGGAGTCACTGTCCCCATCTTCCAGAGGGAGGCTGCCTCTGGCCCTCAAGCCAGGCCCCCGGTGAGCATGTGATACAGACACTGACTCAGAAAGGCTGGCCCGCCCTCGCTCCTGCTCACCAAGCCCCTCCCCAGGGACCCCTGCCCTCTCTGAAGCTGCCGGTGGTGGCAGAAGAAACGGGAAGCAGGAGGCCAGGCTGCGGGACGGGGAGGATGCCCTGCCCCCAGCCCTCTCCACCCCGGGAAGACCCTTCCACCAGCAGAAAACTGCCCCCACTACAAGTGAAACAGAGAGTCGGCAAAGGACCCAGCAATTCCGCTTGGGCGCACGTGCCCGGAAGACTCGAAAACAGGGCTCATACGGAAAAGAAGGCGGCTGGGTGGTCGCCAGGGGCTGGTGGACCAAGAGGCGCAGGGTCTCCTTAGGGGCGACGAGCATGTTTGGGCGCTAGGTAGGGGTGACAGGTGCTCGAAAGCGTGAATGCGCTAAATGCCACCATGTTGTTCACTTTACATGATGTGAGTTTCACCTCAATTTAAAAAAAAAAAGCAGAAAAAAGCCCTCCTCCAGCTGGATCCCACACCAGACAGGTTGGTGTGCAAGGAAGGAGGTCCGGGGCGGCCATCCCGCCTGGCAAGGCCTCCGAAGACCCTGTCCTTTCAGCTGACCGGTGACCAGGTGCTGCACAGTGAGGAGCCCTCAGCACGCTGCCCCTTTGCCAACCTCCTGGGGAACAAGGGGGCCCACTCCCCACGCCCAGTGTGCCCCCCCCACCTGCCGCCCGTCCGCCAGCAGCCTGGGTACAGCAATGGGCTCTCAGGCCGACCGTGAGGTCCAGCCTGGCCTGGCCTGGGCGGCCGCTTGTGGACCACAGAGCCCCAGGCAGGAAGCAGGTGACAGAAGGCACATGGCTCCAGGCTCCCAGAGCCAGGCCTGCCCGGCCCACACAGGGCAGGGGCCCCATGAACTCGAGCCTCCCAGACCCAGCTGGGACCCGGGCTGTCGCCGGCTGGCTCTGAGCTGGAGGAGCCCGCCCAGGACAGGAGACACTGCCCCCAGCCCTCCCCCCACAGGACAGGACGCGGCCCTCGGAGCCACGCCTTCCCGCAGGACAGGCCCCCAGTCGCTCCAGGCAAGCAGGGCAGGGCAGCGGCCACACACCAGCTGGGAAACCACCACGTGGGGCACCCGCTGAGGCCCCAGGCCTTTACATTCTTCACTGCCTTCCAATCCGCAAAGGAGGCAGGACCCTGAGGGGCAGCCCCCCTGATGGTGGAGGGCAGCACATGTGCTCTGCCCAGACGGGCCAGGCTCCCAGCTGGGCGTTTCTGTACTCTGTCCAGCCAAGCCCCGACTGCACCCTGTGGCCCCTCACCGCCCCCCAGACAGACCCAGCTGCCCCCGTGGCCCTGGTCTAGGGCGGCAGGAACAGTGAGAAGGCACGGCCGCTCTCCGAGGGTAAGGGGCAGCACCCCAGGCCCCCAGCCTGACCATCAGGGCCCCAAAGCCAGGCTGCCCTCCCCTGCCTGGGTGGCCCTGCTCCCCCAACCCTGCTCATCCTCTCCCCTCTTACTCCCACCCCCAGCCTGAGACCCATGTGAGGCCAGAGGACTTTCCTGCCTGGGACCCAAGCCTCTCCCCTCTCCTCGGCCCTGCCAGGCTGCTCTGGGTGACCTGGCCACCCCCAGAACCACATCAGGGCCCCCACATTTTTTCTGGCTGGTGGAGGGGGCACAGCTCCTCTGCCCTGTGTCCCCCAAGCATGTCCAGTCCCTCCCAGCCCCTGGGAGTCTGTGGAAAGCAGCAGAGGGGGGAGGGCACAGGGGACCCCCACCCTGTCTGGAGGAAGAGGAGCCCATGAGGATGGGGGGGCTCGCTCTGCAGCATGAAGGCCAAGACCGCCCAGAGGAAGGCCACTGAAGCTTAGTGGGGGGGTGGCGGCGGGGGAGAGATGGCTGGGCCTTAAGTCTGCGGGACAGTTAGCCCTCATCCCGCCGGCCCACCCAGACCTCGGGCTACCTGTGAGCAGGCAAGATTTATGAGGCCCTGCCTGCCAAGGAGCCCCAGAACCCTCCCCCCTGCAGCCAGGTGTCACGCAGACAGGCCAGGTCTGCATCCATCTCTGCCGGGAGGGCTGATGAAAGCCAGCTGGACCAGAGTCGGCCGCACAAGGCTCAGGAGCGGCAGGTATGGGGGGCTGGTCTCATGCGTATACTTCCCAAAGGGCCCTGCATGCAGGGGGCCTGGAAAGGGACCTTCCTGGGGAGGGATGGGGAGCCTCTCATCCCCTGGGCCCCGCTGAAGGACAGAGGTTCACTGTCTGGGAAGGGGGGCTCCCGGGAGCATCCCACAGCCAGCATCCCAGATGGAACCAACACGGGGAACCCCCTCTCTGGGCAGGATGCACGGCTGGGGCCTGCCTTGCCTGTCTCCCCAGGAATGTTCCGCCCCCAGAGCCCAGCTGCCCCCCTTCCCTCAGGGGAGATGGGACAGTTGGGGCTCCCTGTGTGAGCTTGCTCTGCGGGGCCCTGTGCCTGTTCCGGGCCGGAACGGGTTTGGGCCTGCCACAGGAGCCCACTCAGGGTGCGGCTGAGCAGAGGCACCCCGCCCCACCCCAAGGGACCGCCCCTTTCCCGTGCACCCTACTGCATGTCTTGGGCAGGGGTTCTGGCCCCCAAGACACGCTATACAAGGCCCCTGTGGGGGCTCCAAACCAGCCGTAGGGGCATTAGGGCCCAGCGCAGGTCAGGTCACCAGGCCCCTGGCTCTGTCAGGGCAAAGCTGCAGAAGGGACTTGGTTTTGACCCAGGAGAGAGGGAAACTCACCTAGAGTCAGGCAAGGGGGCCCGGGGGGGGTCCTAGCTGCAGCCAAAGGCGGTGTCCCGAGACTGCAGGGACAAAGGACCACAGCTGGGGAGCTTGACCAACAGAAATGTATTGTCTCCCACAGTCCTGGAGGCCAGAGGTTCAGAATCAGTGTCCCTGGGCTGAAACCAATGTGTAGGCAGGGCCTCGCTCCCTCCTGAGGCTCCAAGGCAAACTTCCCGTGCCCTTCGCAGGAGCCAGTGTTCCTTGGCTTATGGGCACTGCTGCACCCACCTCTGCACCCAGCCTCCTCCGGAATTCCGGAGGGAGCTCCTCCTAGCTCTGGGGCATTTCCCACCGAGCCCCACGCTCAGACGCCCGAGGCTACAAGAGGCCCCTTCAGCAAGTCCACGCTGCTCCGTCAGAAGCTGGATGAGGCTGTGCCCCAAAGTAGGGCTGAGGTCCCATAAGCATGGGTTCGGGCTGGCTGGGCCTCCCAGCCACTGGGTGAACAAGACCCATTGCAAAAACCCTCTGGGCCTGTTTCCTCGTCTCTACAACAGGGAGAGCCATGCATGCGGTGGAGGACGGCCAGGGGGACCCGGGGGGCCCTCGGAGAGCACTGAGGCCCCAGCCACTATTTAGTTCCATTCGGGTCAAAAACGAGAGCCCGAAGTAGCACGACCCCAGGGCCCAGGCCCACAACAGCCAGACCCCAGACCCCGACCCTCCACCATGGCTGCGCCGGCCTATTACAGACACACGGAGGCCAGCCAGGGCCGCACAGAAACTCTCTGAGTTCACCCACATTCTCCCAGCACCTGCCTTGGCTTGTCCCTGCTGCTCCCGGGCCACATTCCCGCCCAGGCCAGGGCCAAGGAGGAGCTTCCTGGCTCCAGGGAGGCGTGCACCAGGTGGGGCAGGGTCCAGGGCCAGCAGCCAAAGGCAGACCTACCCTGGGCCCTGGCTGAGGATCTCAAAACCTGTCCCATTGCTGCCCAGGGCAGGGGTCTTTGAGGTGGGCTCAGCCTGTCCAACGGAGCAGCCCTCCTTGACCTGGGCACTGCGTGATTCTGGCTGGGCTAAGGGGCCACCGTGGCTCCACCTCGGGCCCCCTCCCCGCTCCCGCCCCCGCCAGGAGCTCCCAGGGTCAGAGTGGCTCAAGGGCCCATGGGTCACGTGGACCTTTCTGTGTGTGACCAGCTCCCCAGTTTGCAGACTGAACTCCAGGCCCTGGGTCCAAAGAGACCCGTGAGCTCCTGGGGGCAGAAAACACCACACACATTTTACAGGGTTGCCATGGTAACCGCAGGTCCAAAACCGTGTGCTAGATGGAATTAAATTCACACAAGGAACCTCAACGCCTGACCATTTGAATATCAAGTTACAATCGTTTGTAACAATGACAATTAGAAACCAATGGCTCTGAGCAGGGGGACGGCAAGGGGACGGCAGGGGGACGGCAGGGGGACTGAGCAATAGGCCAAGAAAGCACAGAAACACACAGAAGGAAAGCCAGGAGGCCAACCCCGATCCCAGGAGCAGGGAGACACTCTCCAGACGGGTCGGGCAAGGTCAGGCCTGAGGCTAAGAAGGCGGGGTTCTTGTTTCATTTTGTTCTGAATTAGTAGATTCTATTTTTTAGAGAAGTTCGAGGTTTATGGAAAGGTTGAGCAGAAGTACAGAGAGTTCCACGGGCTGCCTTCTCCCCAAACACAGGCCCCCCCCCCCGCACTAACACGCCATCTGTGCGTGCCGCACCTGTCCCCACAGTGGGCAGGACTGACACGGCGTGCTCATAGCTCCCGCGAGCCTCACGTGTGGTGCCAGGCATTCTGGGGTCTGACAAAAGTGTACGGACGTGTATGCACCGCAAGAGTGTCACACGGAGTGGCTTCACTGCCCTAAACATTGCCTGGGCTGCCCCTGTCCGTCTGTCCTCCCCCAGCCCTGACAGCCACGATCTTTGCACTGTCTCTGTGGATTTGCCTTCTCCAGAATGTCCTGTAGTTGGAACCACAGTGTGGCCTTTTCACACACACTTGCTTCACTCAGTGGTAGGTGTCTAAGAACACAGAGCTGCCCACGTGGTTTCCCAGGAGGACAGCCTGGGAGGCAGGGAAGCTCCCCAGGTTCAAGGGAGTCCTTCCCAGGGCCCATCAACCCCCTCCCCGTCTGTGGTTGCCAGGGCAACCATGGAAACCAAGAGTGGGTCGCCTAGAAACGGTCAGACAGGCCTCACCTGCTCTGGATTTCCAGGGTCACCTGACAGTCCCCTCTGGGAGAAGGTCACAGGGACAGGTCAAGAGTGGGGTGCTGAGTTCTCCCTCTTCCAGGCCTCTCCCAGAGGATTCCAGCGCTCAGCTCTTGGCCCCTCTGTGTCCCCAAGGCCAGGCACAGAGGTGGCCTGGGGTCAAGTGAGGCTGCAAGTTTTCACGGAGCACCTACCAGACACACCCTTGTCTCTGGCAAGCAGGGGGTGCCATGAAGGAAGAGGTCCTGCCCAGCAGGAGACCACCTTCGGAAGGGGAGGTGGGCACCGCCCCACCAGGCAGAGGCTGCCACTGGCTCTGGCCGGGAGGCGGTGGAAAAAGGAAAATCGGCTTCCAGTGGAGCTTTGGGGGGCTGTTGAGGCACAAGGGCTGGGGGGGGGGGGAGGCTCTCAGCTGCCAGCCCAGACAGGGCCGCTGAGGTACGAGATGGGGTAGGGGCTCGGGCAAAGTTGGAGATGAGGGGCCCTGAAGGCTCCCAAGCAGGCCCCCAGCGGGCAACTAACAAGAAGGTGTCGCTAAAGGCATTGAAGGAATCTGACCGACCCAGGGCAGACCAGAAGGGCTCCACCACCTCCTGCCATCAGCCCAGGACGCAGGACTGCCTTCCCTGACATCAGACAGAGTTTCTCTGTTTACTCTGAAAGTTATCGGGTTTGGTCTGTTTATATAAATCAGCTTTCAAATATGTGGGAATGGGGCTTTTTTTCCATTTGTTTCCCAGAAAACAAGACAAAATGTAAAAGGCCCAGAAGGGAGCCAAGAACATTCCTTGGTTCCCCAAATGTCCAGGTCTCCACTCCCCCCGTCAGCGAGTTCTCGGGATGGCTCACTGCTTCAGCAGCTGCGCTGTACCCACGACAGGGATGAGGCTCAGGAAGGGCTGGTGTGGGCTGCACCATGCACTCGGAGCCAGGTCTTCTATCCACGTGAATGTGCGCATGTGTGTGCATGCATTGTGCATGTGTGTGCCTGTGTCTCCATTACGTATGTTGTGCATGTGTGCACTGTGCGTGTGTGTGCATTGTGCACACGTGTAGTGTGCGTGTGCAGCATGTCTGCATTGTGCACATATGTGCATGTGTGCTGTGCATGTGTGTGCATGGTGCACACGTGTGTGTGCATGCATGTCTGCATTGTGCACATATGTGCATTGCTGTGCATGTGTGCAATGTGCACTATGCATGTGTGTGCATTGTGCATGTGTGTGCATTGTGCATGTGTGTGCATTGTGCACACGTGTAGTGTGTGTGTGCTCGCATGTCTGCAGTGTGCACATATGTGCATGTGTTGTGCATGTATGCAATGTGCTCTATGCATGTGTGCATTGTGCGTGTGTGTGCATGCTTGTCTGCACTGTACATGTGTGCATTGTGCACGTGTGTGTTGTGCATGTGTGTGCATGTGTGTCTGCATTGTGCATGCATGCATGTGTGCACTGTGCATGTCTGTGCATTGTGCGTGTGTGTGCACATTGTGCACTGTAGATGTGTGCATGGTTGCCTGTGCATGTGTGTGCATGCATTGTGCATGTGTGTATTGTACATGTGTGCATTGTGCGTGTTTGCATGTGCACATGTGTGCACATGTGCATTGTGCATTGTGTGCGTGCATGCTTGCATTGTGCACACGTGTGTGCACTGTGCACATGTGTGTCTGCATTGTGCACGTGTGTGAGTGCAGGTCTCTCTCTGTCCCAAGAACCCTGATTTCCGGACTCACAACCAGTCTACCCATAGCCAATCTAATCCCCTGCATAGTCGAGACCTGAGAATCATGCAACCCAGAGGCCTCAGAGGCCCTGTCACCAGGCGTCCACCCTCTGGTCTGGACAACAGGATGTGACACCCTCTTTGCATCTTGCTCGGTTTCTAGGCCAAGATCAGGAAGGGCTCAGGGGCTCAGCAACTCCCTATTCTTTCTTGAAACAGAGCCCGGAACTCTACCCAGACGGGGCTGGGGCCTCGCTGGGAGCCCAGGCACCCTGAGGGAGAGCCCCAAGCTGGGCTCCGACACCATGCTCAATGCCTCATTGGGCCCTCACGCCTCCCTGGTGTGCAACCCTAGGGCTGGACGCTCTTGAGCCTCCGGTCAGCTGTGTGCCTGGCCCACCAGGAGCCCCTCAGCCAGGCCCGCCCCGTCCCAGACCCCGGCAGGCCGGCAGCACCTTCCGCTACAGCAGAGGGGAGGAACTGGACCCCTCAGCACTTGCCCTCCAGCCAGCTGTTCTCCCCAGGCTCTCCAGAGGAGCATCCCACTGTCCACCCGGAGACCTCTGCGCCGCCCACCTCTCATCTACACTCTTCAGCCCACATAAGGGTCACTTCCCCAGGGGCCTCCCGCTCTGCCGGCCAGCTCAGCCCCCTGCCCAGTCGGGGCCCCTGCACGGTGGGCAGCATCCCCAGGCGTGCGCACACATCACGTGCACCTCTGCAGGTGGCCTGTCCCAACTGCCCAAACCCTCAGCAGATACTCACTGCCCCCCAGCCCCACGACTGTCTCTCTGTAGATCACTGGAGACCTCGCTCGAGGGCAAGTCCCTACAGGCCCCAGCGTTGAGCTCCACGCTCGGGGCCAGGCTAGGCTCAGTTACGTGTTCCTTCCAGCACCCGCATCACTCCTCTGGTGATGGGATGGCTGCCCCCCCCCACCGGCAGCACCTGGCACACAGTGAAAGCCAACAAATATTCGCTGGAAGAGCGCTTGCTGAAAGACGGGAGATGAAAGGCGATGATTATTTCATCTGGGATTTGGGTACAAGCTCTGTTTTCTGCCAAGAGCCCTCCTCTGGCTCCCCAGATGCCTCCAGGAGCAGGAATGAGGCTCGTGTTTGGGTCTTAGAATAGGAACACAGACCGCAGAGGCTGATGCGGCCACCTTGGCGTCTGAAGCCTCGGGCCCCGTAGTGTCCACCCCCCAGGGCCCTGGGCAAAACCCTCAGGCCAGAGGGCACGTCCCTGCCACGCCTGCCTCTCCTGGCACAGATGCCCAAACGGAAGCTCCACGTGCCCTCTGGCCTGCGCTGGTCCTGGTCTTCGCGATTTCAGGAAAGGGGCCGCTATGCCCCCCACCCGACCAGAGCCTGGGAGCTGCCGCTTTCCCTCACACCCCACGCGGAGCTGGGCTCGCGGCGCCCCTCCCCTCGCCTGTACCCACAGTCGGCCTTCTCTCCGCACCCTGCCGGCTCCGTCTCTCTGCCCTGGCCACTGGCCGTCCCAGCATGAGCCACCTCGGACGGCTCCCTGGACTTCCAGCCTTGGCCCCTCAACCGTCCCGCCTTCGAGCTCCAGCAGCCCTGGGGGCCGTGCATGCTCCGCAAACGGTGCTGAGTTACCCCTGGCGGTGTCCCAGCGGACCTGCCAGTACCCGGCCCCTGCCTGGCTGGGCCCCCGCGCTGGCCCTGTCCCCACCTGGACCTGCCAGGTCCTCACGCTCACGTCGTGGTGTGTACTTAAGCCCTCAGAGCCCCCGCCATCCCCACCGATGCGGCCCCGGTCACTGCCAGCCCTCCTCCTGGCTCGTCCCCGACACCTGCGCTCCCGAATCACTACCTCACCCCCGGCAGTCTGCCCTCTGGACTCCCAGGCCACCCCTCCCTTCTCGCCCGGGGACCCATCTGGGTCTCATCCTCTCTTTCCTCAGCAGCTGTCAGAAGGGACACCAGGTGATGCCAGGCACCCCGCGGCCGAGGAAATGAACGGCCGCGAAGTTCAGTGACCTGAAATCTCAGGCTGCCTGGTGCGGCTGCTCTGGCCTCTCGCCGCCACCAGGGGGCGCCGGTGCCCCACCCCGATGGTGCAGACAGGGTGGGCACCGGGCCTGGCCCTTCTGGGAGGGGGTCTGTGAGCCCTCCTCCTCCCCAAGGCTGCTCTCTCGTGCCTTCCTGCTGCCCGGGGAAAGCTCTGGAAAGGTTGGGGGACGCTGGGGGCACTGCTGGCTGGCCGGGGGCTGAGGGCCCCATTTGCTAGGGGCCCCCATGTCCCCGCCAGCCTCTGGGCCTTCCTCACCCCGCCCGCAGAGCCCGGTGCCGGCTGAGGGCAGAGGTCAGCATGGAGAAGGGCAGGGAACACACAGCCTGGCCTCGGGTGGACATCTGCCCTGCGTGGGGTAAAGCCCCGGGGGGCACCACTCACCTGTCCTCCTGTCCCACCAGGCCTGTGCCCTGGGAGCCCCCAGGGCAACCCCTTCCTGCGGGGAACCCGACCCCCCACCACCCTCAGGGCCCCCACTGCTTTCCAGGATCCCGGGGGAGCTGCCCGCCCCAGTGAGTCCCAAGGAAGAGAACAGGTGGTGAGCAGGCGGGCAAGTGAGGCTGGCTATGGATCACCCGCGTCCTTCATTCATTCAAACAGCACACAGAGAGGTCCATGGGGACCCGGCGTGGGGCCTGCCATATGGGGGCACACTGGGAGGGGCCAGCCACAGACCTGCCTCCTCTTCAGAACACAGTCTGGAAAAGGAGGGCTTGGGCCAGACAGTGTCCATCAGCCACGTTTGACCCCTGGGTTCTCAGGTCAGGGCAGCCTCCCCAGCAGAAGCACCATCCCACAGCATCGGGGGGAAACCAGGTCCCCACCCACCTGGGGAAACAGCCAGCTCTACCGGGCTCGGGACCCAGCTGCCCCCCTCCTGGAGCCTGGCCTCGGAAATGGGCAGGTTCAGCTCCTACACACTCACTGTGGGAGCAGGGTGGGGGACTCTGTCCGCGTTCCGCAGCCCGTCCCGGGCCAGCCCCCTGCCCCTGCCTGGCTGGGGCTTAGAAACAGGCGACAAAACCATGTTCACGCGAGGATGAGCAGGCGCTCAGGCCTCTCCCAAAGACAGCCCTCCAGGCTGGGCCCCGCCACCCCACACCCTCCACCTGTCATCTGCCCACCCCCACAGGGAACGGGGGTGTCCGCGGCCTCAAAGGGCCTGGGGAGGTACCAGCCTCCGGGCATGCCAACAGTCCTCGGCCCCCAAGCCAGAGGGGCCACACTGCCCAAGACCCTCCTTGCGTGATCCCCTGACGCTCCCCAGGTGGACACGTGAGGCTCTTCCTGACAGCTCTGGGTCCAGCGGCTACGGCCCGGGGCTGGGTGGGCCGAGGCAGGGCAGCCTCTTGCCAGAAACCACAGAAGGGCCAGAAACCTTGGCGCCTTTCCCTCACGCTGGAACCCAGACAGCTCCAGCTCTGTGTGTTCCCAGGACACAGAAGATGGGACGGCCCAGGGGGCTGTGAGGAGTGGCCAGCGCGGCCTACACCCACCCTGTGTCCACATCTGCCGGGTGACAGCCAGGCTGCCCCGCTCAGCCCTGCACCGGTCACCCCAAGACAGGACAGACCGGAGGACAGCCACTTGGCTCCGAACACTGCCCCTCAGGGACCCCACCTGCAAAGTGGGGTGGGGAGCCTCATCGAAGTCAGAAGACTCCACAGGATGGGGTGGGCGCCCCGGAGTGCACCTCATCCCCCCGGCTCCCTAGTCCCATAGGTGACCCCGCATGCAGCTCAAAACAGGGACAGGCCATGTGACCTCCAGATGCGCCCCACAATGGACATGCTCTCCCCACAGGGGCTGGAGAGAAAGGTCCTTGCCCAGCGCCGAGTACCGGGCCAGCACCAGCGGCCTCCTCCCCAGGACACCGTCCCAGCCCTCCGGTGGGCCCTTGTCAACCTGGAAGTGCCTAGAGATGCTGGCCCCAGAGGACAGCCGCTCCTGGAAGGTGGCATTGGTCCTGGACCCAGCCCAGAGCCAGCCTGAGTCCCCCCATCCCAGCCTGCCCTGCCCTCAGTCTGAAGGATGGCAAATGCAGCCCGAGAGGACTGGCAGTGAACGGGCAGGCACGGGGCACACACACAGAGACCCTAAAGTGATGGTGGTCCCGCAGGTGGGGGAAACGAGGACAGGGAGCCAAAATTCTGCAGCCGAGCCCAGCACGCCTGCCCCCATGGTGCACAAACACCTGAGGGAGGTCCTCAGAAGACCTCAGCTCCCAGCCCTGCCACCCTGACTTTCGGGAGGACAAACCTGGAATCCCAGGTGCTGGATCCAGGGTCCCCAGGAGAGCAGGCCCCCAAGCCCAGCCACTGCTGGGCAGAACCGTCTGCCCCGCACCCTGGCCAGGGCGCAGCCAGAGCACACACGGGGACGCAGGATGGCGATGTTCGGTGGACGAGGTGTGCAGCGTGCCTTTCCTGGTGAACAAGTCACATCATGGCTTTGCTGCCAAAACTCGCCCGTCCTTGTCCCTGAGCAGACAAGGCAATGCCCGTCTTTGGAAGGGAGCCCACAGACAATGTGCATAAAGCCAGCCCGTGGGAAAGCCAGGGCCATGCCGGGGGGCGTTGGGCTGCCCCAGGGAGCTGGGAGAGTGGAGGGCAGGCGATCAGGGCCGGGCGCAAAGGGCAGGACCGGGAGCCCCCGCCCCTTCTGTCTGTGCAGGCACCAAGTCTGGGCTGGGCGAGGGACAGTCTCCCTGCTAGGAACTACGGCTAAGCACCCAGGTGTCCAGTGTCCAAGAATCTTCCAAATTACCCAGTTAAACCGAGCGGCCACAGGACCATCCGGGTTCTTGGCCCGGGGTTCACAGGTCCATGCATGCAATACCCACTGTGGTTTGCTTAGGGTCGAGAGTCCACAAGTGAGGGTGGCCACATCCACCATTCCATGTGTGGGATGCCTGCACCCCGTCCTGCTCAGACTGGCTTGTGCTCTGTTCTGGCCTCAAGACGAGCTCTGCTCGGTGGGGATGTGGCCTCCTCTGACCACAGGGCCAGCTGTGGAGGACCCCACAGTGGAAGGCTAATCCGCAGGTTCCTCTTGCCCTGACCCCAAGAGGTGGGGTGACCTCCCTGGTACTCCCGGCTCCCTGCAGACACTGAGCTGGGCAGCAGCTCCCGGGCAGCCAGCGCTGGTTGGAGGCCCGCTTCGCTGGCTGTCGGCACCCCTGGCCACTGCCTCCTCCTCCTGAAGTAACTGCCCTGTTATCAGCTGGCCTGGCTCCACGTGATGCTGCCCAGGCCCCATTTCAACCCGGGCACAGAGGACCAGGCCCTGCTCTGGAATGCCTGGAGCCGCCAGGACCCGAGAGCAGATTCGGGTTGCCGATGCCAAGTCCCTGCTCGCAGACCCCTCGTTAATTACCCTGCCCAGATAGGGAGCCAGGCACGAGCCCCAGGAATCCCGAAAACAGGCTATCGGCACGTTTCCTAGAGTTTGCCCCCGGAACAGTTAGGGCTCGGGGCAGCCCGTGCTTGGTGGGGTGGAGAGGACACAAGGCCGAGGCACCCTCCAAGAGCCCAGAAAGAAGCCAGGGGTCCGGGGCTCGCCCAGAGCTGCTCTGCCAGGCGCCTCGGGCCTCCCTCTGTAGGGGTCAAGGCACTGCCGGGCTGGGAGCCAGGGATGTGGCCCGCGGGAGGGGCCCAGACACTAAGGAGGCAGAGCCAGGCCCAGAACAGCTCCTGAGCACAGGACCAGCCCAGGCAGGAATTCTCCAGGAACTGAGACCCTGGAGCCACCGCCGACAGCTCAGCAGCTGGCTTCATTTTATTGACTCATGAAGTGCTCCAACGCCAGGCGCTGCGTGTGAGGGGTGAGCGCCAGCCACTGCGGCCCCCCCAGGGGCAGACTTCTGGGTCAGCGAGAAGGGGGCCCAGCACAGTGGGGACCTCATCTGGGAGGCAGCCTGGCCAGCATGACGGGTCCACACGCGGGTAGAGGGAGGACCTCCACGGCTTCCCAAATAAGTTCCTTCCACAGATGCAGGTCCTCGCGTGTGCTGTGAGGGTCTCTCCCACATCTGGGCTGAGAGCTCCCCAAGTGCAGGGACCCCCCCCCACACACTGCACTAACGCCCCCGCCCCATCCAGCTACCTCTGCTGACCTGGATACCTATCCTTCGGGCACCCACCTGGGCCCACCAGGCAGGCCAGGAGCGCTCCCGGGCAGACAGCCACTGCGGAGGCCTCCCATGCTCTGCTCCCCTCCACTGGCAGAGAGAGCCTGAGGCAGCGAGGTCTGAAGGGCGCAGGAGGGCAAGGGGCAGCCTCTGTGCAGAGCGCAGGTCCCTAAGGGCCTGGGGCCAGGCAGCCTGCCCCCACTCCGCGTGGCCGAGCCATCAACCATGGCCAGCTGGGTGCTGTAAAATCAGGCTCTGCTGCTTCTTGGAACACTGGGCAGCTGCTGGCTCCACTCAGCCCAGCAGGCTCCCAGGAAAGTCTGCCAGAGCCCAGGAGAGGCCCCTTGGCCCCAAACACACCAGAGAGAGTTCCTGCGCCCGAGCCTGTCCGTCCCAAGGTAATGCCAGCCTGGGGACCCACACGGGGTACTGGGCCGACAGACCCCCAGACACCACCCAGGCTCCCTCACCCCCGCCAGTGGGGCCCCACAAGCATCCGGCCCCGCGCTGGTGGGTCCAAGAGGCTGTCGGCCAACACTGAGCCCCCACCGACCCCAGCAAGTCAGGAATAGCCTGGGTTCAGTGTCTCCATCTATAAAATGGGACAAGCACCCAGCCCGCCCAGGGTACACCCCAGGACCACCCTTGTAGTCCAGGGAAGAGCACTTCACAGAAGAGTCTGGGTCAACTTTGGGGAGGCGGGGACAGGACAATGTGGCTGAGGCAGGCGAAGGACAGATTCACAGCGTCCTTTCAGGAGGCCACCCAGGAGGATGGGGCGGGGCTCTAGCCTGGGGACAGGAGGCACGGAGGCCTTGTCCTCTAAATCTGAGCCTCAATCCTGCCTGGACAGTAGGCCCCACATGGGCAGGGGCCTTTGAGCCGCCCACTCACCAAATGAGCACGCAGGGCAGGCTCACAGATCCCCCACTCCCAGAAGGGTCTGCCCCTTGGTCCTCCTGCCTATAATTATACCATAAAAAGATCCCCCCCAACTCTGGAGTCAGTCCTGGGAGAGGCCCACAGCCCCACAGAGCATGAGGCAGGCCTGGAGGCCACAGTCATCCCAAAAGACAGAGGCGCCTTTGTGGCTGGTTGTGGGGGGAGGTCAGACCTGGAAGTTAAGTGATTCACTGTGTGAACACAAATGCCTCTCCCAGAGTCAGCCACTTTGAAAGAGCGGCTCGGATTCTGCGTGTGGCCGGTCTCGGCTGACCTCGGGTGCCCGGCCCGAGCGCAGGACGGACCTGCAGCGGCCACCCCTGGCCCAGCCCACTGCCAAAGGCAGCAGGATCTGACCCCCCAGGCCTTGCCCTCCCAAGGGCCGAGGCGGCCCCCAGGCCAGGCAGACACCCCAGTGCCCCCTCCTGCAGGAAAGCAAGGCTCTGGAGGCTTCTGGAGCACTGTCTTCGAAGGCAGTGCTTCGTGCAGCTAAAGCTGTACGTGGAGACAAAGCCTTCGGGCGGGACACGGAGCACGCGGGCCACCGGGCAGAGGAGAGCCACGCACAGCAGGCCACTGTGTGGTTGGCTTTTCTGACTGCCCAGAAAGTGGACCCAGCTCCTCAAAGGCTGGACCTGGAGGGCAGCCTCCCAGGGAAGCCAAGGGGGTGTGTCCCCAGCCTAGGGGACAGGTGCCGGGTGCTCCCGGCGATGCCCCCAGCCCCAGGGGTCAGAAAGCACCCTGCTGCTGACGGCCCGTGGAACTCTCCAACGGCCCTGCCAGCACTCCGCGCCCGTACAGGGAAGGGCGCGGGGAACTTGGAACCACCACCCAGGATCAAGGTCAGAGGCAGGCGGGGCCAGGTCAACCCGAGACCACACCCACGGGACCTTGGCTGAGCTGCCTCGAAGGACTCAGGCCAGGCTCGGGCCGCTGTGGCTGCCGGCTTGTGCACGGCTCAACCCAGCGCGGCTGGAACCTGGCCTCGGCCGGCCGTGCCCCCAGCCCCTCAGGGGCGGCCGGCGCTGGCTGTGTTCCCCGCCCCCGCCCACCCCTCGAGGGGGCCCAGGCTCCCTGAACAGCGGCAGCCGCTCCCAGGCCTGGTCACAGCGGCTGGCCAGGAGCGGCCTCTGGTGGTGTCTGGACCTTGGGCCAGGGGTCAGACTCCCACCCTCAGGCACAGCGGGCAGCCCTGAAGGGGGCCTGGGAGGGCCTGCCTCCTCTCCACTGATCCATCAACCCAGTTTAGAAACAGAGCCGCCCTTGGGCCAGGGCCAGGGGTTCTGACAGTGGGGCCTGCCTCCTCCCCCCTCGCCCTCAGGGCCGCAGCCCACTTCTACTGCTCTGCTTCCCAGGGCCCCCAACCTGCCGGCTTCCTGCTCAGAGCAGGACCCATCGGGGCGCCGAGGCTCCAGGCGGGACCGCTGACGTCTGTCCCTGCTGGGCAGCTCACACTGGGTCCCCCGGCACCCGCCAGGCCAGGCCAGCCAGCCCCAAGGCAGCCGTCCAGGCTTCAGGTCTTCCACCGACCCAGAGAGGGGGGCCGAGGCCCAGGCTGACCCTGCTGCGGTCCCCACCCAGGCCCTCCACCCAAGCTGACTCACTCTCTCCTCTCTGCTGCTCTGCTCTAGCCTCTCTTTCATCCGGAAAGCCCACCCTGAACAGCCTGCACTCCCCAAACCTTCCCCAGCCCGCAGGTCCACCTCCTCCAGGAAGCCCTCAGGCCCCCAGCTCTCTGCCCAGCTGGACTCGACAGTCCGAGTCCCAGAACTGCCTCAGAGACCTTCCCAACCCACCCATTTTACAGCTGAGGAAACTGAGGCCCAGAGGGAAACCAAAGCCAAAGTTTCTTGGACTGAGAAGGTACCCAGAGACAACCCAGGCCTGCGTTCTCCGTCTGCTTCTGTCCCGCGAGGTCAGGTGAGGTCAAGTCCCAGGACACGACTGGGGCTCCGTCATGATGCACAGTGTAAAGGCCAGCTATACTGAGAGACGGCACGCTCCTAAGGGGCCGTGTCTCCTGCCTGTTTTTTCCTTAAAGACCCCGTGCCTGCGGCCAGGAAGTACGCGCGTCCCCAGCAGGTACTGGGGTGGGGGCATCTGCCCACGCTCACTCAGGAGCACACACACTGTGATTTTCTGTATTTTCTGCGGGTGCAAACCATTCCTGGTGGATGGACAGGACCCCTGGAGCCCAACCAGGGACAAGGGGTCCCCACGATACACGGCCCTCCTCCACTGACGGATGGGGCCAACCCACAGGGCGGGGGGCCATTCGCCCTGGGGGTGTCCCCACCCCAGGCCACCGGAGGGCGGGGCCACGTGTGAGCTGCGCCCCACAGAAGCTCAGGCATGCTGTGCGTGCAGTTAGCCCAAGAGCCAGGGACAGTCCCCAGCCACCAGGCCATCCACCCTTATGCCCGCATGCCCAGCAGCCCGGGCCTCTGGGGAGAGCGGCGCTGCCAACCCCCACCCTTCTTCCACCCGGGCGCTGAGCTCACCTGTGTGGACACCTGGGACCCGCACAAAACCGCTCTCCCTGCCCACCTAACAAACGGAGTGACGGGGCTCTGGACGCTGCCCAGGGTCACACCCACAGGACATGGAAGCCGGCCGTGGCCGCGCTGAGGGGCCCAGCCCCGCACACTCGGGCCCCCACCCTGGGCTCTGCCAACACAGACCCTCTTGTGTCCCTGCCTTCCGCCTTCCTGGAGGGGGGATGGGGGCGGTGCAGATGGAGCAAAGGGCTAAGCCACTGGGCCCCCGACACCACAGCCCCGGGGAGGGGGCAGTGGGGGAGGAGCCCGCCACAATCAACCCAGCAGGGTGCCTCCCTCCCCGCCACTCTTTGATTCAAATGAAAGAATTTGGGGGAACCAGAAAAAATATGGCTTTTATTTCCAAAACTGGAATCAATTATAATTGGGGGGTTAGTTAAATATTCCCAACTGTGCTGAAGCTCAGGTCCACCTCATGCAGACCCAGATGGAGGGAGAGACTGGAAGGTGGTGCTGTTGGGGTGTGGGCAGGAGCATAGGCAGGGGCGCCCCTGCAAGCAGCTGGGCACACCCAGCCCTGCACACACAGCCCAGCACACGCGGCCCCGCACACCCGGCCCTGCACACCCACCCCCGCGCACCCCACCCCGCACACCCGGCCCTGCACACCCGCCCTGCACACCCACCCCTGCACACCCAACCCTGTCTGTCTAGCCCGCATGCCGTCGTGCACTTCCAGCCCGCACACCCCACCCTGCACAGCCAGCCTTTCTTCTAGGAGACAGTGCCTCAGGAGGAAGCCCAACAGCCTCCCTCCAGCTTGATCTACTGCTTCCTGAAGGCCACATCTGCAGCAGAAAGCCCACCGATCCCAGAGGGCCGAGGCTGGTCACAAGCCCAGGTCCCCAGGTGCAGAGTCAGGGCAAGGTGGGGACCAGGGGATCTGCCCCTCTCTCTCCGAAACAGGTCTTGATGGGGCCCCACTGAGGTCTGGCACTGCACTGGGAGACGGTGGAAGATTCCAAGCGCTCAACAGGACAGCACGCACTTCCAGCCCCAGCTCTGCTGAGTGGTAAGCAGCTGCTGACCTCCCTGACCCCAGGTTCCTCTTCCGCCCAGCGAACACAGGGTACACCGAGGTGGTGCAGGCCAGCCTCCAGGCCCCAAGAGGCCACCCCCACTATCACTGTGGAGAGCAGGGGCCGCTCTGGAGGCAAAGCCACATCTGGACCCCAGGCCCATGAAGCTAGAGGGCAGAGCACGTGCACACTGCTCCCACCCCACCCAGAGACCCCACAGGGGTGGCCCTGGGACTCTAGAACTGGGCCAGACAGGCCCCCTCCCATGGACACAGGGCCACTCGCTGGATGCTGAGCTCCCCCCGTGCTGAGCTCCCTCCCTACTGTGCCCCAGCAGCCCTCCAGCCCCCCGATACCCAGGAGGCCAAGCATCAGGGTCTCGGGGTGGGGGAGGCTGCTCATGCCAGAGGGAGCACCAGCCCGGGAGGCTCAGAGTTGGGCCCTTGGACAGAGGCAGGCCAGGAGCGGAGGGGCGGCCGATGGCTGACAGGAGGCAGAGGCAGGGGAGCTGGGGTAGGGCAGGCGTCCCCAGCTGCTTCCTGGAGGACATGACCAAAGACAGGCCCCGCTCCAGGGTCACCTCCTCACGGCCCTCCCCCAGCAGCAGGGACCACAGCAGCCTCTATGCTGCCGACTATCAGCCACAGCCCTGTCCCGGCAACATCCCCAAAGGGAGCTTGCCTCCAGGACCTGAACGAAACTCACCCCAAGCAGCACGCAGTTCACTAAGGTTGGCTGAATGAGACAGAAGGTCCTCAAAGCATTTCCCCACTTCCATCATGGCCATAACACCCACCAGACCGAGAAGAGCCGACGTGTGACAACTGGCCCCCTCCGTCCGGGCCTAGACCCAGCCTGGACCCCAGCCTGCCTGGGGGGGGGGGGGTGTCACATCTGGCCAGCCCAGCGAGGGGCTCATGGTCCTAAATTCAGGAGGTCTGGCTGAGGCACCAGGGCATGGGGCAGGGCACCCCGGCACCTGGAGGGCTCTCGACAGCAGGCCTCACTCCCTGGCGCAGGCATCGGTGCTCCCAGCCCACAGAGCCCGTGAAGCAGCAGGATCGAGACTTTCTGGCTAACAGGGGCATTGAGTAAGCAACCAGAGCCGCCTGACCAGCTTCTCCGATCATCAGCACCCCAGCTGCTAGCACTTGTCTCAGAACTCGGGGACCCCGCCCCTCCCCAGGACCCCTGCCCTCAGCCCATGCTGGAGGCAGGGGGCCACCACACGTGAACACACAGGGGCCTCCTGTTCCCCACAATTTACTGACGCCCGCCCCCTTCCCGGTTGCCTGCTGGGCTCCGAGGCACTGGGGCATGGCGCAGGACGTCCGTCCTGGCATCCACCTGGAAGAAGCCCCCAGCTGCTCGCTAGGAGCAAGTTCAAAGCACCGGAAACCGTCTGGGAGTATTTCATTTCACTGGGTGGCCGTGGCTCTGCGCCCGTTCCAACAGGACCCTGAGAGCTCCCTGTTCCACGAAGAAAACTCTGGACAAAGCAGGAAACCCCGCAGAAATGCTCATGCCTTCCCGTCACAAAGAACTCAGGAGGAACGTCTGGGGTTGGGGGGGGCGGGTTCTTCTGACAATTTTTCTTGTGCTTGTGTGCACTTTTCTTTACAAAAACTCCACCGCCACCACGCCCACTCTAAGCCTGACCCGCCACCCAGCACCCAGCCAACACTGTCCCGACGGCACACTGCCGGAAAGAAAACCACAGGCCCCCAACACGGCAGGACTTAGGTTAAGGCCCCACGTCAGCAAACCAAGCCCCCAGCCCAGAAGCAGCCCCGGTCAGCAGCCAGCACGGGAACTTCCCGTCGGCTCCAGGAAACGTCCCCCTGAGGAGGGCCACCTTGCCTGGCTGATGATTTCCTTTCTCCTCCTTGAGAAACTTTTCCTTTCTGCTAGATAGCATTCTGCCTGATTCAGGCATCGGTTAATAAAGCCAATGAGCTCTCAAAAATTCACTCGGTTGAGTTTCTGTTGTTCAAGGGCATGTAGCATAGCTCAGTTTTCATGATCTATCAGTTTACAGATGTGCCAAGTTTCACCGAACCAATCGCCTCCAGTAGGACCCTGCACGCCCCCCGTCTTTCCACATGAGGGACACAAGGGGCTCCAGCAAGGGAAGAATGCTGCTTGGAGACCCCGGGACAGGCCACTTCCCAGCCGCCCAGCAACCCAGCCCGTCCCTGCCCATCTCTCTGGAGGCCGCGACTGGACGGGGGTGCTCTAAGAGGATGGGGAGCAGAGGCCTCTGTGGAGGGAGTCTCTGGGCCGCCCCCCCCCCCCCGCAACAACCTCAGACAAGCCGCAGGGAGCAGGCTGAGGGCCGGGAGAATGCCCGTCCATCCACTCACCGTACTGACATCGGGGACCCTGGAAGCCTCGGGGACAGTAGCAGAGCTGGGCTGAGCCAGGCACGCAGTGGCCGCCGTTAAAACAGAGGCCAGCGCTGCACTGGGCTATGGAGAGAGGAAAGAAGGTGTGTGAGGAGGGGCAGCAACCCAGGGGCAGCCCCAGCCCCCCCACCAGGACACAGCATCCTTGGGGACCCTCTCCCACATCCCCCAGGAGGCAAAGCCTCGGGCTGGGCAGGACCCAGACCCTCACCACAGATGGGAAAGCCCTCCTCCCACGAAAGTCCGGACTGCACCTTGAGAGCTGAGCCCCGAGCCCTGGGTGGGGGGGTGGTCGTCTCCCAGGCCGGCAACCCCGACCCTGCCGTCCGATCACTGGTCCCAGCTCTCCTCTGTCCTGAGTCAATCACTGGCACCAGAGCCTGAAGCCTCCCCCATTCTCTCGGGGAGGTGGGGAGGGAGGGGCAGCGGGGGAGAGCCCACTGCTGAGGACCCCGCCCCTCCTGCTCACGGCCCAAGGGTGCCAACCACCAGGCTGGTCAGCCCCTAGGAGGGGCAATGCCCGTGCAGCCAGCAGAGCCCAGGTAGGAGGGACGGAGGGAGGGTTCAGGGCTGGGAGGGGTGGCCCCCTCCTCCCCCTCTAAGGAGACCCTCTCCCCACACTCTGCCCCACTGGGCCCAGGAGGCTGCGCACCCGTGGTGTGGGGTGCCAGTGAGCCCCATCCTCCCGTCCCAGCACTAGTGTGTGGGGGAAGAAGCAGCCGGCTGGAGAGGTGGGGGCTGTGGGCAGGGAAGGGCAGGTCTGTGAGGCTTGGCAGGCGGCCCCCGAGGGCCCGACTGTCCCAAACTGCCTGCCGGCCCCACCAAGCAAGTATGCCAACCCAGGCCAGACCGGGTACCCCAGCACCGATTTCCCGGCCCTGCAGCCACCCTCTCATCATAACCCTATGCCCAGGAGGGCCCGGCCAAGGCGGGTGGGCTGTGCCCCCACCCCGGGACCCCAGCAGCCCGGCCCTGAGCCCGGAAGGTTCAGGGGTGTTCACTGGGTGAGTGGATGCTCTGCACAGTGACCCACCCCCGAAAGCCTCCGGGAGCCTGGTGTGAGCCGTGGGCTCAGTGACTTCATGGGTCCCTGAGGGCACCCCCACCAGGAGCAGGGAGAGAAACTCCAGAAGGCGGGGGGCCTGAGGGAGGGCTGTCAGCCAGGCACATGGGTCCAAGCAGCCCTCTGGGCTGGACGCCGTGCTCAATAAGGTAGCTGAGGCTCAGAGACAGGCAGCATGTGGCCCCAGGCCACACAGGCAGTGAGCAGGGACCAGGCCCCAGGATCCTCTACTTAGAGTCTGGCGTCAGGAGGGCTCCTGTGGAAGGCTTCTTCCTCCTCTCTGGCCCGTAACTGTGGCCACTGTCCCCAGTGTTGGAGGGAGCGCCCCCCCCCGCCCCGGCCCCCCTGCAGGCGAACTCAGACCTCACAGCCTCCTCCCTCCAGCCCCACACCTGCAGCCCGAGGATGTGTCTGAAATGGGGCAGGAGTGGGGGGCTGGGGATGAAACGGCGCCGCAGGGGTGTGGGGAGGACGCACACGGTGACCCTGAAGCCCACACAGGGAAGCTTGGCAGAGGGGCCGACCCGGGACGCAGACGGCGTCAGCGTCCCCGACGCCAAGGGCCCGGAACCTACCTCCAGGGTATGTGCAGCCCACCGTCCCCCTCCACTCCCAGTGCCGGGGGGCCGGTGAAGGCCACCGTCACCGCTCACCCCGCTCCCCCACTCTGTCCGCCCCGCAGCCGCTGTGATCTCGTCCACTGAGCACAAGGCCTCGCACCCGCCCGCAGACCCCGGGGACGCTCTGGGCTGCCACCCGCCGGGACAGCCTGTGTCTCCCCCAGATGTGACACAGCCATGCCCATGGCATGGCACTGTGTCCACCGCGGCCACGGCCTCCCTGAGAGCGGGCGCCAGCCCCGTGCGGACCACCACCCACCGCGCCCCCGGGCCCCGCCGCCACGCGGACTCCTCGGAGGCGCTCCACGAGTGCCTTCGAACGAGTGAACACCAGAACGCACCACACAGCCAGCCAGGCGCGGGCAGGCCGCGGGGTGAGGACGGAGCTGGCGTGTCCCGAGGGAAGCATGCACGGGGCAGCACAGCCACAGAAATGAAAACCGGGAAGAAAGACGCGTGAAGCTGTGCCCCGCACCGGAGGGGGCACTCCCGGGGAGCCGCACGGGGAAGCCTGGGGAGCAGGGCCTGCTTGGGGGGCGTGCGGGGCCACAGAGGCCCCTGGTGACGGGCGAGGGAGTGGGCGCCTCCCCTGCATGACCCTCCCGGTGGCCGGGCTCCACAACACGGACCCACCTCCCCCATGTCAGGCAGGAGGGTCGCCTCGAGCGGCAGAGCACAGCCCCCCTCCCACCACCCCTCCGAGGGGCAGCACAGACAGCAGACAAGGACCCCAAGACCCCCCGCTGGTGGCCGAGGAAAGACACGGCCCAAGCAAGTGCTGAAGAACCCACACCTGGGCAGACAGAGCTCGGGAGCCGGAGCCTGGCTTTCAAATCCGCGTGTCTGACACCCTCCCCTAGACCCAGGCGACCCCGTGCGGGAAGAAGGACCAGGCAGCCAGGAAGAAGGACCGGGTCAGAAACGTGCAACAAAAACCGTGAACTTGACACATGGCTGTGAATGAAGGCTGGACGGACGCCTTGCAGACAATTTAGAGATTTCCAAGTAACAAATGTGTTTTCTACTTCACATTAGTGGATTTTTTCAAATACCTACTAGGTTCCGGGGCCATGGCAGGGGGTCTGCTGGGGACCGTCTCTCAGGCTGTCAGCTTGGCCAGGCCTGCAGCCACAGGACCCTCGAGAGTGAGAAATGCCAGGGCAGGCGCAGGTGACCTGGGCCGGTGGGGCCCACAGGGTTGGCTGTCATGGGCAGCCGTGTTCTCCGAGGGCCAAGCAGGCAGAGGGAAGGCCCGAGCCGGGGGAGTCCCACGGGGCTGGAGAAGCCCCCCCCTCCGCCCAGGAACTACTGTGCACGCAGCTCCCCCTGCCCCAAACCCCTGCTGGCTCCCCACGGCCCAGATGCTTTAGCGGGCAAGGCCTGCACATACGTGTTCAAGTTCTGTCTGATACGTATCAGTGGGCTAGAAACTCAGGTTAAGCCCCACGACAGGCGACTTGCACAGACGGAATACAACATTCTCAGCGACCTTCATGCTGCCAAGTGTCTCCCACACCCTGCCTGAGCCTGAAGCCAGACACGCCACCCACAGCAGCCCACTTCCAGAGCCGATGGGTCTCCTCGCCCATGATCCGAACAGAGAAGAAGGAACTAGGACCTCCCTAGTGTGCAGAATGGGGCTGGAGGTGCAGGGACAGTGACCGTTCACCAAGCGTCCCAGCTTCCCCAGACCAGGTCTTTGCCTTGGGGTGACACAGGGTGGGTCCACCCACATCCTCAGCACCAAAGGCTGGCAGGGCCCCTGGGGGTGTCCAGTCTGCAGGATGGTGGATTTGGGGAGCGCAGTCCCCAGGGCGAGGGCAGCATGTCTGGAGACCCACCCTTCCTTCCTTCCTTTTTCTTTTTTTCTTTCTTCCTTCCTTCCTCTTTCTTTCTTTCTTTTCTTCCTTCCTTCCTTCCTTTCCTTCCTTCCTTTTTCTTTCTTTCTTTCTTTCTTTCTTTCTTTCTTTCTTTCTTTCTTT